>NC_086098.1:60348674-60651704 GCF_963921235.1 Mobula hypostoma
TGGCTGGGCTCATTGTCTTGCTGGAAAACATATCTCCCAAGTTGCAGTTTTCTTGCAGACTGCAACAGGTTTTCCTTCAGGATCTCCCTGTATTTAGCTGCATTCTTTTTACTGTCTACCTTCATGGTAGGGATGGTGTGTTTTTGGTGATGTGCAGTATTTGGCTTACGCCAAACATAGTGTTTAGTCTGATGGTCAAAAAGCTTAGTTTTGGTTTCTTCAGACCGTACAGTTTTCTTGCTGATTTTAGAGTCTCCCACATGCCTTCTGGCAAACTCTAGCCAAGATTTCATCTGAGTCTTTTTAGCAGTGGATTTTTTCTTTGACAATCTCCCATAAAGCTGCAACTGGTGAAGCACCCGGGCAACAGTTGTTGTATGCGCAGTTTCTTCCATCTCAGCCACTGAAGCTTGTAACTCCTCCAGAGCTGTCATAGGTCTTTTGGTGGCCTCGCTCACTAGTCCCTTTCTAGGCAGGTTCTTTCCGTTTCTTGATTGCTGACTTAACTGTGCACCAATGGATATTCAGTGACTTGGAAATTTTCTTGTATCCATCTCCTGACTGTGATTTTCAATAATCTGTTCATGGAGTTGCTTGAAGTGTTATTTTGTCTTCATGGTGTGGTTTTTGCCAGGATACTGGCTCACCAGCAGTTGAACCTTCCAGATACCTGTGTATTTTGTACTACAATCAATTGAAGCACCTTGACTGCACATAGGTCTCCAAAAATAGATCTCCACTTAACTAATTATGTGACTTCTAAAACTGTTTGGCTGCACCAGTGATGATTTGGTGTGTCATATTAAAGGAGGGTGAACACTTGTGTAATCAATTATTTTGTGTTTTATATTTGTAATTACTTTAGATCACTTTGTAGGGATCTGTTCCCTTTGACACGAAATTGTCTTTGTTTTCTGTTGATCAGTGTCAAAAAAGCCAAATTAAATCCACTGTGATTCAATGTTGTAAAACAATAAAACACGAAAACTTCCAGGGGTGGGGTTATAGTCACTATATAAATGATGATTAGGATTTTTCAGTAAGCTCCTTTGTGAAACTCAGGGCTGACTGTACTTCCACCATTTTTCAATCGCATCAGGCACCAGAACCCTCCAATAATTGATGAGTAAATGGAAGCACTGAATGACAGAAAACAAAATTTGTTTGTGGTAATTGTTCACCTGCATTGGTTTTTTTTTTTGGACAACAATTTGGATTGAATGATTTTTCTTGCTGCCTATCCCAGAGTACCTAGAGCTTAAAAGTTTTTTCTCCTTTCTCAACCCATATCAAAGTTAGGACTTTCATGTTTGGTGTGAGTTGGTTGATAAATAAAAGAAATGCTGAGTCAAATTGCACACTCATTTTAAATTGAGTTCCAAATTTTGTCATGGCTACTAACCTTTAAATCATCTTCTCCCTCAGGTTGCTAAGTGATACGCCTGCATCCTATAAAGAAAATGAGCCCAATGTACCCAATAAAATTGAGGTGAGTACGAGACTGATGTATAGTTGTCACACAAGGCAAGTACAAAGTTATTCTCTTTAATTATTTAAAATGTTTTTCTATTTCAGTCATGTTGTTTGTTAGAATTACTGTTCTGCGGGAAGATTCTTTGTTTTATATAATCTTTGAATGACTTGAATATTGAAATGTAAGGTGGACATTCAATTTGTTCATTGTAAACTTGGAGATATAGCACAAATGAAGATGCCAAATCTCTAACAGATGGGTGTTATGTTTTCTAGCTCCAAAATATAAAAACTAATTGGAAGGAAAACAGAAGAGCTGAGAATTGCGAATCTTAGTTTGTGTTTACTTTAAGTGAGGCACACACATGTTATGTGGTAGCGTTATGACTTATGCAATTGATCATTTTTTATATAAAACCTGTAATGGTTTATTTAAACAAGGATGCTTAATCAAACAATGTATTTACAATATCACTCAAATACTACTGAAATATTAAGTACACAACACTCGTCCCTGTGTAGCTGAGGCATTGATCGTGTGGATAGTCAGAGGCCTTTTCCCAGGGCTGGCTGGAATGGCTAGCACGAGAAGGCACAGTTTTAAGGTGCTTGGAAGTAGGTACAGAGGAGAGGTCAGGGGTAAGTTTTTTATGCAGAGAGTGTTGAGTGCGTGGAATGGGCTGCCGGTGACGGTGGTGGAGGCGGATACGATAGGGTCTTTTAAGAGACTCCTGGACAGGTACATGGAGCTCAGAAAAATAGAGGGCTGTGAGTAACCCTGGGTAATTTCTAAGGTAAGGACATGTTCGGCACAACTTTGTTGGCCGAAGGGCCTGTATTGTGCTGTAGGTTTTCTATGTTTTTATGTTATACACAATACAACCATTATACAGATAGCCACAGCATAGTAAATTTTTAAATTGTCCCATTCAGGCCTAAAGATTTGAATGCCATGGAAGCTTTCTTACTTTTATAAGGTAATGGCTTTTCTGACAAAGGGGATCATTCTACTTGGCAGGTAAGATTTGGGGCTGTGAAACTAACTCAGGTTCTAAGGCCTCCTCCATGGTGGTTGTAGGAGCTGACTGAGACTGCAGGAAGTGGTTCTGACAGCAGTAGCCACCTTTCTTCTCCAACAATTGATTCTGCTCTCCTCAACTGATTGATGTGTCATCTCCAGATGATATTAAACACAATCTCCACTGAGTAAGGGAGTGGTCCAATCTGTTCTTGTCTTTCTGAGTACCCACTTTTGATCACCTCTGTAGTCCCTTGCTAGGATTGCTTGTCCAGGAGTGAAACACTGAGCCTGCAATTTATCTCATCTGTTTGTCCTGCATACTATTTCTGAGATTTGGGTTTGAGGAGATCCAAGGTGAACGCAAGTGATGACCCAGGAGCAGCAGAGCTGAGGAGTTTTTGGCTATGGTGTGTGCTGCATTTGCAATATGCATGGAGGAAATCTGAGCTTCTGATTCAGTGTTAAAGTAGTGTATTCTGCTGATATTGCTTGCAGTGTGTTCTATAGACTCTGGACAAACCTTTCAGCGAAACCATTTTTAGCTGTTTGGTACAGTGCAGATACCTTATTCCATTCATTTTTAGGAATGACTGAGACTGTTCTTCCACAAACTGTAGTCCATTGTCACTACATGTTCTGGAACACCAGTCATTGCTTCGTACATCAACGGTCTCTGATGCTGAATTGGAGGCTATTGGGAACACTTCTGGCCACTTTGTAGCTGCATCCACTGCTGCCAAGAAATTTGTGCCAATGAGCAGTCCTGAAAAATCCACATGAATCCTCTGCCAGGACAATGCCGACCATTCCCAGGGATGGAGAGGCACTGTTCTTGGCATTTTCTGAGTGTGTTGGCATCCTGCACAGTACACGGCAAGCTGCGTGATCTGCTGGTTTATCATAGGACAGCAGACAAAGCTTTGAGCAAACACTTTAATTTTAACCATGTCAAGATGTAGCTCCTCCAACACTTTAGCTCTCAGCTTGAATGACACAACAACTCAATCCCCACATAAGACAACCCCCATCAAGAGTAAGTTCATCACGGCGCTGGTAAAATGGGGAAACTGGAGTTTCTGCTGTACATTCCAGCCATTTTAGGTGGCCCTGTAGACTTGAGACAGTGTGGGGCCTGTTCTGGTTCCCCTTTGGATCAACTCTGTTGTAATAGGGACACATTCAAAGTTCAAAAAGTTCAAAATAGATTTATTATCAAAGTACACATATGTTACCATATACGACCCTGAGATTAATTTTCTTTTGGGCATACTCAATAAATCCAATAAGAGAATAATTATAATAGAATCAATGAAAGACCATAACAACTTGGGTGTTCAACCAGTGCACAAAGACAACAAACTATGCAAATATATAAAAAAAATAAATAAGCAATAAATATCGAGAACATGAGATGAAAAGTCCTTGAAAGTGAGCCCATAGGTTGTGGGAACATTTCAATGATGGGCCAAGAGAAGTCAAGATTCTGATGGTGAGGGGTAATAATTGTTCCTGAACCTGGTGGTGTGAGTCCAGAGGCTTCTGTACCTTTTTGATGGCAGCAGTGAGATGAGAGCATGTCTTGGGTAGTGGGGGTCCCTGATGATGATTGCTGTTTTCTTGCGACAATGCTTCTTGTAGGTGTGCTCAATGATGGGGGTGCTTTACCCATATTGGACTGAGCCATATCCACTGTTTTTTGTAGGATTTTCTATTAAAGGGCATTGGTATTTCTGTACTCGGCTGTGATGCTGCCAGTCAATATACATCTATACATCTCTAGAAGTTTGTCAAAGTTTTAGATGTCATTTTGAATCTTCGAAAAATTCTATTGAAGTAGAGGTGCTGCAGTGCTTTCTTCAGAATTGTGCGTACATGCTGGATCCAGGACAGGTCCTCTGAAATGATAACACCAAAGAATTTAAAATTGCTGACCCTCTCCATCTCTGATCCTCCTATGAGTACTGGCTAATGGTCCTCTGGTTTCCTCCCCTGAAGTCAATAATCAGCTCCTTGGTCTTGCTGACAATAAGTAAGAGGTTGTTGTTATGGCAGCACTCGGCCAGGTTTTCAGTCTCCCTCCTTTACGCTGATTGGGCCTAGACAATGGTGTCCTAAGGAGACTTGAATATGGCATTGGAGCTGTGCTTAGCCACAGTCATAGTGAGTAGAGAAGGGTCTAGGTACATAGACTTGTGGTGCACCTGACTGGTGAAGATCATGGAGGAAACATTGTCAATCTGAACAGTACTGAGGTCTGCAGGTAAGGAAATCCAGGATCTAATTACACAAGGAGGTACTGAGACCAAGATCTAGTCAATAAAGAGCATCCTAATGTATGCATCTTTACTGTTCGGATGTTCCAGGGTTGAGCGAAGAACCAATAAGATGGAATCTGCTGTGGACCTGTTGGTCCAGTAGGCAAAGTGGAGTGGATCTAAGTTGCTTCTCCAGCAGGAGTTGATAGGTTTCAGCACCAAACTCTCAAAGCATTTCACCACTGAGGATGTAATTGCTACTGGATTATAGTTCAGTTCATCTACATTAGCTGCGTCACTGTCTTCTGGGAGCGTGTTGACTATAATCTTGGGAGGGCGCACAGGGTTCATCCTCCCATGCTTGGGCTCCCATATGATGACTAGGCTGGCAGGTAGCTTGGGGTGGCGTAGACAGTGTCCCGCTAGTTATAGTCTTCTCGCCTCGATTTTAGTGGTGAGCATCGGTAGGTCATCATAGAGCTCGACGTAGGCTAATGTAGATGAACAGAACACACTGATGAGGGAGAAGGAGAAGTGGAGAGTCCGTCATCATGCCCGACGCCGGTCCCCTAGGCCTGAGTCGACGTAATAGTAGAGGTAGATGATAGTTACCGAGACAGGTTACCAAGTTCTTCTTAGGCACCGGTATAATTAAAGCCTGCCTGAAGTAGGTGGGCACCTCAGACTGCAGAAGTTAAAGATCTCTGAACACTCCAGCCATTTGATCAGTGCAGGTCTTTAATACTTGTCCAAGTACCCTGTCTTGATTTTTGATTTACATTGTGGTGAATACATCAAGAGGAGTGTCCTTTTTGGTAAATTTTTTTGGTAGTTCCTCTTCCAAGAGTAAGCAACACTTTTTTGATGTGTTGCCCTCTTGAATTCAATCTTGTAAATGAGTCCTCCAAGAAACAGAACCTATCTCTGCACTTGTACTGCTGCTGTTGGTGGAGCTCTCTTCTGTGGATTGAAAATGGATACCTGTAGTTGATGATCAGAAACAAGCGTAAACTCTCTCCCATGCAAGTACTGGTTAAAACGTTTTACACGCGAAACCAGACTCAAGGCCTCTCTGTCAACTTGTGCGTAATTTTATTCTGCAGCGGTATGGGAATGTGATGCAAAGGCTGTGGGGTGTTTACTTCCATCACATGTGACATGACTGCACCTATACCATAAGGCAAGGTATCACAGGCAAGCTTCACTGGATGGAATGGATCATAATGTGTGAGTACAGTGTAAAGTGTCACCATTTCCTTTACTTTTTTGAAAACCACCTCACATTGCCATTTCTTCCCAATCTGCAGTAATGAGTTCAATAGATGGAGCTCTGTAGCCAGGTTTGGCAGGAACCGGTTATAGCACACAAATCCTAAAAAGGACCGCAACTGTGACACATCCTTTGGCCTTGGGGCATCCACCACTGCTTGAATTTTCTCAGCACACTTGCGTCCTTATGCATCAGTAGTTTGACCACAGTAAGTGATCTTGGTTTGAAGATTTCACACTTGTCAAGTTGTATGCTGAGGCCATTATCTACTAATATTTTTAACGTTGCTTTGAGGTTTTGGAGATGTTCCTTGCCATCTTAACTGATAACAATGATGTCATCCAGGTAATACTGAGTGCCTGGACTGCCTTGCAGCACATGGACTATGGCATTGTGCCAGAGTGCAGATGCTACTCCAAAAATAAGCCTATTATAGCGATAAAACCTTTTGTGAGTGTTTATGGTGAGTGTTTTGGATTCTTCCATCTCCATCTGTCGGTAGGCCTCAGCTAAGTCTACTTTGCTGAAGTGTTTTTCTCCCAAAAGATTTGCAAAGGTGTCCCTTATCCTGGGCAGAGGTTATTGATCTACTTTCAGTACTGGGTTTGATGGTGATCTTCAAATTACCATAGACTCTGACAGACCAATTCTTCTTGACTACTGGGACTACTGGAGTTGTCCATGGGCTGCATTCAGCCTTGGAAAGAATTTCTTCAGCCTCCATGCAATCTACCTCACTGGCTATTTTATCACAGATGGTATAAGGAACCAATCGGGCTTTGCAAAGCTTGGTGTGGCATTTTCACTTAGCACTATTTTACCCTTGATACGTTTCAATTTTCCAATGTGGTCTCATCCAGTACCTTTCTTAATTCGCTTTCAGTTGATGCTATTACAGGCACGCAAATGGTAGATGGATCTTCAATCAAATTGTAGTTGTCTCAACCAATCATGGCCCCACAGTGTTGGTTCTCCTGTCCTGGTTTTACCACGTACAAGCTCATTGTGGCTTGTTGGTTGTTGCATTTCACTGTCAAGAATGTCATTCCCATAGGAGTTATCTTTTCTCCAGTAGAAGTTTTTAGTTGGATACTTACATGCTTCAATTTAGTATCTTTGAAATGCTGTTCAAGCTAATCTTGTTCAGTGACAGAAACAGCTGAGTCAGTGTCCATTTGCCATTCACTTCTGGTGTAGGCCATATTGCTTGTTCCAGTTAGTTTTCAATTTGTAATTCTCAAGGCTACGCAGTCCTGTGTCACTCTCATAATTGTTAGATTTTTCATCAACAGCATGCAGATTAGTGCTCTTTTTGAAACTGCAGCTTTTTAGCATTTTCTGTTCCCTGTGTAGTCCATTTATTTTTGTCTGTCCAACAAGCTCTTTGTATGTGACCTACTTTGTTGCACTTTCTGCAAGTTTCACTGTTAAATCTGCAGTTGTCTGGCAGAGGTGAGCCCCTGCTACAACAGTAACATAACTTGCTCAGCCAGATAGGTTTCTGCTTAGACATAGCAATTTTGTTCACGCTCACTTTCATTCCTAACTTCAACTCAATTGTGTCTCTGACTACTGTTATCATTGATACGGGAGCTATTTCAACTGCTCATTTAAATGTGAGTTGTGCTTCAGTTGGAAGCCATTTTTGAATGCTTTCTTGTAAAATTCCACGAACTAAATAATCTTTCAGTGTATCATTAAGCCCATTATTGAACTGACAATGTTCTGACAATCTCTTCAGTTCAGTCATGTATGCTGAAATGGACTCTCCTTATTGTTTCGGCTTATGAAACCTGATGCGTACTGCAATGAACAATGGTTTTGGTTCTACGTCTTCCTGTATTACTTTCACAGTATCAGCAAAGTTCATTTTGGATGGTTTGGTTGGAGTGGTTAATCTTCAAAACAAACTGTATGCCTTTAAACCTGATGCATTCAGCAAAATTGGTACTCATTTCTCATTAGCTATTTCATTTGCTTCAAAATACTGTTCAATCCATTCGGTATATTAGATCCAGTTATCTGTTGTGTATCAAACATATAATCTTTCAGATATATCCAGCCATTTCTGCTTTTTCTTATGATTGTCAAATGATACTCACTTTATGAATAGATGCTTTTTTTTAAGCTTGACTGGTTCTGCACATGCTGCACTGCTTTTTTTAAAAAACTTGACCATTCCTTGCTGTGCTGCTTTCTAATTTGAATGTCTCGCTGCTTTTCTAAAGGTCGGTGGTCACCTTGGGTTCTTTTTTAAAAAAAAAACCTTGTCACCACTTACATTTTGTAACTATAAAATAATTGAAAGGAAAACAAGAGAGCTGAGAGATGTGTGTTTTAGTTTGTGTTTACTCTGAGGCGTACACATATCATGTGGTAGTATCATGATCCATGTAATTTACATGTTTTTATATGTAATCTAATTATTTAAACAAACAGTGCTTAATCAACTGATATATTTACGCAAACACCACTGAAGTATTAAATACGCAACAGTGCAACACGGTAGCGTAGCGGTTAGCATGATGATATTACAGCTCTGGGCATTGGAGTTTCAGAGTACAAAACCAATGTCATCTGCAAGGAGACTGTACATCCTTCCCATGGAATGCATTAGTTTTCTTCGGGTGCTCTGTTTTCTTCCCATAGTCCAAAGGCATACTGGTTAGTAGGTTAATTGGCCATTGTAAATTGTCCGTGATTCAGCTAGGGTTAAATTGGAGGTTGCTGGGTGGCATGGCTCAAAGGGCTTGTAGGGCCTAATGCTGTACCTCAAACATCGCAAGCAGGCAGATGGCGGTTGGTGTCAGATACAGAAATATGAGGGTTAGTGTTTTAGAAGGAAGGATGGGGAAAGGCAATTGGTCTCAATGGCACAGTTCTAAAGAGTGCGCAGAAACACTGGGCTGTGTTTGAACATGAAGTTCTTGAAGGTGAGTGATTTAATTAGCAGGGCAAGTTAACCTCTGGACATCATGAAAAGAACTAGGAGTTTGTAACACTGAAAAAAAATGCTGATCCTTTCAGAAGGACAAGTTAAGTGACAATTAGAATATTGTATCTAATTTTGGTCGCTGCAGTTGGAGATGAAGGGCCAAGAGAATATACAGAAGATATTTATCAGAATTTTTCCAGCGGTGTGGGATTTTAGCTGAAGCTTGGTTGCTTTTGAAACAATGGAAACTAGGAGGTTTGATAAAGATGCACAAGGTTATGTAAGATATTCCTCACCTTGACAAAGAACAACTGTTCCCATTACGTTATGATAAAAAGATTAAAGAAGGTATATAATATTTTGGGCAAGTGTACATGTAGAATATAAGGGAGAATTTATTTAAAGCAATGAAAGGAAAATGTATTGACTGTGCCATCCGCAATGGTTGTGGAACTGGAGGCTATCAATAACTACTAAAGGAAATGGAAGAGGTAGAAATAAACTGTAATCCACAGCTAAAATATTACATGTTGTTATATTTATCACCATAGAAGAGATGCAAAATTCCTTGAGAGACTGCAAACAAGATTTATCAGAATAATTCCAAGACTGAAAAGCAAATCGGCTAATAGATTGCTTTATAGAGAGTAGAAGTATTCAAGATAGATCAAGTGTCTTTCTGCTCTTTAATGACTATGATATCAACGATGATTAGGATTTATACTTGGCTAGTAATAATACTGGAAAGTATTAAATACTATGCTAAAGACTTTGAATAATAACAGTGCGAGGTAACTAAGATTACATCTCTCCTAGGTCTTAATTAATAATTGTTCGCATTTCATTGCATTGTAAGTAAATAACAATGTGAAAGGTCAATATGGATATTGTATTTTAACATTTATGTGAAAACCCACTGATCTATATTGAAAGCAGTTTATAAGTGATAGCAAGGGCCTAAACTTTCCAGAAACCTTGTAAGAGTTAATGGGGAAAAAAAAGGCAATGGATGTCGGTTGTTTTTTTTTGTGAAGGAGCAGGAGGGGCAGCTGGAGTTTCTATCCAGTTTTAAGACCATAAGATACAGGAGTAGAATTAGCCCACTTGGCCCATCAAGTCTGCTCTGCCATTATGTGATGACTGATCCTTTTTCCCACTCAGCCCCAATCTCCTGCCTTCTCCCCTTATCCCTTCATGCCAGGACTAAGCAAGAATCTATCAGCCTCTGCCTTAAGTATACCCAGTGACTTGGCCTTCACAGTTGCCTGTGACAACGAATTCCATAGATTTGCCACTCTGACTAAAGAAATTTTTCCTTTTTCTGTTCGAAAAGGACTCCACTCTATTCTGAGGCTTTGTCGTCTGGTCTTAGACTCCCCTCCCATAGGAAAGATCCTCTCCACATCCACTCTATCGAGGACTTTCAACATTCGAATAGGTTTCAATGAAGTTGCCCTTCATTCTTCTGAATTCTGATGAGTTGTGGCCCAGAGCCATCAAATTCTTCTTATATGACAAGTCTTTCAATCTCAGAATCATTTTCATGCACCTGCTTTGAACCCTCTCCCAATGTCAGTCCATCGTTCCTCAGTTAGACAATAGACAATAGGTGCAGGAGTAGGCCATTCGGCCCTTCGAGCCGGCACTGCCATTCACTGTGATCATGGCTAATCATCCACAATCAGTACCCTGTTCCTGCCTTCTCCCCATATCCCTTGAATCCGCTATCTTTAAGAGCTCTATCTAACTCTTTCTTGAATGAATCCAGAGAATTGGCCTCCACAGCCTTCTGAGGCAGAGTGTTCCACAGATCCACAACCCTTTGTGTGAAAAAGTTTTTCCTCAACTCCGTTCTAAATGGTCTACCCCTTATTCTTAAACTGTGGCCTCTGGTTCTGGACTCCCCCAACATCGGGAATATGTTTCCTGCCTCTAGCATGTCCAATCCCTCAATAATCTCATATGTTTCAATTAGATCCCCTCTCATCCTTCTAAATTCCAGTGTATACAAGCCCAGTCGCTCCAATTTTTCAACATATGACATTCCCGCCATCCCTGGAATTAACCCAGTGAACCTATGCTGCACTCCCTCCATAGCAAGGATGTCCTTCCTCAAAGTTGGAGACCAAAACTGCACACAATACTCCAGGTAGGGTCTCACCAGGGCCTTGTACAACTGCAGAAGGACCTCTTTGCTCCTATACTCAACTCTTCTTGTTATGAAGGCCAACATGCCATGAGCTTTCTTCATTGCCTGCTGTACCTGTATACTTACTTTCAGTGACTAATGAACAAGGACACCCAAATCTCGTTGTACTTTCCCTTTTCCTAACTTGACACCATTCAGATAGTAATCTGCCTTCCTGTTCTTGCCACCAAAGTGGATAACCTCACAGTTATCCACATTAAACTGCATCTGCCATGCATCTGCCCACTCATCCAACCTGTCCAAGTCACCCTGCATTCTCATAACATCCTCCTCACACTGCACACTGTCACCGAGCTTTGTGTCATCTGCAAATTTGCTAATGTTACTTTCAATCCTTTCATTGAAATCATTAATGTATATTGTTAATAGCTGCGGTCCCAGCACCGAGCCTTGCGGTACCCCACTCGTCACTGCCTGCCATTCTGAAAAGGACCTGTTAATCCCTACTCTTTGCTTCCTGTCTGCCAACCATTTTTCTATCCATGTCAGTACCGTACCCCCAATGCCATGTGCTCTAATTTTGCCCACGAACCTCCTATGTGGGACCTTATCAAAGGCTTTCTGAAAGTCCAGGTACACTATATCCACTGGCTTTCCCATGTCCATTTTCATAGTTACATCCTCAAAAAATTCGAAAAAGATTAGTCAAGCATGATTTCCCTTCGTAAATCCATGCTGACTCGGACCTATCCTGCTACTACTATCCAAATATGCCGCTATTTCATCTTTTATAATTGACTCCAGCATCTTCCCCACCACTGATGTCAGACTAACTGGTCTATAATTGCCTGTTTTCTCTCTCCCTCCTTTCTTAAAAAGTGGAATGATATTATCTACCCTCCAATCCGCAGGAACTGATCCTGAATCTATAGAACATTGGAAAATGATTACCAATGCGTCCATGATTTTTAGAACCACCTCCTTAAGTACCCTAGGATGCAGACCATCAGGCCCTGGGGATTAACACAGCTCACAATACTCCAAGTGAGGCCTCAACAATATATCCTTGGTTTTATATTCTAATCCTCTCCAAATGAATGCTACTATCATTATTTTCCTTCCTCACCACCGGGTCAACCTGCAAATTAATCTTAGGAATCCCTGCAACAAGGAGTTCTTGTGCCTAATACTATAGTGGCATGAATATCAATTTCTCGAACTTCCAATAATGGCACCCCGCCCTTCACCATTTCCCATCCCCCTTTCCAGCTCTCACCTTATCTCACCCGTTGCCTCCCTCTGGTGCTCCTCCCCATTTTTTCTTTCTTCCATGGCCTTCTGTCCTCTCCAATCAGACTCCACCTTCTCCAGCCCTGTGTCTCTTTCACCAATCAACTTCCCACCTCTTTACTTCACCCCTCCCCCTCCCAGTTTCACCTATCACCTGGTGTTTCTCCATCCTCTCCCCCCACATTTTTTTTTCTCCAGTCCTGCTGAAGGGTTTCGCCCTGAAATGTTACCCATTAGGCTGATGTTAGGCTGTCTTTAAAGAGGGGGAGCCCTCGCAAGGCTGAATGCCCCAATGGAGTATCTGGTAAGGCTCTGAAAACTTGTGCCAACTAATTGACAGGAGTAGTCAAGGACACTTTCAACCTCTCACAACACACTGGAGGAACTCAGCAGGTCGGGCAGCATCTGTGGAAACAATCCGTCAACGTGTTGCTTTGACCCCAGCATCTGCAGAGTATTTGTGTTTTCAACCTCTTACTGCTACGGGCAGAAGTTCCCACTTGCTTCAAAAAGGCAACAATTATACCAGTGCCTAAGAAGAATAATGTGAGCTGCCTTAATAACTATTGCTCAGTAGTACAGTGATGAAATGCTTTGAGAGGTTGGACATGACTAGACTGAACTCCTGCCTCAGCAAGGACCTGGACCCACTGCAATTTGCATATCGCCATAATAGGTCAATGGCAGATGTAATCTCAATGCTCTTCACACAGTCTTAGACCACCTGGACAATACAATCACCTATGTCAGGATGCTGTTCATCGACTGTAGCTCAGCATTTAACACCATCATTCCCAAAATCCTAATTGAGAAGTTACTGAACTTGGGCCTCTGTACCTCCTTCTGCAATTGGATTCTTGATTTTTTTTTTGTAATTTATTTTTTATTGAATTTCATCATCAAACAAACATTTCCATAAGATGTATTTCAGATACTGTACTTATATATCATATAATCATACTTGTCACAAATCTCCACATAATATTTATCTGAAGTAAACACTTATAGAGAGGAGAGGAAAGAAAACAATCGAAAGAAAAAGAACTGTGTGCAGAGCAGGGAGTGATTTTTTTTTTAAACAACATATTCATTGGCTTGTGAGAATAAAATCAGGCCTATGAGGTGTTATGTAGTTAAACCATTTTTTCCAGTATGAATAAAATTGTTCCAACTTATGATTAACAGATGCTGTTATTGTCTCCATTTTGTAAATGTCCATTGTAATGTCCATCCATACATTTAAAGTTGGGCTCTCCTGAGATAACCATTTCCTGGTAAGGGTCTTTTTACTAGCCACCAGCAGCACATTCATTAAATATTTATCTCTTTTCAACTATTCTTGAGGTATATACCCAAAATATATGGTCTTACTCTCTAAGGGTATTTCACATTTAAAGATGTCTTTTAGGGCATTATGTATCCCACTCCAATAGTCTTTGATAAGGGCATTCCCGGAAAATATGATAATGGTTTGCATTTTGATTTCCACAATTCCTCCAGCAAGCAGGGGAGTTACTATTATAATGGGATTTCTGAGAGGGTGTAATAAAATATCTTATCAAGTTTTTCCACCCAAACTCCCTCCATTTCTGTGAACCGGTACACTTCCATTGATACCTCCATATTATTGTCCAGTCTCCCTCAGATATTATTATCCCCCCTTCCTTCTCCCATTTTGTTTTAATGTATGAAGTTGAATGTGTTTTAAGATTTGACAAACCCTTATGAACGCTTGAAATTATGCTACTACCGTTGTCTGAATTATATGCTTTTCTAAATTGCTCTATCAGACATGAACTGCCCTTGGTTACATTTTTAACTGTCCTATTAACGTACTGTTGCACCTGTAAATACTGGTAAAAGTCTTGTTTTTCTAATAAGTGTTTCTCTTCGAGCATTTCAAAACTGAACAGTGTTCCTTTTTTTATTATATTGCAAATAGCTGTTATTCCTTTAGCTGTCCAGTCCTTAAATCTAGCATCCAGTTTATTCAGCGTAAAATCTGAGTCATATGCACATCATTTAAAAATTGCAATGTCTCTCTCTAGTTTATATTCTTTTATGATGGTTTTCCATATTTTAAGAGTCCATTTCACCCACGGGTTGTCAATATTATTTATGTAACTTTGTAGGTTGTTATCAGCCAAAATTGCCTGTATGAGGATGGAAAGTATCCTGTCCTCAATGTTTTTCCATTGAGCGCCATATGATGGGTTGCACCAGCACATCACGGCTCTCAACTGTGCTGCAAAATAATAATCTCTAAGAAAAGGTAGGCCTCATCCCCCCCCCCCGCCTTTTCCTTGGCTAATTGCAAAGTTTTGAGATGAACCCTAGGCCTTTTACCTTGCCATAAATATCTTGATAGCATCTTGTTCCATTCATTGAATTGATTTTGGTTAATCTCTATTGGTGGGGTCTGAAAAAGATAAAGTACTCTGGGCAGTATATTCATTTTAATGGATTCAATCCTTGAACTGAGACCAAGAAAAGGAATTAGGTTCCATCTCGTTATATTTTCCTTAATTCTTTATATATAGGTTAATAATTGCATTCTGATAAATTTGCCAAATCTTTTGGCATAATGATGCCCAAATATTTGACGGACTCTGTTTGCCATGCCCAAGGATATCTACTTTCAATATCTCTTGGTGGGCTATAGTTATATGAAAGGAGTTGGGTTTTATCTATGTCGATTTTGTATCCTGATAATTGGCCATATTGTTCAAAGGATTGCATCAGTTTAAGTAAAGAGTATGTTGGTTGCCCTGGATAGATCAAAATGTCATCTGCATAACAGGTCAATTTATGCTCTGTCCCTTTAATAGTAATTCCCCTGATATCTTCATTTTGTCTGATGGTTCCAGATATAATGCGAAGAGTAGCGGTGACCATGCACAACCCTGTCTCGTGCCCCTTTCTAGGGTAAAACTATTAGATAAATATCCATTGATTTTAATCCTGGCAGTAGGATTGTTGTATAGTGCCTGTATAGTTTTAATAATTGTGTCACATAGACCAAATCTATGTAAACTCTGTAGAGAAAATTCCAATTAACCGAATCAAATGCCTTTTCAGTGTCCATGCTTATCACTATTGCTTCAATTTCATTTTTTAAAATATGATCCATAATGTGAAGTGTCCTTCGTATATTGTCTTGTGTTTGACATTGTTGTATAAAACCTGTCTGACCATTATGTATCAGTGTGGGTAGAAACTCTTCTAATGGTTTGACCCTGATAGAGGTAAATATTCTACATTAAGAACAGATATTGGTCTAAATGACCCACATTCCATTTTATCCTTGCCTTTCGGTAGAGCTGAGATTATCGCCTCCTTCCAGCTGGGTGGCATTTGCGCCTTTCAGTTTCCACACCCGTATTTTCGTAGATTTAGATCCACTTTCATAGTGTCTCTGTTTCAGAAACATTAAATTTTCTCTAAACACAAAATAAAACACAAATTAAATTTTCTCTAATTTCTTGTGTAGCCAAACTATTAATTTCATTCCTAATTTTTAAAATTTCCTCTAGTGTATCCTGTGCCAAACTCAATTTGTGTTTTTTTTCTCGTCCCTTCAGCTTTTTTTGTAATTCCTGTAATGTTCTATTCCTTATTTTTTTCTTGTATGAAGATATCGCTATAATTTTCCCTCTTAAGACAGCCTTCAGAGTGTCCCATCGAATGGGAGGTGAAACCTCTCCATTTTCAATGAATTCTAAGTAAAGACCAATTTCTTTTTTAATTTGTTCCTTAAAATAGGGATCATTGAGTAGACTTGAATTTAGTTTCCAAATAGTGTTCTTTGGTTGTAGGTCAAAATCAACAGATAAATATATAGGTTCATGGTCACTTGCATCTATTATCCCAATTCCACAGGTGATTATTTTGTCTTTATCTTTTCCAAATGTTATGAAATAGTCTATTCTTGTATATACGGGCAGAATAATGAATGTAATCCCTTCTGTCGGGGAAAAGGTCCCTACATATATCAATTAGACCAACATCCTCAAAAAGAGTGTTAACTTTGTTTTTCTACTGGAAGAGTCTAACTTTGGTTGTAATTGTAAATTTAATTCTCCCCCACATATTAAGAGACCTTCTGTTTCTGTTACCACAAAGTTAGTAATTTTCTGGAAGAAACTAATATCACTTCCTGGGGGTGCATATATATTCAATGAAGTAACTGGATTTCCATCTATATTCCCCCTTACCAGAGTATATATGCCCTCCTTATCTCCCATTTCAAATACTTTTTCAAAACTTAGCCTACTTGAGATGAGAATAGCAACTCCTCTTCTATGTCCTTATTTGAGGAGAAAAACAAATCAGTGAAGCCCATTCTCTTCAATTTTCCATGCTCATTATCACTTAAGTGAGTTTCCTGTAAATATACTACATGGGCTTGTTCTTTTTTCATTTTTGATAGAATTTTACTGCGCTTGACTGGATTCAACAGCCCATTGACATTAAAAGAAATGAATTTTACTTTGTCCTTAGCCATGTGTATTTATCTGTTAGTATATCATTGAAATTTGCAGAATATAACTTAATCGATCTACTTCCTGAACAAATAAGAGCCAAGAAACGTGAATAATAAAAAAAAAGGTAACTAAGGTGTGATTCCAAGGCTGGGGTCTCTAGATGACCCTGGGTTGGGCTAGAAGAAAAGTCAAGCTGTAGGGAATAGCCCCTCCTACCTGTGAGTTGAGGGCCCCCACTGCAGTACTTATTAAAGTGATAAAAACTATGTCCATTACACAGAAAGCAGGATCTCCCAGTGGCCACACATTTTAATTCCACATCCCATTCCCATTCTGACATGTCTATCCACGGCCTCCTCTACTGTCAAGATGAAGCCACACTCAGGTTGGAGGAACGACACCTTATATTCCGTCTGGGTAGCCTCCCCCCCGCTTTCTGCAGGGATCGCTCCCTACGCGGCTCCCTTGTCCATTCGTCCCCCCCATCCCTTCCCAACGATCTCCCTCCTGGCACTTATCCTTGTAAGCGGAACAAGTGCTGCACATGCCCTTACGCTTCCTCCCTTACCACCATTCAGGGCCCCAGACAGTCCTTCCAGGTGAGGCGACATTTTACCTGTGAGTCAGCTGGGGTGATATACTGCATCCGGTGCTCCCGATGTGGCCTTCTATATATTGACGAGACCCGACGCAGACTGGGAGGTCATTTCACTGAACACCTACGCTCTGTCTGCCAGAGAAAACAGGATCTCACAGTGGCCACACATTTTAATTCCACGTCCCATTCCCATTCTGATATGTCTATCCACGGCCTCCTCTACTGTCAAGATGAAGCCACACTCAGGTTGGAGGAACGACACCTTATATTCCGTCTGGGTAGCCTCCAACCTGATGGCATGAACATCGACTTCTCTAACTTCCGCTAATGCCCCACCTCCCCCTTGTACCCCATCTGTTACTTATTTTTATACACACATTCTTTCTCTCACTCTCCTTTTTCTCCCTCTGTCCCTCTGAATATACCCCTTGCCCATCCTCTGGGTCCCCACCCCCTTGTCTTTCTTCCCGGACCTCGTGTCCCATGATCCTCTCGTATCCCTTTTGCCTATCACCTGTCCAGCTCTTGGCTCCATCCCTCCTCGTCCTGTCTTCTCCTATCATTTTGGATCTCCCCTCCCCCTCCAACTTTCAAATCCCTTACTCAGTCTTCCTTCAGTTAGTCCTGACAAAGGGTCTCGGCCTGAAACGTCGA
Source organism: Mobula hypostoma (assembly GCF_963921235.1). Classification (NCBI taxonomy): domain Eukaryota; kingdom Metazoa; phylum Chordata; class Chondrichthyes; order Myliobatiformes; family Myliobatidae; genus Mobula; species Mobula hypostoma. Next base: position 60,366,804 of record NC_086098.1, read on the forward strand.
CTGCACCTCTTCCTAGAGATGCTGCCTGGCCTGCTGCGTTCACCAGCAACTTTTATGTGTGTTGCTTGAATTGCCAGCATCTGCAGAATTCCTGTTGTTTCCATTACACAGATATTATTTCCCTGTGCATTCCTCCCATGTATATATTCTCATTTAGGTGGGGAAAAAGGAATGAATAAATGAATTTTTTTAAAATTGCGTAATATGAAATCCACATTATAATACGTATTTCTTGAGATAGGTATATCACTGTCTATTTTTGCTTCTGTTTAGTTTATCAGTACTTTTAAAGTTAGTTAATCTTTATGGCTCTTCTGGAGGAGGTGAGGACTGCCCTTGGAGAACTGTCTGTCTCTTCCTAATATCCTTCTCTCGTCCTGTTCCCATCCCCTGCTTTCTAGGTTCTCTCACTATTTCCCAAGCAGCTCGGGACAGCTTCTCAGCCAGACTTTCCCTTGGTTTGACCACGCTAATGGACAGTCCTCTGTTGTTCATGTCTGTAGTTGCCTCCTGCACTGTCTGGTACAGTCGCATCCCTTCTTGGTAAAATGCCCTCAGTTTAGCAGGGTTCGGGGTTTGGAATTTAATCTTTTCTTGCTTTAATATTCGTTTCGCTTCAGAATATTCCTTCCGTTTCTGTAGGACCACCGGGGGGGTAATCATGATCGAAGTATATTAACTTCCCATTCCCAAAAACCCTCTTCTTACCCCAGGCCCTTCGTAGAATCTCTGCCTTGCTCTTGAATCGAAGGAATTTGAGTACTATCGAGCACGGTTTACTTTCTCTGTCTCCAGAGGGCCTCGGGACGAGCGAACCATGTGCCCTCTCAATTTCAATCTCCATAGTCTGGGGGATCTCCAGCGCTTTCTGCAGCAGCTTGTCTACAAAGTCTATCATCGACAATCCCTCTGCTCCTTCGGGAACATTATAAATCCTGATATTTTACTGTCGCGATCTTTCCTCCTGGTCAAGCAATTTACTTTCCTGTTGATTTAATATTTTTATCGCCTTACTTAGTGTCTGTTCCACGTTTTGCACGCGATCTTCCACCTTCTCGTAGTCTCTATGGCGTGAGGAGAAGATGGCGACGCGACACAGCGCGCACAGCCTCTCCGATGATAAATATCTGTTATCTGTCAAGTAGGATGCCATGCACAATTCTGATTTGTGGGGGCAGATGTGAGAGCACGGTGGAACATCTGGTGAAACTTCTGAAATGCCTGTTTCGCTGCCACCGCTACTGTGTGATCTGAAATCTCTGGAGGGGAAGGCCCCGAATCCTCGGCTTTGCCTGTTGCTTGACGGCCGGGGTCGAGGCGCTGAGCAGAGATGGTGCTCGGTGTCGGAGGGCTGTTCGGAGGCTCGAAGTTTTCGGACGGACTCAGAGTCAGACTGTGGTCGGGTGCTTCCAGGGTGCTGCATCGGCAAGTTTGCGGCGCTGGAAGCTCATGGCAGGGAGAGTTTCTCCCTTCTACCGTCTGTGTGAGATGTTGGGGCTATCGGGACTTTGAGACTTTTTTTTTTACCATGCCCATGGTTTGCTCTTATCAAATTACGATATTGCTTTGCACTGTTGTAACTATATGTTATAATTATGTGGTTTTTGTCAGTTTTAGTCTTGGTCTGTCTTGTGTTTCTGTGATATCATACTGGAGGAACATTGTATCATTTTTTAATGCATGCATTTCTAAATGACAATAAATGAGGACTGAGTGTCCTCATAATCTAATTAATTCAAGTCTCTGCCACCGCTATTTTCTGATTGACGTCGGCGAGCTCTGACTTTATATCATTGAATTGCTGTTGTATGTCTTTTTGGACTTCTCTTATCTCTTCCAGAATCCTTATCATATTTGCCGCTTTGCCTGCACGAGGCCCATCGTCAGCTTCGCCGCCACGCGCACGTGCAGGACAGCCGCGCACTGCACCTCTCTCTTCCATAGGCTCCGCAGTGATGCTTTTTTAATCTCCATTCTTTCTCCCCATTCTTGCCCCCCTTATCAATTCAGATATTTTCAAAAGATCTTATACTTGATGGATTAACGGGGCAAAATATGCGTTTTTCCAGAGGAGCTGTTGATTTAAGCTGCCATTCTGAACGATGATGTCACTGGAACCCTGGATTCTTGACTTCCTAACCATAAGACCACAATCTGTGCGGATTGGTTCCTTGTTGATGAACTCGGGTGCGTGCTTAGCCCACTGCTCTACTCTCTCTATACCCATGATTGTGTGGCTAGACATAGCTCAAAGACCATCTATAAATTTGTTGATGATACAATCATTGTTGGTGGAATCTCAGATGGAGACGAGGGCGTACAGCAGCGAGATATGCCAACTAGTGGAGTGGTGTCAGAGCAACAACCTTGCACTCAACATCAATAAGACAAAAGAGCTGATTGTGGACTTCAGGAAGGGTAAGATGAAAGATCACATGCCATTCCTCATAGAGGAGTGAATGAGCAGCTTCAAGTTTCTGGATGTCAGATCTCTGAGGACCTAACCTGATCCCAACATATCGATGCAGTTATAAAGAAGGCAAGACAGCGACTATACTTCATTAGGAGTTTGAAGAGATTTGGTATGTCATCAAAAACACTCAAAAACTTCCATAGATATAACGTGGAGAGCATTCTGGCAGGCTGTATCACTGTCTGGTAATGGGGGTGGGGGGTTGCTACTGAAGAGGACCAAAAGAAGCTACAGAGGATTGTAAATTTAGTCATCTCCATCTTGGGTACTAGCCTACAAAGTACCCAGGACATCTTCAAGGAGTGGTGTCTCATAAAGGCAGTGTCCATTATTAAGGATCTCCAGCGCCAAGGGCATGCCTTTTTTTCACTGCTACCATCAGGTACAAGATACAGAAGCCTGAAGGCACACACTCAGCGATTCAGGAACAGCTTCTTCCCCTCTGCCATCTGATTCCTAAATGGACATTGAGCCTGTGAACACGACCTCACTCTTTTAATATATATTATTTCTGTTTTTGCATGATTTTTAATCTATTCAATATACGTATACCATAATTGATCTACTTAATTGTGAATTATTATCATTATTTTCTTCTATATTATGTATTGCATTGAACTGCTCTGCTAAGTTAACAAATTTCATGACATATGCTGGTGATATTAAACCTGGTTCTGATTCTGTGATCTCTTCCATAGATCCTCCAGCATTTTGTGTGTGTTGCTTGATTTTCCAAAATCTGCAGATTTTCTCTTGTTTGTGCCTATTGTATTATGATCATTTGTCCCTTTAATTTAAGCACTTTAATCAATTCTGGATCATTGCACAACACCTAATCCCCTAGTGGGCTCAACCCCGAAATGCTCCAAAAAACCATCTCATAGACAGTCCAGAAATTTTCTGCCTTAGGATCCAGCATCAGCCTGATTTTCCCAAACTACCTGCATATGGAATCCCGCCCCCAGTCATAACTATCGTAACATTGCCCCTTTGGCATGCATTTTCTATCTCCCGTTGTAATTTGTAGATTACATCTTTACTACTGTTTGGGGGTCTGTATATATCTCCCATCCGGGTCTTTTTACCCTTGCAGTTCCTTAGCTCTACCTACAATGATTCAACAGCTTCTGACCCTATATCACCTCTTTGTAGTGACTTGGTATCATTTTTTTAAAATCAACTGAGCCACCTCACCCATTCTGCCTACCTGCCTGTACTTTTGATACTTCATGTATCCTTGGACTTTAAACTCGCAGCTATAATTTTCTTTCAGCCACCTTCATACGTGGCAATCTGCAACTGTAGTTCATCTACCCAAGTCCTTATACTGTGCAATCAAACATAACACATTCAGCCCTGTATTCACCCTTTTGGATTTTGTCTGTTTTTTTATATTGCTGGATTTGTTGGATTGTTGATTTTGGAAGTGTCTATACTATAAATTTTCATAAGAATTAGGCAGCATGATATAATGTCTTAAGCACTTGTGTGTTTTAAATTCATCTTAAATAGTTCGGCACGGACTAGAAGGGCCAAGATGGCCTGTTTCCGTACTGTAATTGTTGTCTGGTTGTAAAAAGGAAACATTAAGAAGTAGCTTCCTTTTGTATTTTCTAAAAACCTTTGAAAATATGTGCAATTCTTTCAAATTACTCTCATTTGCTGATATTTCTGTCATATTTTGTTATAGTCTACAAAACTACAGAAGAAGATACACCAGCTTGAAGAACAATTGAGCAATGAAATGCAAGCCAAAGATGAAATGGAGCAAAAATTTAGGTATGCTGCGGGAAGGATAAATTTCTGTAATACTTTGCACTAATAGGTTGAAAGCAACATGTGCACGAGTGTACAGAATGTGAAAAGAATTTTTGTTTTATTTTTATACAGGAAGTTCAGCAATAATTGTTGCTGCTCTGAAGGTGCAGCTAATGGACATAATCGTAGCAACAGTTGTTTCTGTGCTCGCTATAAAAGCTATGATTTTATGAACGTGCACTTATACAGTGTGCAACTGTAGTCTTGTCACTGTAACTGAATTGTTCAGATTTAAATGATTTACTGTCTCAGTGATCATTTTCAACTTGACAGGCATGATTCAAGTGCAAAAGAATACCAGAAGCAACGTATGGCTACATATTTAAGCTATTGAAGTCATAGAATTATAAACCATGGAAACAGGTTCTTTGCCCCATTGAATCCATGATGACTATGACTATCCAGCACTATTAACCTAAATAAATCCTAATTTGTTATCCTGACATTGCCCCGAGCTTCCCCTAGATTCTACTGCTCAGCTGCAGGGGAAGCAATTTGCCAAGCTAAGAAACCCATTGACTTGCATCCTTTTTCAGTGTGGAAATGAACTCCCACAGTTCACACAGACAGCATCAGAGATCAGAATTGAAGCTCGGTTGCTGCAAATGTGAGGCAGCAAATTCCACCATCTGTTAATTTATGAACGTCTGCTCCAGTGAAATTGTTTCAGACAACATATCTGATATTCAATAAAATTGATTGCTATTAATGTATAGATACCTAATGTAGAAGATGTCACCATAGCCAATAATGACCTGCGGCCAATGAATTAGTTTTGTTACATCATTACTTTTTTGCAGAAACTATAAGGGGGAGAGTGAGGGAGTAGTGGGCAGCAATTTGTGGGAATTCCCTCTCACCCCAAGCTTGTGCCTTATTAAGGACTAACTGATGTTAGGCTTATTTATCACAGGCTTATCAACAACCTTTCTAAGCACGAAGTAACTTTCTGTTTAGGCCTCAGTAAGTAGTGCAGCCAAAAGTTTATAAATACTATGACTTTTAGTCTTATTTAAATGTTGTCCTTCCTTAGCACTGGATTGTAGAGCTGCAGTGACAGGAATGGTGAGTGGGATCCCCACCCCATCAATAGAACCGAGAAGAGTCGATAGGAACATGGTAAAGCCTTGCCGTGTCCCTCTGCATATTTGCTCAGGCATGTGCAGATGGGCTGAGGCCACAAACAACAAGCCCAGTTTCAGGTCATTCAGCCCCTTATATTCACAAAATGTACCTTGGTGTGTACTTGCATTGAATTTTACAAATTGCAAAGAGAACTGACATACAAAATGTATTTCCATGATCCCTTTGTCCTGTAGAATTTTAATGATGCTATGTTAACTACAACATTGGTGCCAAGCTGTATTGGCGCTTGCCCTTCTCTTGGACCAACATCAGTGACGTGGAGAAGGGGAACCCGCTGCATGGGCAACAGCTGGTTTTTCAAATCTTCCCACCCAGACTTGCAAAGGTGCAAACCCATGATCCCCTGGGATCGATGGCTACCTACTACTACTGTGTTAAGGGCATTGATATGCACATGGGATCTTTTGGGCTTCCTCGTTCATTCAGCCCAACTGACTTTAAATATTTATTCGTAAAGAATTTTATTTTGTGAGGCCTTCCATTGGTCAGGGTTCCTGGATATTGCGTACTAGTATGTGATACGTAAGCCAGGGCATTAGGATATGGAGAATAAGCTGTTGCCCGTGCAGCAGACTCCTCTCCATGCAGCTGATGAATCCAATGGGATGGCAGAGACTGATACAGTTTGACACTAGCAGCATTGCAGGAATTACCAGTCAACATTGAACTCAACATAGGACTTATGGACTCCAGCTCCAGATATTTCCTCGGGGTTTACTCCTGAAGCCTACTCTATGAGTGGATATAGTCGCAAGGCAGTGGAGGTTTGAGATCAGTGTTTTCCTTGTCTTAGATGAGCCCCATCTGCATGAAGCAACTAGTTTTAAGGTGCCATTAATCTATCAGTAAAAATGGTTCCACTAAGCCAGGCGTGAAACCTTGAGCTGGACTTGTTTATCGGGGCTATTTGAGGTACACACCATTGGAAACATTTAATAGGTTGTGGGAGTTTATCCCCACTATCTCCCCCAGCTATGATAACCTTAAGGAACCCTTTATTGAAGGACTAAATTAATATTTAATAACAATTCATTTGATATCAGTGAAGATGGAAAGAAATGCAGATGAAGTTGGTGAGGAAATCTAAGAGCATGGGGCTTTGCTTGTTGATTACCCAGTGTATTTAATCAGGAGTAATTAAATTTTAGAGATTTTCAAGAAGCCAAAATTGGACAGGTGTGGTAGAAATTGTTGTATGAGTGGTATTACTGAAATTGGAATGGTAACATGGTGTACAAGTTGTTAAATAAGAACAAATTTTTTAACCTTGAAGTGTTCATCAGAATCCACAATAAGTGAGCAAATAAAAGTGATGTTTGAAAGGAACTTTGCTTAAGTTTAGGTGAAACTTACATTTGCAGAACATAGAACAAGTGTGTGTACTAGAATAGTCAAGCTGTGAGGTAAAAAAGATATTAAAATTTTCAGCAACAACTGAGCTTGAGGAGCCAAATATGTCAAGAGGTTTTGAACCATCTGGTTATTTTTTAAATAGCAAGTGGGAAATTTGATATAGTCATTTACTCAAGCTGAGTTTGTGGCAAGGACCAGGATTTGACAAAATTTAAGGAAATTTCTGTTCATCCGCTACTGAATCTAGGAGAAATAAGTCAATAATGTAGAGACAATGAAAGGAAGGAGAGTTGCTGCTGATGCATAATAGGGTTTTGTAAATAGATATGCAGAAACTGGCATTGTCTTTGGGTGTTTTTGTTAATGGCTGCCATGTAAATGAGAGGATTGATTTTATGGAGAAGTTAGAAGTGACTGCATAGAAGGAGAAAAGTTTACACTGAAGTAACACATAAAATGCTGGAAGAACTTAGCAGATCAGGCAGCATCTATAGACAGGAATTGGAGAAATCAATGTTCATGTCATCAGGTTGGAGACTACCCAGAAAGAATATGAGGTGTTACTCTTCCAACCTGATAGTGGCTTATCATGGCAGTATAAGGTGCCATGGACTGACATATCAGAATGGGAATGACATTGGAATTAAAATGTTTGGCCTGCTTTTTGTGCATGAAGCAAAGGTGCTCGACAGTGTGGTCCCTAAAACTTGCAGGTGAAGTATTGCCTCATCTGAGGCCCTGAATGGAGGTGAGGGAGGATGTGAATGGGCAGGGGGATTAGTGGGGAGAGACGAAGGGACAAGAGAGAGTGATCCCGACAGAAGGTGGAGAGTTGGGAGAGCAGATGTAATGATTGTGTTTGGTGCTAGGATCCCCTTTAAGATGGCAGAATTTGTGGAGAATGAAGTGCTGGATGCAGAGGATCATGGAGTGGTAGGTAAGGATAAGAGGAACCATATCCCTGTTAGGTGACGTGAAGATGGTGTGAAGGCGAATGATCATGAAGCGGAGGGGATGCATGCAAGGGCAGTATCAATGGTGGAGGAAGGGATGCCCTGTCCTTCAAAGAAAAAAGCATCTCTGATGCTATGGAAATGAAACTCATCTTGGGAACAGATGTGGCAGAAACAAAGGAACTGAGAGAAAGGAAGGGATACTTCCGCCATCTTCAACGGGACCCTACCACCAAGCACATATTTACCTACCCCTCACTCTCCACTTTCTGCACAAGATCGTTTTCTCCATGATTCCCTTGTCCATTCGTCCTTCCCTGTTAATCTCCCTCCTGCCACTTATCCCTGCAAATGGAACAAGTGCTACACCTGCCCATTCACCTCCTTGCTCATTTCCATTCAGGGCCCCAAGTAGTCCTTCCAATGAAGCAACACTTCACCTATAAGTCTGTCAGGGTTATCTGCTATATCTGGTTCTCCCGATGTGGCCTGCTCTACATCGGTGATACCGGACTTAGATCGGGGCACTGCTTTGTTGAGCTCCTTCGCTCCATCCGCAACAAAGAGGATTTCCCAGTGGCCAACCATTTTAATTCCAATCCCTATTCCCATTCTGACATGTGAGTCCATGGCATCCTATATTGCCATGGTGAGGGCACTGAAAGGTAGGAGGAGCAACATCTTGTATTCCATCTGGGTTTCCCGCAAGCTGATGGCATGAGTGTTCATTTATCTAACTTCTGGTAATTTCAACCCCTCCCCCTTCCCTCTTCTTCCATTCCCTACTCTTGCTCTGCTCTTAGCTCTTCTCCTCACCTGCCTGTCATCTGCCCCAGTACCCCTCCTCCTTTCCTTCCTCTCGTGATCCATTCTCTTATCCTAACAGATTCCTCCTTCAGCCCTTTTACCTTTTCCATCTGTCAAGCTCCAGCTTCTCACTGCATGGCCCCTCCTCCCCCACCCACCTAACTTCACCCATACCTGGCTTTACCTATCACCCATCTGGTACTCCTTCCTCTCCTCCCACTTTCAATTTCTGGTTTATTCCCCCTTCCTTTCCAGTCCTTATTAAGGGCCTCAGCCTGAAACGTCGACGGTTTATTCCTCTCCATGGATGCTGCCTAACCTGTTGAGGTCCTCCAGCATTTTGTGTGTTACTCTGGATTTCCAGCATTTGCAGAATCTCTAGAGCTTTACTGGAAGATTGCCTGGTTATGACTGGAGGATGGATAAGAATAGAACCGAACAAGAGTGGCCCCAGCCATCTGGATGAAAGATGAATCCGTCTGACTTTACATTCTCTAAATATTAATTCCCAATTATGTGGGAGGAGCACCAAAATGAAAGCTGACATTTAAGTAAGCATAGCTGGATAACTTCTTAACTATTATTGAATTTTCACTCAGCACAACACATTCCATTGCACAGTTGGTGGTGAAAATATCTACATACACTTAAGTGCACTAGTATGAGTACTTCTAAAGAAAAGAAAATAGAATTGTTATGAAAACATTACAACTTCCATTGCACAGTTGGTGGTGAAAATATCTACATACACTTAAGTGCACTAGTATGAGTACTTCTAAAGAAAAGAAAATAGAATTGTTATGAAAACGTTACAACGGGAACTAACATTTTGAATTTCTTCTGTTTTAAGCTTTCTGTTTCAGGACTTGATCTTTTCTTGATTTGTACTTTTTTTTTGTAGAACCACAAGCAGTCGTCTTGAAAAGATATCCAAAGATTTGGAAGATGAGGTACAGATTTTTTTAAAGTGCCCTTTAATCTCTGTCTAAAATGTAAATGAATTGAATTTGGCTGCATGAATAGCTTGAGCTTGTTCTTAAATATTGTTGTATTCTCTCCTGTATTTTTGATGATACGTTTAACCAGAAAACCCAAGTGAAAAATACACATATAGTAATCCTATACTCTACCCAAAAATTAATAAATAGAAGAAACAAAAGATTATGCTTAGACAAGAGAGAGGTGTTATGGATAGACTATTAACTGGAAGAGATGTTGTAGGAATATTAGTTTTAAAATTTCTTCTTAATTTTAAATAATTCTTTTGAATTGTATCCTCTTTGAGCAAAAAAGCATTAGATCAACCTTTCAGTTATCATTGGATTAGAAACATAGAAAACGTACAGCACAATACAGGCCCTTCAGCCCACAAAGTTGTGCCGAGCATGTCCCTACCTTAGAAATTACGAGGGTTACCCACAGCCCTCTATTTTTCTAAGCTCCATGTACCTATCCAAAAGTCTCTTAAAATACCCTATCATATCTGCCTCCACCACCATTGCCAGCAGCCTATTCCATGCACTCACCACTCTCAGAGTAAAAAACTTACCCCTGACATCTCCTCTGTACCTACTCCCCAGCACCTTAAGCCTGCGTCCTCTTGTGGCAACCATTTCAGCCCTGGGAAAAAGCCTCTGACTATCCACACAATCATTGCCTCTCATCATGTTACACACCTCTATCAGGTCACCTCTCATCTTCCGTTGCTCCAAGGAGAAAAGGCCGAGTTCACTCAACCTGTTTTCATAAGGCATGCTGTCCATTCCAGGCAACATCCTTGTAAATCTCCTGTGCACCCTTTCTATGGTTTCCACATCCTTCCTGTAGTGAGGTGACCAGAACTGAGCACAGTACTCCAAATGGGGTCTGACCAAGGTCCTATATAGCTGCAACATTACCTCTCGGTTCCTAAATTCAATTCCATGATCGATGAAGGCCAATACACCGTATGCCTTCTTAACCACAGAGTCCGCCTGTGCAGCTGCTTTGAGTGTCCTATGGACTCGGACTCCAAGATCCCTCTGATCCTCCACACTGCCAAGAGTCTTACCATTAATACTGTATTCTGCCATCATATTCGACCTACCCAAAATGAACCACTTCACACTTATCCGGGTTGAACTCCATCTGCCACTTCTCAGCCCAGTTTTGCATCCTATCAATGTCCCGCTGCAACCTCTGACAGCCCTCCACACTATCCACAACAACCCCAACCTTTGTGTCATCAGCAAACTTACGAACCCATCCCTCCACTTCCTCATCCAGGTCATTTATAAAAATCATGAAGAGAAAGGGTCCTAGAACAATTCCCTAAGACGTGCCACTGGTCACCGACCCCCATGCAGAATATGACCCGTCTCCAACCACTCTTTCCCTTCTGTGGGCAAGCCAGTTCTGGATCCACAAAGCAATGCCCCCTTGGATCCTATGTCTCCTTACTTTCTCAATAAGCCTCACATGGGGTACCCTATCAGATGCCTTGCTGAAATCCATGTGCACTACATCTACTGCTCTACCTTCATCAATGTGTTTAGTCACATCCTCAAAAAATTCAATCAGGCTCGTAAGGTATGACCTACCCTTGACAAAGAGATGCTGACTATTCCTAATCATATTATACCTCTTCAAATGTTCATAAATCCTGCCTCTCAGGATCTTCTCCATCAACTTACCAATCACTGAAGTAAGACTCACTGGTCTATAATTTCCTGCGTTATCTCTACTCCCTTTCTTGAATAAGGGAACAGCATCCGCAATCCTCCAATCCTCCGGAACCTCACCCGTCCCCAATGATGATGCGAAGATCATCGCCAGAGGCTCAGCAATCTCCTCCCTCGCCTCCCACAGTAGCCTGGGATACATCTCATCCGGTCCCAGTGACTTATCCAACTTGATGCTTTCCAAAAGCTCCAACACATCCTCTTTCTTAATATCTACATGCTCAAGCCTTTCAGTCCGCTGCAAGTCACCACTACCATCACCAAGATCCTTTTCCATAGTGAATACTGAAGTAAAGTATTCATTAAGTACCTCTGCTATTTCCTCCGGTTCCATACACACTATCCCACTGTCACACTTGAAAAGCCCTATTCTTTCACGTCTTATCCTCTTGTTCTTCACATACTTGTAGAATGTCTTGGGGTTTTCCTTAATCCTGCCTGCCAAGGCCTTCTTATGGCCCCTTCTGGCTCTCCTAATTTCCTTCTTAAGCTCCTTGCTGTTAGTCTTATAATCTTCTAGATCTCGAACATTGCCTAGCTCCCTGAACCTTTCGTAAGTTTTTCTTCTTGACTAGCTTTACTACAGCCTTTGTACACCACGGTTCCTGTACCCTACCATAACTTTGCTGTCTCATTGGAACATACCTATGCAGAAACTCACACAAATATCCCCTGAACACTTACCACATTTCTTCCATGCCTTTCCCTGAGAGCATCTGTTTCCAATTTAAACTTCCAAGTTCCTGCCTGATAGCCTCATAATTCCCCTTACTCCAATTGAACGCTTTTCTAACTTGTCTGTTCCTATCTTTCTCCAATGCTATTGTAAAGGAGATAGAATTATGATTATTATCTCCAAAATGCTCTCCCACTGAGAGATCTGACACCTGACCAGGTTCATTTCCCAATACCAAATCAAGTACAGCCTTGTAGGCTTATCTACATATTGTGTCAAGAAACCTTCCTGAACATACCTAACAAACTCCACCCCATCTAAACCCCCTGCTCTTGGGAGATGCCAATTGATATTTGGGAAATTAAAATCTCCCACCAAGACAACTCTGTTATTATTACACTTTCCAGGATCTGTTTCCCTACCTGCTCCTTGATATCCCTGTTACTATTGGGCAGCCTAGAAAAAAATACCCTGTAGAGTTATTGACCCCTTCCTGTTCCTAACCTCTACCCACAGAGACTCCGTAGACAATCCTTCCATGGCGTCCACCTTTTCTGCAGCCGTGACACTGATCAACAGTGCCACGTCACCACCTCTTTTGCCTCCCTTCCTGTCCTTCCTGAAAGACCTAAAACCTGGCACTTGAAGTAACCATTCCTGTCCCTGAGCCATCCAAGTCTCTGTAATGGCGCCACATCATAGCTCCAAGTACTGATCCACGGATTCTACTCTAATTCAAAGGAGCAGAAGAATATTACTTCACTATTCAGGAAAGAGGAATAAACCAGGAAAATGCACTCGGTTAATGGATGCTATTATCAGTAACAATATTTTTGTTTGGAAATAAGTGTGTGAAGTGAAAACCTCCGTTGTTAATTGCCCACCACGGTCCCCACCCCCACCCCCGGTATGGTAGCAAAGAGGTTAAGTCACTGAGTTAACAGCTGGACCTCTGGATTGTTGATCCAGATACATAAGTTTGAATCTATGAAGACAGTTGGATATTCAAGTTAGTATTTAATTTTAAAATAGCTGGTTTAAGCTCAGTACCTGTCTAATACTTTTCCTTCAGAGAAGGAAATCTGCCATTCTTATTTGGTCCAACTTATTACAACTATAAACCTGTCATTCTAGTTAACACTTGGATTCCTCCTTTTTACTTCAGGAGCAATTACAGTGGACAATAAATCTATGACATAAACATCTGTGCCCTGGCTACAAATAGTAAATTTGTACCATTGGATTTAACGTAGAAACATAGAAAACCAACAGCACAACGCAGGCCCTTCGGCCCACAAAGTTGTGCTGAACATATCCCCACCTTAGAAATTACTAGGGTTACCCATAGCCCTCCATTTTTCTAAGCTCCTATCCAAAATAGTAAATTTGTACCTATCCAAAAGTCTCTTAGAAGACCCTATCGGATCCTAAATCGCCTCTGCACGCTTTCTATGGTTTGCACATCCCTCCTGTAGTGAGGTGACCAGAACTGAGCACATTACTCTAAGTGGAGTCTGACCAGGGTTCTATATATCTGCAACATTACCTGTTGGCTCCTAAATTCATTTCCACGATTGATGAAGGCCAATACACCGTATACCGCCTCAACCACAGAGTCAACCTGTGCAGCTGCTTTGAGCGTCCTCTGGACTCGGACCCAAAGATCCCGCTGAGCCTCCACACTGCCAAGAATCTTACCATTAATACTGTATTCTGCCATCATACTCGACCTACCAAAATGAACCACTTCACACTTATCTGGGTTGATCTCAGAGCCAGAGGCCTTAGTTTAAGAATAAGGGGTAGGCCATTTAGAACGGAGTTGAGGAAAAACTTTTTCACCCAGAGAGTGGTGGATATATGGAATGCTCTGCCCCAGAAGGCTGTGGAGGCAAAGTCTTTGGACGCTTTCAAGAAAGAGATGGATAGAGCTCTTAAAGATAGCGGAATCAAAGGTTGTGGGGATAAGGCAGGAACTGGATACTGATTGTGGATGATCAGCCATGATCACAGTGAATGGTGGTGCTGGCTGGAAGGGCCGAATGGCCTACTCCTGCACCTATTCTATTGTCTATCTCCATCTGAATAAAAATTGATCAAGATAATGCAGTTGATATAAATATATATTCTTCAAAAATTATTTGATGTGCAGAAGTTAAGTCTGAAAGAGAAAGTTAATAGAGCACTCAAAGCACAGAAGCTGCTTGGGTTTGTAAGTAAGAGTAGAATACAAGTGTAAAGGAAACAGTAGAATTCTCTCATTGTGGCTTAACTCTTAGTTGGTGTACTAAATGGAAAGATGGCCCAATATAATTTAGAACATAAATAGAACAGCACAGTACAGGTCCTTCAGTCCATTATGTTGTGCCAACCTATGTAAATCTGTTCCATGATCAATCTGAGCCTTCCTTCCCAGATAGCCCATAACCCTCCATTTTTCTTACATCCATGTGCCCATCTTTGCCTATCTCCCCAGCAGTGTGTTCCAGGCACCTACCACTTTCTGTCAAAAAGGAAAACAACTACCTTTGATGTCTCCCCTAAACTTTCTTCCACTCATCTTGAACTGGTGTCTTTTGGTATTGACCATTGCAGCCCCTGAGGAAAAAGTTGCAGCCTGTCTATTCTTTTTAAGCCTGTCATAATCTTATCCACCTCTGACAAGTCGTCTCTTGTCCTCTTTTGCTCCGGAGCGAAAAACCCGAGTTTGCATGTTCCCTAATCCAGGTGGGGACCTGGTGAATGTCCTCTGCACTCTTTAAACCTTCCTGTAATGAAACAACCAAAACTGAACGCAATGCTTGAAATGTGGTCTAACCAGACTTGTGTAGAGCTCAAACAATATTTTGCGACTCTTGAACTCAATCCCCTGACTAATGAAAGCCAACACACCATAGGCCTTCTAACCACCGTATCAACTTGCACGGCAACTGCAAGGGATCTGTGGATTTGGGCACCAAAATCCTTCTGTTCCTCCATACTGCTAAGAATTCTGCCATTAACCTTGTCCTCTGCTTTCAAGTGTAATCTTCCAAAATGTATCACTTTACACCACTAGATTGAGTTCCCATCTGCCATTTCTTTCTCCTCCTCTGTAGCCTGTCTATATCACTTAATAACCCATGATGACCTCTTCCGCTATCCACAACACCATCCATCTTCATGTCAACATCAAACTTACTAAACATCCTTCTACTCCCTCATCCAAGTCATTTATAAAAATCACAAAGAACAGGGGTACCAGAAAGGAGCCTTGCAGAACACCACTAGTCCTGGACTTCCAGGCAGAGTACATTTCAGCTACTACCAGCCTCTGCCTTCTATGGGCAAACTAATTCTGAGTCCACGCAGCGACGTTTCCATCGATCCTATGCCACATGACTTTCTGTATGAACTACCACTGGGAACCTTTTCAAATGCCTTGGTAAAATTCCAATACACCACATTCACTGTTCTACCTTTATTTTTTTTCACCTCCATGAAAAATTCAGTCAATCTCACAAAGCACAATTTGTTCCTCACAAAGCAGTGCTCCCTCCTGGCACTTATTCTTGCAAGCAGAACAAGTACTACACTTGCCCTACTCCTCCTCCCTCACTACCATTCAGGCCCCAAATATCCCTTCCAGGTGAGGCGACACTTCACCATTGAGTCTGTTGGGGTCATAAACTGTGTCCGGTACTCCCGGTGTGCCCTCCTGTACATCAGTGAGACCTGATGTAGATTGGGAGACAGCTTCACCAAGTACCTACACTCTGTCCACTAGAAAAAGCAGGATCTCCCAGTGCCCACCCATTTTAATTCCACTTACCACTCCCATTCTGATATGTCTATCCATGGCCTCCTCTACTGTCGCGATGCAGCCGCACTCAGGTTGGAGGAACAACACCTTATATTCCACCTGGGTAGCCTCCAGATTTCTTGAACTTCAGGTAATTCCCGCCCCCCCCAACTTCACCATTCCCCATCCCCTTTTCCCTTTCTCACCTTATCTCCTTGCCTGCCCATCACCTCCCTCTGGTGCTCCTCCCCTCTTTTCGTTCTTTCTTCCATGGCCTTCTGTCCTCTCCTGTTAGATCAGCGGTCCCCAACTACCGGGCCGAAGAGCATGTGCTACTGGGCTGTGAGGAAACGATATGAGTCAGCTGCACCTTTCCACATTCCCTGTCACGCACCATTGAACTTGAACATACGGTTGCCAACTGTCCTGTATTTGCAGGGACATCCCGTATATTGGGCTAAATTGGTTTGTCCCGTATTTCCCCACCGCGAAGGTAGAGCGTTCCTATGAAACCTTTCGTACTGAAATGGTGTGAAGCGAAGAAGCAATTACCATTAATTTATATGAGAAAAATTTTTGAGCGTTCCCAGACTCAAAAACTAACCTAACAAATCATACCAAATAACATATAAAATCGAAAATAAATAACACTAACATATAGTAAAAGCAGGAATGATATGATAAATACACAGCCTATGTAAAGTAGAAATAATGTATGTACAGTATAGTCAGGAAAATGAAGGCAAAACAGATTTTTGGGGTATAGAAAAATCGGCGCGCTTGCGCACATCACACGTGCACACAGGTGCCTGCGCAAGGCTTCGTGGTCATGGTAGTCTACCTAGGGTAAAGTGTCCCAGGATTTGCCTGCTATTTTTGTCCTTTATTTGGGAGTGAGAAATTTGGCAACTCTAACTGTAAAAGACATATTGAGGTTAGTTTAACCCTACTTGAACACCCCGCCCCCGGTTGGCTGGTCCGCAAGAATATTGTCAATATTAAACCGGTCTGCAGTGCCGAAAAGGTTGGGGACCCCTGTGTTAGATTCCCCCTTCTCCAGCCCTGTGTCTCTTTCACCAATCAACTTCCCAGCTCTTTACTTCACCCCTTCCCCTCCCATTTTCATCTATCACTTTGTGTTTCTCCCTCCCCTTCCCCCATCTTTTAAATCTACTCACCCTTTTTTTCCTCCAGTCCTGCTGAAGGATCTTGGCCCGAAATGTCAACTTTACTCTTTTCCATAGATGATGCATGGCTTTCTGAGTTCCTCCAGCATTTTGCTGCTCCCTAGTAAAACTACTGCTTCATAAATCCTGTCCCTACACATCTTCACCATTAGTTTGCCCATCACTGACATAAGAGACATTGGTCTTTTAATCCCAATATTATCACCACAGGTATCCCCCGCTTTTCGAACGTTTGCTTTACGAAACCTCACTGTTGCGAAAAAAAGGCAGCACATGAAAAAAGCAGCGCACACCATGAGCAGCCGCTCCTCCCCCCGTATTCGGAACTGCTTTCTAACCAGCATTGCTTAAACACGTGCCTGTGAGCAGCCGTTTGCAAGATGAGTTCTAACATATCGGAAAAGCCTAAAAGAGCTCATAAGGGTGTTACACTTAGCGTAAAACTAGACATAATTAAGTGTTTCAATCGTGGTGAACGAAGCAAGGACAAAGTGAGGTTGGCTTGTGGAAGTTGACGAAGGTGATTTTGAAGAGGTTTTGGCATCCCATGACCTAGAACTGATAGATGAAAAGCTGATGCAATTGGAAGAGGAAAGGATAACAATTAAAATTGAATGCAGTAGCGAATGGACCGAAAGTGAAGTCGTCCAGGAACTGAGCGTGAAGGAACTGCGTGAGATTTTCACTGCAGTGATAAAGTACGACTTTAATTTTGAAAGGGTACGTCAGTTTAGGGCATATTTGTAGGATGGTTTGAGTGCTTACAAAGAACTGCATGATCTAAAAATGCACGAGGCTGAGCAGTCAAGCAAGCCTTCCACATCAGCCACAGCAGACGACGAACCTCAACCTTCGACATTGAGGCAGGCAGACATAGAAGAAGATGACCTGCCTGCCCTGATGGAAACAGACGACGAGATGACACCCCAGTGTCCCACCACCCCAACCTCCGGGCCGCGGACAGATACCAATCTGCGAAGAATGCAGCGGTGGCCGGAACGCACCCAGCACATCTTTAAGAAAAAAAGCTGAAATAAACAAGCTGATTAATTAGGTGCCACCCGGCACGTAAATGTCGGCCCAGATCAGAGGCGATTGCCGATTGCGTTGCCTCTGATCTGGGCTGACATTTACGTGCCGGGCGGCACCTAATTAATTAGCTTGTTTATTTCTGCTTTTTTCTTAAAGGTGTGCTGGGTGCGTCCCGGCTGCCGCTGTACCCCTGCATGCTTCACGGATCGGTATCGGTTCGCTGCCTGGAGTGTGGGGGCCACTGCACCACCCCAACCTCCGACGACTCAGCCTAACACACCATCATCAGTGTGCTCTATGTCTTCCCGATTCCCGTAAGTGATACTACACTGTACATACATTATTTGTGTTTTATATCGGCTGTGTATTTTTACGTGTTATTTCGTATGATTTGGCAGCTTCATAGCTTGAAGGTTACTGGAGAGCGCTTGTGCCGTGTTTTTGCCGAGAGCGCTTGCGTGAGATTTTCACTACGGAGAACAGTGCGGCAATGATTGGAAAAATATTTCTACTTTATATAGGCTGTGTATTCATCATATCATTCCTGCTTTTACTATATTTTACTGTTATTTTAGGTTTTATATGTTACTTGGCATGATTTGGTAGGTTATTTTTGGGTCTACGAATGCTCATAAATTTTTCCCATATAAATTAATGGTAATTGCTTCTTCGCTTTACGACATTCCGGCTTAGGAACAGTTTCCTAGGAACGCTCTACCTTCGGATGGCGGGGGAAACCTGTATTATCTTTCTTGAACAACAGAACAACATTTGCCATCGTCCCATCCTCTAGTACCATTTCTGGGTTCAGGGTCGGGGGGGGGGTGGTGGTCAGGTGAGGAGCAATGATCATTGTCAGTGCCCTAGCAGTCTCTTTCCTTGCTTTGTCTTGTAGCCTGGGGTATGTCCTGTCCAGCCCAAAGATTTATCTATCCTAATGTGTTTTCAAAAGCTCCAACACTACCTCTTTTTGAACCTCAACATGCTTTAGCACATTAGCCTTTTGTTTGTTGACCTCACATCCATCAGAATTTCTTTCCCTGTTGAAGAATGAACTGAGGTATTCATTAATAACCTCCCCTATTTTGTCCTGTTATCCCTGAGTGGTCCTCCCCATTCTACTCATACTCCTGTTCAAAACTGCTTCATGTGAGGTCTCTTACCATAGCATTTTTAGAAAAGGTCTGCTTTCATTGTATACAAAATATTTTGATAACTAATTGAACCTCTGCTTTTTAGATAACATGCAGGAAAGATGTGGAATCAGCTTTAAGGCAGTTGGAACGAGAAAAAGCACTTCTTCAGCACAAGAACGCAGAATATCATCGTAAAGCTGAAATGGAAGCGGATAAAAAACGTGGCTTAGAAAATGAGGGTAGGATCAAAATTGCATTAATTTATCTAAAAATTGCATTACGAATCAAAGAACGGTAATGGGCTAGTATGCAGCCCAGAGTACACAATGAAGGAAAATGCAGTAGATTCTGGAAATCTGACTTCAAAAGATTATGTTAACAACACTTTGCAAGCCAGACAAGCATCTGTGAAGACTATACTAGTAAATATTTCAGGCTTATCAGGTTTTATGTTGACTGGAAACATTATATTGTATAACATTTAAGGAAGAAAAATAGGTGTTGTTAGTGGGGGGATGGTCATTGCTGAATTGAAGTGAGGAAAGCACAGAAGGTCTGGAATTCATTAGAAGCCATAAGAGATTCAGAATAATCATAAAGTTTGATATCAAAGTGGTACTGTAAAGCGTTATACCAACCACGATGCAACTGTGATTGTTTGAAGTTTGTTCAGTGTAGAGTTGTATTAATTATTAAATGGGGAAAAGGAAGTGTTGGAAAGTTGCCTTGATTATGATTAACCTGTTGCTTCAGTGGTTCACGATGTGATGTCTTAGATGGTAAGCTCTTGCTTGTTATCATCACACTGGGTCAGCACGTTACCAGGAATGTGATTGGTTTATCTGAGATTTTGGCTGGCTGTATTGTCTGAAGAAATTGGGGATGGAGAAGTGAGTACTCAGCAGGCCAGGCAGTGTATATGGAGAGAAAAACAGTTAACATTTCACATCAATGATTTTTTCATCTGAAGAAGTTATGATGAGATAGTCATCAATGAAATATCGTGTCCATACAGTGGCCTATCAAAACTCCCCCTGGAAGTTTTCATGTTTTATTGTTTTACAACATTGAATCACAGTGGATTTAATTCAGCTTTTTTGACACTGATCAACAGAAAAAGACTCTTTCATATCAAAGTGAAAACAGATCTCTACAAAGTCATCTAAATTAATTACAAACATAAAACTCTAAATAATTGATTGCATAAATATTCACCCCCTTCAAGTCAGTATTTAGTAGCTGCACTTCGGCAGCAGTTACACGCTGGAGTCTGTGTGGATAGATCTCTATCAGCTTTGCACATCTGGATGCTACAATTATTCCCCATTCTTCTTTACAAAACTGTTCAAGCTCTGTCAGATTGCATGGGGATTGTGAGTGAACAGCCCTTTTCAAGTCCAGCCACAAACTCCCAGTTGGATTGAGGCCTGGACTCTGACTTGGCCACTCCAGGACATTAACTTTGTTTTTTTTTAAGCTATTCCTGTGTAGCTTTGGCTTTATACTTGGTGTCATTGTCTTGCTGGAAAAGAAATCTCCCAAGTTGCAGTTCTCTTGCAGACTGCATCAGGGTTTCCTCCAGGATTTCCCTGTATTTTGCTGCATTCATTTTACTCTTTACCTTCACAAGCCTTCCAGGGTCTGCTGCAGTGAAGCATCCCCACGGCATGATACAGCCACCTCCATGCTTCACAGTACCGATGGTGTGTTTTTCATGATGAGCAGTGTTTGGCTTATGCCAAAGGTAGTGTTTAGTCTGATGGCTAAAAATCTCAATTTGTTTCATCAGACCATAGAACCTTCTTCTAGCTGACTTCAGAGTCTCCCACATGCACTCTTGCAAACTCCAACTGAGATTTCATGTGAGTTTTTTTTTCCCCAACAGTGGCTTTCTCTTTGGTACTCTCTCATAAAGCTGCGACTGGTGAAGCACCCGGGCAACAGTTGTATGCGCAGTCTCTCCCATCCCAGCCACTGAAGCTTGTAACTCCTCCAGAGTTGTCATAGTTCTCTTGGTGGCCTCCCTTACTAGTCCCCTTCTTGCACAGTCACTCAGATTTTGAGAATGGACTGCTCTAGGCAGATTTACAGCTGTGCTATATTATTTCCATTTCTTGATGATTGAGTTAACTGTACTCCAAGGGATATTCAGTGACTTGGACATTTTCTTGTATCCATCTCCGGACTTGTGCCTTTCAATAACCTTTTCCCAGAGTTGCTTGAAATGTTCTTTTATCTTCATGGTGTAGCTTTTGCCAGGGTACTGATTCACCAGCAGCTGGACCTTCCAAGTAACAGGTGTATTTTTTTCACTACAAGCGATTGAAACACATTACTTAACTGCATGTAGGCCGCCAAAAAACAGATCTCCATTTAGCTAATTTTTTTACTTTTAAAGCTGATTGGCTGTGATAAATCAGTGATGATTTAGTGTGTTATTTTGGGGGGCGGGGGGACGAATACTTATCCCATCAATTATTTTCTGTTTTGTACTTGTTATTAATTTAGATCACTCTGTAGAGACCTCTTCTCACTTGGATATAAATATCTTTTTCTGTTGATCAGTGTCTTAAAAAAAAAAGCAAATTAAATCCACTGTGATTCAATGTTGTAAAGCAATAAAACGTGAAAACTTCCAAGGGGGCTGTTTGATCTGAATATTTCAGGAATTTTGGTTCTAATTTCAGATTTTCAGCATCTGCAATTTTTTAAAATGATTATTTTACCGAGCTCCTGTTTAATTCGACTATGGGACAGTTCTTACAGTTATAGTAGAAGTCCCTAGATGTTAGGAGATTGCCAACATTTGTGAAGGAATTTGACGTGGTGTGCCTTTCAGAATTTGATGCCTAGATTGATGCCAGATGATGTGCCTGGTTTTCTTCTTAGTGTTTTGCCTGAGGTGTTTTATATAACTGAGTGATAAATGGACTTTGAATACAGTTACCTGAGTCAATGTGAAAATTAAAGACAGAGATTGGGTAGCCAACAATGTGTAAATGTTACATGCTCGTTATTTACCCTTACGTGCAGGATAGTGTAGAATTCTGTTTGGATGTAGTGAACATCTGAAATTTATCGAAGAATATACTATTCTTTTATATTATATTTTTAGTAAACAGAATATACCGAAGTGATAACTTTACAAATGAAAAACATGGTTAGAAAATATAATTTTAATAGGTGCACATGACAATTTATTTCTTCAGTTAATACTCTAAAGGATCAACTGGAAGACTTGAAAAAAAGGAATCAGAACTCCCAAATCTCAAATGAGAAAATGGCACAATTGCAGAGACAGGTTGGTTGAAGAACTTCTACTGTAAATATTGTTTCTTGGTGTACTATAATGGTACTGAAGCACTGACAGTCTGACTGCATCTTTGATCCCTTTCTGAAGAGGAATGGTTTGAGTTTTCTTCAAAGCTTGGTTGGAAACTTAAGTATTTTGTTCCGCTTATTATTTTCCCGAGCTAACATTTTAATTCTAGTCTCTTTTTAATTTGAGCTTTTGCTTTATCTAGTCTTATCTAATCTAAGACTATAATTGTGGAGGAACAGATGGAAATATGTCAGAACATTATGTAATGACAGAGTTCAAAAGTTAGAACTGAAGTGTTAATGACTTAATTCAGTCTAAGGCACCCTCCTTTGCAGCCTCTTGAAGTTTACCATCAGTAGTGTACATCGCCAAAAGCTATTTGTACCCACAACACCTATGCCTGTTCAGCTATTCAATGATGGCTGATTTATTTTCCTTCTCAACCTCATTTTTTCTGCCTTCTCCCTGTAATCTTTGACACCCTTACAAATGAGGAACTAATCAACCTCTGTTTTAAGTGTATCCAATGATATGGCCTCCACAGTTGATTTACTATCCACTGACTAAAGAAATTCCTCCTATTGGAAACATCAGCTCTATGTCCAGGCCTTTCGATATTTGGTAGGTTTTAATGAGATCCCCCCTCATTCTTCTAAACTCCAGTCCGTACAGACCCAGGGTAATCAAATGTTACTTAATTCTTCTGAAACTCCTCTGGACTCTCTCTGATGCCAACACAGTTTAGGGGCCTGAAACTGCTCACAATGCCCCAAATATGGTCTGATAACACCTCTGCATTACATTCTTGTTTTTATATTCTAGTCCTTTGTAAATGAATGCTAATACTGCATTGACTTTCTTGCTGCTGACTCAACCTGAGCGTTAACCATAAGGGAATCCTGCACTAGGCATTCTACATCCCTTTTTACCTCCAATTTCTGAATTTGTTCCCCGTTTAGAAAGTTATCTATGTCTTTATTCCTTCTATCAAAATTAATGATCATTCACTTCCCTACACTGCATTCCATCTGACACTTCTTTGCCTATTCTCTTAATTTGTCAAAATCATTCTATAGACTTCGTGCTTCTTCAACACTACCTACCCTCCACTTATCTTTGTATTGTCCACAAAGCCATGAATTCTGTCATCAAATCATTAACATATAACATGAAAAGTGGTGGACCCAATAGCACCCACTGCTGAATACAACTAGTCATTGGCAGCATATCACTGCTCAGATATATTTAAATATTTATCCAGAAGCTTGAAATATTTTTAAAATATATTAAAATACTAATGTTAAACCAGTAACACAAGTGAAAAAAAATCATTAAAGACACTATGCTTAAGCTTAAAATAAATATCAGCATTTCTCAGTCAAGGTGAGTAACATGCGCCACTAATGGTTGCTGTAAGGCTGAGGAATCCTGTTGGAAATCTCCAGCTCAGTAGGTCTGAACTCTGCTGAGTCTAACAAAGGGGTGGAAGATCTTGTAATGGCAACTGAACTCTGGTTTGTCTCAGAAGTCAGACAGACAATGACTTGCAAAAGACATTTTGGCAGTAGTTCTCAACCAGACCATCGGCCACTGATGCACTGGTGTGCGCCAGTCATGTTTGAATCCTGTTTTTTGGGTTAAGCTATTTAATGATGTTTCATAGAGGTTTGGTCTCTCAGGTCACCTTTATAGATGAGCTTTAATTGTTTGGCTTCAGATTTTCTCTTCCTCTCCTCCAATGTATTGCTAATTCCGGCTGCAGTTTACCTCTAAGAGCTTGTTTAAATAATCATTTACTTCAAGCCACAATTTAACGTTGACTGGTTATCTTGAATATTGATGGTCTTTGTGTTTTTTTTAATGGGTTCTGTTGGGTTTCTTTGGTTGGTGGCTGCCTGTAGGAAGAAAAATCTCAAGGTTGTATATAACACGCATGCTTTGATAATAAATGTACTTGAACTTTGGTGGCATTGTTATGGTGTTTTGCAACCTTATAGATTTGGTATTTATGCAGCTACAAATCAAAGTCAAAGCTCATGCCAATTAATTTTAATGAATGTATATCCATGTTATAAAGTCATATTAAAAAAAACAATGCAGCTCTTGGCCCAACTGATCAGTGCTGACCCCATTCACCATCCAGTTGGTGTTAGTTTTCTGCGTTCAGCCCCACCCTTTCATGTACATTCCAAGTGATTCTTAAATTGTACTTGGCTCAATCACTTTCCCATTCCATATTCACTTCAAGATTCCTTAGCCTTACAGCAACTATTAATGGCACACGTTACTCTGCCGGTGTTCCTGCCAGTGACCTCCAAACTACCTGGGTGGGCTCCTGTCTCATACCTCTGTGGTTCCCTTTGTTGCATTGTGATGTTGGTGCATGTGGCTTGTGCTTCTCCCTCTCGAATTGCAATATGGAGTCAATCGTGTTGTCACTGCCTCTTGGGGATTCCTTTACATTCATCTCCCTTATAAGACCTGGGTTGTTGCGCAACACCTAATCTGGGATGGCCTTTCCCTGGGTGGGCTTGGGCACGAGCTGCTCTGGAGGGCCATCTCATTGGCATTCGGCAAGTGATCTGGAGCCAACCTGATTTTCCCAGTACCCTTGCATATTGGGATCCCCCACTGCAATTGTGTTATTGCCCTTGTTATCTGCCTTTTCCAGCTCCCTTTTGCAATCTCAATCCCAACCTTGGTTGCTGTTTAGAGGCCTGTATATGACTCCCATAGTGTTTTTTTTGCCCTTGCACTTTCATGATCCCACCCACGGGGATTCAACATTCTCTAATCCTATGTCACCTTTTTCTAGGGGCGCAATTCCATCTCTTACTGGCAGAGCCACGCCACCGCCTATGTCTTCCTGCCTGTCCTTTCGATGCAGGGTGTGTCCTTTGATGTTGAGCTCTCAACTATGGCCTTTCAGCCATGACTCCGTGATGCTCACAGCATCATGTCGGCCATTCTCTGGTTACGCCGCGAGTTTGTCCACCATGTTCAAATGCTGCATACATTTGTGTGTGGCACCTTCTGTCTTGCATTCTTCACCCTTTTGAATTTTGACTCTGTGGTACAATTTAACTCTTTGTTCTGTCTGCATTTATGCCCAATCATTGGCTTATCCTTCCTTACATTCATGCTACATCCATCATCTACTTGCAGATCTGCTGCCTCAGCCTCAGCTCTGTCATATTGGTTCCCATCCAGATTGCTACAGGGCATCTTCTCTTTCCAGCACTGAGTCATTCACCTGTCAATGTGGGGGCACCATAATATCGTAGTGGTTAACGCAACGTTATTTCAGTCCGTGGCGTCAGAATTTGGCGTTCATTCCTGGCATCCTCTGTCAAGAGTCTCTGTACATCCTCCACATGGAATCCATGGGTTTTTCTACTTTCTCCAGTTTTCTCCCACAGTCTAAAGATGTAGCGGGTAAGTTAATTGGTTATTGTAAATTGTCCCATGATTAGGTTAGGGTTAAATCGGGATTGCCAGGTGTTGGTCTACTCCACACTGTATCTCTAAATTTAAAAAAAAACTACCCATTCTCCTCTTTTCATCCCTTCTTATCTTTTCCAAACATCTTGTATCGAAGAATATTTAGAATCCATTTTTGCCAAGTTTTAGCCAATAAGTGCATCGAATAGCAACAACGCATGACACATTAATACATTTTAAGTGCGTAGACATAGAGCTAATTGCTTCAGCTCACCTGCTCATCAAACATTGAAGCGGGGAGCATCCGTTAGTTGGAAATGGTGTTGTGAGGTACAAGTTCAAAGCCATCACTTGCGCTTGTAGCAGGAAAATTTATTATCTTTGATTACTTTTTCTGCATTACTATCACCACCACTATCAACATTCTTCTTCAAGTAATTAACAGAGCATAACTAATGTTATTTTTGTTTGCGAATCCTCTAAATTTAGTGTTACCAACTGTCAGGTTAATATAGTAAGATTATTTTCTTATTATTTTAGATTATGAGAAGAACAGTAAGGAGGACGATAGGTGGGGTTTGTGAGATTGAGGGAGGTTCCAGTTTGGGACTGAGCAGCCTCTCATATGACCTAATTTACCCAATAATTGAATTTAAATTGTCCACTGTCGTTAGCCGAATCAAAGGTAGTGACAAGTCAGCATATAGGAGAGAGATTGAAAATCTGGCTGAATGGTGCAACCTCTCACTCAATGTGAGCAAAATCGAGGAGCTGATTATTGACTTCAGGAAGAGGAAACAGAAGTCCATGAGCCAATCCTCATCAGGGGATCAAAGGTGGAGAGGGTCCGCAACTTTAAATTCCTCGGTGTTATCATTTCAGAGGATCTGTCCTGGGCCCAGCACACAAGTGTAATTATTTAATTTCTTAAGCATGGTAGCACCTCTACTTTCTTAGGAGTGTGCACAGATTTGCCATGATAGCAAAAATTTTGACAAACTTATATAGATGCATAGTAAAAAGTATACTGACTGGTATGGAAATACCAATGTCTTTGAACGGAAAATCAAACAAACAGTAATGGGCAAATCACAAACAAGAGGAAATCCGCAGATGCTGGAATTCTGAGCAACACACACAAAATGCTGGAGGAATTCAGCAGCCCATGCAGCATCTATGGAAAAAATTACAGTCAACGTTTCGGACCAAAACACTTCGGTAAAAAGTAATGGATATGGCCCAGTCCATCTCAGGTAAAGCCATTGAGCACATCTACGTGGAGCACTGTTGCAGGAAAGCAGCCTCCATCATCAAAGATCAACACCACCACCCAGACCATGCTCACTTCTCACTGCTCCCATCAGGACTCACAACACTGTCGTGTGAAAGCATATTCAGAGGGCGATTTAGTAGCAGATAACTTCAGGTGATCTTGTCTTTGACCAAACTCAGAAAGGGGTTAAGATCAAGGAAGCACCTCATTTCCTTGATAATGAGATTCAGAAATTGGGACAAAGGGAAAGAAGAACCTTGGAGTAAAGTAGGCCAAATTCAGGATAGTTTCCTTAAGGGGAAATTCTGCCTGACAAATTTGTTGGAATCTTTGAGGAAATAACCAGCAGGATAGACAAAGGAGAATCAGTGAATGTTGTGTACTTGGATTTTCAAAAGGACTTTGACAAGGAGCTGCACATGAGGCTGCTTAACAAGATAAGAGCCCATGGTATTACAGGAAAGATACAAGCATGGATAGAGCATTTGGCTGATTGGCAGGAAGCAAAGAGTTGGAATAATGGGACCCTTTTCTGGCTGGCTGCTGGTGACTCGTGGTGTTCTAGAGGGGTCTGTGTTGCATCCGATTCCTTTTACATTATCTGCAATGATTTGGATGTTGGAATTGATGGCTTTGTTGCCAAGTTTCTAGGTGATATGAAGATAGCTGGCAGAGCAGGTAGTGTTGAGGAAGCAGGGAGGCTGTAGAAGGACTTTGACAGATTGGGAGAATGGGCAAAGAAGTGGCAGGTGGAATACAGTGTTCGTAAGTGTATGGTCATGCACATTGATAGAAGAAATAAAGATATAAACTTTTGTAAACAGAGAGAAAATTTAAAAATTAGAGATGCTAATGGACTTAGGAGTCTTCGTGCAGGATTTCTTAAACATTGATTTGCAGATTGAGAAGTGAGGCATATGCAATGTTGGCATTCATTTTGAGAAAACTAGAATATAAAAGCAAGAATATAGTGCTGAGGCTTTATAAGACATTAGTCAGACTGTGTTTGGAGTATTATGAGCAATTTTGGGCCGCTTGCCTAAGAAAAGATGTGCTGTGATTGGAAAGGATCCACAGGAGGTTCACGAGAATGATTCCGGTTATGAAAGGGTATGAGGAAAAATTGATGGCCCTGGGCCTGTATTTGCTGGAATTTAGAAGAATGAGGAGAGATCTCATTGAAACCTATCAAATATTGAAAGGCCTAGATTGAGTGGATGTGTTTTAGATTAGATTAGATTATGAGAACACACAGTCCTCTTTTATTGCCATTTAGTAATGCATGCATTAAAAATGATACAATTTGTTCCTTCAGAATGATATCACAGAAACACAAGACAAACCAAGACTAAAAAACTGACAAAAACCACATAATTATATCATATAGTTACAACAGTGCAAGCAATACTGTAATTTGATAGAAGAACAGACCATGGGCACGGTAAAGAAAGTCTCAAAGTCTCTCGAAAGTCCCATCATCTCATAAAGACAGTTGAAGGAAGAAAACTCTTCCTGCCATGAGCTTCCAGTGCCGCAAACTTGCCGATGCAGCATCCTGGAAGCACTTGACCACAATCCAACTCTGAGTCCGTCCGAAAACTTCGAGCTTCCAACCAGCTCTCTGACACCGAACACCGAGCACCATCTTGCCGAGCGCTTCAACCCCGGCCCCGGCAATAGGCAAAGCCGAGGATTTGGGGCCTTCCCCTCCGGAGATTCTCGATCGCCCAGTAGCAGCGGCAGCGAAGCAGGCATTTCAGAAGTTTCTCCAGATGTTCCTCCGTGCTTCTCACGTCTGTCTCCATCAAATCGGGATTGTGCACGGCATCCTACTTCACTAATCCGATATCAATTCGGAGCGGCTGCGCCTGCTGCGTCACACTGTCATCTTCTCCTTTAGTGGGTGGGTTTAGTGTCCAGAGGGCACAGCCTCAGAACAGCAGGGCTTCTAATTAGAACAGAGTTGAGGAGGAATTTCTTCAGCCAGAGGGTATCGAAACTGTGATTCTGATCCTGGTTTAGCTCAATACAGATGACAAGACCCTGCATCAACTCCTTTGCCTGACCTCTGTGTTGGATGATTTGTGTCCACTGCCATGGACAACTGTGGAGGCCAAGTTATTAAGTATATTTAAAGCAATGGTTTATAGGATCCTGATTAGTCAAGGCAACAAAGGTTGTGGGGAGAAGGCTGAGAAGGATAATAAATCAGCCATAACAGAACGATGGAGCAGACTCAACAAGATGAATGGCCATTTCTGCTCCTATGTCTTATGGTCTAAACCTATGCCGTAATAATGCCCACTTGGAGTACTATGCTCAGTTCTGGTCATCTCACTACAGGAAGGATGTGGACGTTATAGAAAGGGTGCAGCGGAGATTTACTAGGGTGTTGCCTGGATTGGGGAGCATGTCTCATGAGAATAGGTTGAGTGAACTCGACCTTTTCTCCTTGGAGCAACAGAGGATGAGAGGTGACCTGATAGAGGTGTAAAAGATGATGAAAGGCATTGATAATGTGGATAGTCAGAGGCTTTTTCCCAGGGCTGAAATGGTTGCCACAAGAGGACACAGGTTTAAGGTGCTGGGGAGTAGGTACAGAGGAGATGTCAGGGGTAAGTTTTTTACTCAGAGAGTGGTGAGCATGTGGAATGTGCTGCCAGCAACGGTGGTGGAGGCAGATACGATAGGGTCTTTTAAGAGACTTTCGGATAGGTACATGGAGCTTAGAACAATAGAGGGCTGTGGGTAACCCTCGTAATTTCTAAGGTAGGGACATGTTTGGCACAACTTTGTGGGCTGAATGGCCTGTGTTGTGCTGTAGGTTTTCTCTGTTTCTAATTCTGTAAGGTCACTCTTTATTCTCCTATGTTCCGACAAGTGAAGTTCTAGCCTGTCCAAACTCTCCCTGTAATCCTGGCGACATCCTTGTAAATCCTCTCCGTACCCTTTTCAATTTAAACCACAGTTCTCTTATAAAAAGACCAAAACTGCACCGCGTACTTGACAAGTGCAGCCTCACCAGCACAACATAATGTATAATGTCCCAATTCTTATATGCAGCGCTTTGACTGATGAAGGCCAGTAGGTTAATCACCGTTTTCACCACCCAGTCTGCCTGTGGTACCACGTTCAAAGACCAAAGACTCATTCACTAGTTCTCTGTACCATTGCACTCCTTAGTGCCCTACCATTCCTAGTATTATAAACCCCATTTCCAGAAAAGTTGGGATATTTTCCAAAATGCAATAAAAACAAAAATCTGTG
This sequence comes from Mobula hypostoma, assembly GCF_963921235.1. Classification (NCBI taxonomy): domain Eukaryota; kingdom Metazoa; phylum Chordata; class Chondrichthyes; order Myliobatiformes; family Myliobatidae; genus Mobula; species Mobula hypostoma. The sequence continues at coordinate 60,397,189 of NC_086098.1, forward strand.
ATATGTTAATTCACGTGTACCTTTATTTAACTGACAAAAGTACACAGAAAAGATTTTCAGTAGTTTTACTGACCAACTTAATTGTATTTTGTAAACATACACAAATTTAGAATTTGATGGCTACAACACACTCAACAAAAGTTGGGACAGAGGCATGTTTACCATTGTGTTACATCACCTTTCCTTTTAATAACACTTTTTAATCCTTTTGGAACTGAGGATATTAATTGTAGTAGATTTGCAATTGGAAATTTTGTCCATTCTTGCTTGATATAAGACTTCAGCTGCTCAACAGTCCGTGGTCTCCATTGTCTGATTCTCCTCTTCATGATGCGCCATACATTTTCAATAGGAGATAGATCTGGACTGGCAGCAGGCCAGTCAAGCACACGCACTCTGTGTCTACAAAGCCACGCTGTTGTAGCCCGTGCAGAATGTGGTCTGGCATTGTCCTGCTGAAATAAGCATGGACGTCCCGGGAAGAGACATCACCTTGATGGCAACATATGTCTCTCTAAGATCCTAATATACGCCTCAGAGTCAGTGGTACCTTCACATACATGCAACACACCCATGCCGTGGGCAGTGATGCACCCCCATACCATCACAGATGCTGGCTTTTGCACCTTTCGCTGATAACAATCTGGATGGTCGTTTTCATCTTTGGCACGGAGAACTCGACGCCCGTTTTTTCCAAAAGCTAGCTGAAATGTGGATTCATCTGACCACAGCACACGGTTCCACAGTCTTTCGGTCCATCTGAGATGAGCTCGGGCCCAGAGAACTTGCTGGCGTTTATGCATAGAGTTGATGTATGGCTTCCTCCTTGCGGCAGCAGGCTGAGGGTAGCAGACACCAACAGAATCAACAAACTCATTCGTAAGGCAGTGATGTTGTGGGGATGGAACTGGACTCTCTGACGGTGGTGTCTGAAAAGAGGATGCTGTCCAAGTTGCATACCATCTTGGACAATGTCTCCCATCCACTACATAATGTACTGGTTGGGTACAGGAGTATATTCAGCCAGAGACTCATTCCACCCAGATGCAACACTGAGTGTCATAGGAAGTCATTCCTGCCTGTGGCCATCAAACTTTACAACTCCTCCCTTGGGGGGTCAGACACCCTGAGCCAATAGGCTGGTCCTGGACTTACTTCCTGGCATAATTTTACATATTACTACTTAACTATTTATGGTTTTATTACTATTTATTATCTGTGGTGCAACTGTAACAAAAATTAATTTCCCCTGGGATCAATAAAGTATGACTATGGCTATGACTAATACAGTTTCAAGTTGCATTTCTGGATGCAGTGACGGACTGTGTTGAGTGACAGTGGTTTTCTGAAGTACTTCCGAGCCCAGGTGGCTATAATTGTCACTGTAGCATGACTTTTCTGTGCACTTTTCAATCTTATTTTAACTCTGTCCCAACTTTTGTTGAGTGTGGTGCAGCCATCAAATTCTAAATTTATGTATATTTACAAAATACAATTAAGTTGGTCAGTAAAACTACTGAAAATCTTTTCTTTGTACTTTTGTCAGTTAAATAAAGGTTCACATGAATTAACATATAACAGATTTTTGTTTTTATTGCATTTTGGAAAATATCCCAACTTTTCTGGAAATGGAGTTTGTAGTTTGAATAACAAAATGCATCTCCCCTTAATTAACTTCATGTGCCGTCCTCAGCCCACTTCACTAACTGACCAAGATTCAACCCTCCATAATCTACCATCAGCAACACTTCTTAACGATGTCATCTGCATATGTACTGATCAAACCTACTTACCCAAATATTTTACATGAATAATGAATTACAGGGGCCCCAACACTGACTCCTGTGACACTACTTATCTCTGGCCTCCATTCCAGAAAACAGCATTCAGCCACCACCCTCTGCCTAATTTCAATACACCTAACTTGCTTTCCCTGGATTCCACGGGACTTTCCAAATCAGACTAAATGCAGGAACTTTATGTAGGCCTTGCCAAAGTCCAAATAGACAACATCCATTGCCCTACCCTCATCTACCCTTTTAGGCTAACTCTTCAAAAAAAAACGCTGAAAGGTTCATCAAATGCAACTTCCCACACAAAAAGTCCGACAAATTTATTCACCTTATTATATTGTAAGGCTGCAAATACATTCTTTCTCGTAATATAATTGTTCTCCAGAACATCTCATTTGTTTTCCTTATCTCTTGAGCATCTATGATTTTGTTATCGGTAAACACATAGAACACATAGTAAACAGATGATTCGCTAAGAATCTCACCCACCTCCTATGGCTCAAGACATAGTAGCCCACTGAAGAGAACTACCCTCTTCTAGTCACCCTTGGTAATTTTCTTGTCCTTTCCTGCCAGACTCATCTCATGCCCTCTCTTTCTTTGCCTTCCCTCTTAAATTGTATTCTTAATCTTTGGATGAAAATCCATCACAGAGTAGTCACTATTGTCATCCATTATTAAAAACCACTGCAGGTCAAGAATTTTATCTGAATTAATCTTTTCCTCAGTTTTAAAAATTACTTTTCTTCATTCAACATGTATAGCCAGATAATAAACAAGCTTTTTTGTGTGCAAGCAGTGTTTTGTCAATTTTCCCACAGAGAATGAGATCAATGTTAAATATTGCAATTGAATATTCCACTGAATGCTATTTTTGATTTTTATTATTATCTTTGATCTACATATAAATTAGTTGGATGAAGCTAATGCCTTGCTAAGGACAGAATCTGAAACGGCGGTGAGACTACGAAAGAACCAAACAGAATTGTCAAAACAATTGGGACAACTAGAGACCAACAACAGGGAGTTGCAAGACAAAAATGCTGCATTGGATAATACTAAACTCAAACTTGAAAAGGACTACATAAGTTTACAATCAGCATTAGAAGCTGAACGAAGAGATCGATCTCATGGTTCGGAGATTATCAGTGACTTGCAAGGTAAGGTATAAAGGCGAGCTTCAGTTAGGTGCAGAATTTGTTATCATGTCTATGGTGCAAGATTTTTGGGACTCGTACTTTTATTACATCTTTGTATTAAATGTGAATGATAGTTAAGCATTCACTGTGAAATGTACTTTATCTCCCAAAATGTCACTCCTTTTAATTCCAGATATATCAAAAGAAAAGATCTGAATGTGCTATTAAACTTTATGTATTAATTTTCCTGTGAATGCACTGAGATGGTGATCTATTATCAATTTCCATTTTAAGTTAGAGTGAAGTTAATCGTGTACCTTAACTATAATGAAAACAGAAAATGCTAGGAATATTCAGCAGTTAAGATGTCATCTGTAGAGGGAGAAAAGGAGGTTTCAGGTTAAGAACATTTGATTAAAACTGTTTCCTTAAACTGTTCAATATTTCAGTATGAATATTTCTGAGGCATTATAAATCAGTTATAAATTCATATGACTAGTGCATTCATATGTTTCTGATGGCTTTCAGTCTTAAAATTGGGTTCCTTATTTGCTTATTAATTGGAGCAAGTAGTAGTGTAGCGAGTACAAAACCACAGGTATTAAATCAGGCGCTGAAATAACATACGGGTGCACCCTCCCCGCTCCCCCTAGCACCTGGTTTTAGGACCAATTAATTAATTGAAATTTCACCCCTACAAATTTTGTTTATCACCTCCTAATAATTTGAAGTACAGAATCAAATTCACTCTTACTGAATTTATGTGGGAGGGTGGAGGCTTGGGAAAAGTACCTTTTTTTTTCCAGCTTAAGTTTCTTCACAGTAGTGGAAAATGCTGATATAGACAGTGTTTTTCTTGGAACACAACCTTCCTGTAAAGTGTAAGTTGCCTGTTTGTACTTTTAATTCATAAAAGGTAATTTCTGTAAATTTCTTCCACTAATAAAAATAACTGACATCTTTACAGCATTTAGCCACTTTGATTATGTGACTTGTTATTGTTGAGGCCTCTGGCAGCCAGAGTTGACCATGGAGTTGTCCTAGCTGTCTAGATACGCAAGCCTGGGCAGTACCAAATGAAAAGCAAGCTGTTGCCCCTGTAGCAAGCTCTCCTCCCCACGTATCTGATGAACCAAAAGGAGTGACAAAGACTGATACAGTTTGGTACCAGCAGCATCGCAAGAGTTGCCAGTCAGCATTGAACACAATGTAGGACTGCCTTAGGGACTCCAGCTCTGGATTTTTCCCTCAGGGTTTACGCCTGAAGCCTTCCCCATGAATTGGTATAGCCTCAGGGCAGCGGAGGTTTGAGATCAGAGTTTTCCTTATCCTAGATTATCCTATTTGCAGGGCGGATTTCATCGATTGGAGATGAGCTGAAAAACACTAAGAGCGTATTGTCCAAAACCGAGATGGAGAAGAGACAACTACAAAATAAACTAACAGACTTGGAAAAGGTAGGGCAGCTTTTATTTTTGTGTCAGAAACTTAATGTCACTAATTGAGGTTTTATCAAATGCATTCTCTCCCTTTTATTAAGTAATGTTTTCTGACCAAGTTGTGCCTCAAGGTTCAAGAGTGGTTTAGGAGTACTTCAGTAGATACCAGACTCTAATGCACATTGCCTGGATATTGACTTGCAAGAAATCATGTACATATGTATACCATTTTTAATTTAGTTTATTATGTATGACTTTTGCAATAAACAGTGCACGTATATGCTGTTGCTCTTATCACTGTAGTATTGTATCTCAAATATTTTGAAATGGAACAATTCCATTACTCAAATGAAACACTAAAAATCAAGATATATAAAATTTGTGTTCAGAGAAGGGAATTTTGTTGTTGGAGATGTTTGTAGCTTGTCTCATTTCTTGTGTTGATTTGTTTACAGGAAAAAAATAACATGGAAATAGACATGACATACAAACAAAAAGTGTTGCAGCAGCATCTAGAGCAGGAAGAAGCTGAGCACAAAGCTACGAAGGCACGGTTAGCAGACAAAAATAAAATCTATGAATCTATAGAAGAAGCAAAATCGGAAGCCATGAAGGGTAAGTTTTTGCTACAGGAAATCATTTGACCTTGAGGAAACAATTCTATCCCTAGACACTCAAATTTTTGGGATGTTGCTGGCATCTTCCACAGTGAAGACAGACATAAAATATACTTATTTTGTCCTCCATTTCTTTATTCCACATTACAGCCTTGCCAGTGGGATCTGATGATCCACTCTTGTATTCCTTATGTACCTGAAAAATATTTTGGTATCCTCTTGTATATTATTGGCCTGCATACCTTCATATTTATTTTTTTTCTCTCCTTATGGCTTTTTAGTTGCCTTTTGTTGGTTTTTAAAAGCTTCCCAATCCTCTACCTTCCCACCTTTTAGCTCTACTGTATGTCCTCTCTCTTGCTTTTGCCTCATCAGCCACAGTTGCCTCATCCTCCCTTCAGAATGTTGCCTCTTTAGGATTAACTGATCCTGCATCTTCCAAATTACTCCAAGAAACTCCATCCATTGCTGCTCTGCTGTCAGCCTTGCTACTGTCCCTTTGCAATCAACTTTGGGCAGATCTCTCTCATACCTCATACTCAACTGTGATACTGATTTTAGCTTCTCCCTCTCAAACTGCAAGTGAATGTTCTCATGTTATGAATATTGTCTCCTAAGGGTTCCTCTACCTTAAGCTCCCTAATAATCAAATCTATTTCATTGCACAGCATCAAATCCAGAATTTCCCTTTTTCTAGAGAACTCAACCTTTAACTGCTCTGAAAAGCCATCTGGGAGGCATTCTACAAATTTTCTTTCTTAGGAACCAGCACCATCCTAATTTTCCCAATCTACTTGCGTATTGAAATCCCCCATGAGTGTCTAAACATTATCTTTTTTACATGATTTTTCTGTCTCCTGTTGCAATATGCATCTCACATCCTGACTACTGTTCAGAGGGTCTATACATAACTCCCACCAGCTTCTTTTTAACCTTGAGGTTTCTTAACTCTATGCACAAAGATTCTGTGTCTTTTGATCATGTGTCATTTCTTTCTAAGGATTTGGTTTCATTGTATTACTAACAAACCCATCTCACCCTCTCTGCCTCACCTGTCTACCTTTTGATACAATGTTTATGCTTGGATGTTAAGTTCCTAGCTGTGATCTTCTTTCGACACAACTCTGTGAAGCCCATAATGTCATGCCTGCCAATTTCTAACTGTGTTGCAAGATTACCTACCTTGTATCATGTACTACATGCGTTCAAATATAACACCTTCAGTCCTGTACTCACTCCTGTTCTTTTCAATTTTGTCTCCATATTGCTTGAAGTTAAATTCTTAACCCTTTCTAAATTTTTTGTCTTTTTTTTTATTGGAGGTTTCAGTAACTACTCCTGTACTCAGTTCCATACTTTTCCAAGCTGTTGAACCCCACCCAACCAGACCAGTATTCAGTTTAAAGTGTAATCACAGCCCTGGTTATTTGATTCATCAGGATCCTGCTCCCAGCATCATTCAGATCATGCTTGGCCCATCATAATTGCTCCTACCTTCCCTAATACTGGTGTCATTGTCCCACAAATTCAAACCCACTTCTTCCACACCAAACTTTGAGCTATACATCAATAAAACTGGTCTCTGATTTTATTAACTTTGTGCCAATTTGCTCAGGTAATGGTCTGGAGTTTATTACCTTTTTGGTTCTGCGTTTTAATTTAGTCCCTGGCTGCTCAAATTCCCTCTGCAGAACCTGTTTACTTTCTCTTCCTACATCATTGGTACCACATGGATCATGACAACTGGATCTTTCGCCTCCCACTCCCAACTTTTCTTGCAGGTCATATGAGGTGTTCTGATCCTGGGCCCCAGGCAGACAGCACGACCTTCGTCCTTCTGATACAGTGTGTATCCTTGGCTGATTTCATACTTTGGGTTACTCCTAATTTGTCTCCCTTTCTACCTTGAAATTGTTTATCGTTTGTGAATGTTTTGTGATCATGCAACATTTTTGAATATTGTGCTTTCAAGCCAGATAAACAACTGATGGTTTACAGGAGGAGTAGGCCATCTGACCTGTTGAGCCTGCTCAGCCATTCTATAAGATCATGGCTGATCTGACCATGGACTCATTTCCACCTACTTGCATTTTTCCTATAACCCTTAATTTCCCTACTATTCAAAAATCTATCCAACCTTGTCTTAAGTATATTTATTGAGGTAGCCTCCACTGCTTCATTGGGCAGAGGATTCCACAGATTCACCAGTTCCTCCTCATCTCCATCCTAAATTTATTCCCCCAAATCTTGAGGCTATGCCCCCTAGTTCTAGTCTTACTTACTAGTGGAAATAACTTTCCTGCCTCTATCTTATCTCCCTTTCATAATTTTAGATGCTTCGATAAGATCTCCTCTCATCCTTCTGAATTCCAGCAAATACAGTCCCAGACAACTCAATCTGTCCTCATAGTCTAACCCCCCTATCTCTAGAATCAACCTGGGATGAACCTCCTGTGCACCACCTCCAAAGTCAGTATGTCCTTCCTCAAGTAAGGAGAACAGGGCTGCACGCCGTACTCCAGATGCGGCCTCACCAGTGACCTACACAGTTGCAGGATGGCCTCCCTGCTCTTAAATTCAATCCCTCTAGCAATGAAGGCGGACATTCCATTTGCTTTCTTGATAGCCTGCTGCACCTGCAAACCAACCTTTTGTGATCCATGCACAAGTGCTCCCACGTCCTTCTGCACAGCAGCATGCTGCAGTCTTTTATCATTTAAATAATCTGATCTTCCATTTTTCCTTCCAAAGTGGATGAACTCACATTTACCAACGTTGTACTCCATCTACCAGACCCTTGTCCATTTACTTAACATATCTATAACTCTCTACAGACTCTCCAATCCTCTGCATAATTTGCTTTTCCACTTAATTTAGGGTCATAGGTACACTGCACTCAGTCCCCTCTTGCAGATTGTTAATGTATATTGTGAAAAGTTGCAGGCCCAGTACCGACCCCAGTGGCATACCGCTCACCACTAATTGCCAACCAGAGAAACACCCATGTATCCCAACTCTCTGCTTTCTATTGATTAACCAATTCTCTATCCATGCTAATACATCACCCCCAATTCTGTGCATCCTTATCTTATGGATCAGGCTTTTATGTGACACCTTATGGAACGCCTTCTGGAAATCCAAGCAAATAACATCCATCTGTTCCCCTCTATCCACTGTGCTTGTTATATCCTCAAAGAACTCCAGTAAGTTTATCAAGCGGGACCTGCCTTTGCTGAATCCATGCTGTGTCTGCCTGATGGATCCATTTCTTTCCAAATGCCTGGCTATTTCTTCTTAAATGATAGCTTCAAGCATTTTCCCAACTACAGATGTTAAACTAACTGGCCTATAGTTACCTGCCTTTTGCTTACATACTTTCTTCAACAGTGGTATGACATTCACCATTTTCCAATTTGCCGGGACCGGCCCAGAATCCAGAGAATTTTGGTAAATTATCACCAAAGCTTCAACTATAACGTCTGCCATTTCTTTCAGTAGCCTGGCATGCATTCCTTCCAGGACCAGGGGACTTGTCTACTTTCAGGCCCACAAGTTTGCTCGCTTTTTAGTGATAGCTATTGTATCGAGGTCTTCACCTCCCATTGCATCCATATCATCTCTGTTCAGCTTGTTGGATGTGTCCTCCACTGTGAAAACTGACACAAAATAATCATTCAAGGCCTGGCCTATTTCTTCATTCCCTCTTCTCCTCCTCCAAGGGACCTATGTTCACTTTGTTATATAATTATAAAAAATTTTACTATCTGTTTTTATATTTTGTTCTAGTTCATATTCATTATCTATCTTCCCTTTCTTTATTGCTCACTTAGTGATTCTTTGTTGCTTTGTAAAATTTTTCTCAATCTTCCAGTTTCCCACTACTCTTGGCAACTTTGTACTCACGAGCTTTTAGCTTGATGTCTTCCCTTAGTTATCCATAGCTGGCTCTCTCCACCCTTACTGTCCTTGCTTTTAACTGGAATATACTTTTGTTGACCACCGTGAAACATCTCTTTGAAAGTTTTCCGCTGTTTCTGAACCATCCCACCATATAGCCTGTGTTCTCAATCTACCCTATCCAACTCCTCCCTGATTCCATTGTAGCCTCCCTTGTTTAGGCATAATGCACTGGTTATAGATTGAACTTTTGCTCTCTCCATTTGTATGAGAAACTCAAGCATACTATAATCACTCTTTCCAAGAGGATCCCTAACTACAAGATCACTAATTTTACCTCTCTCATTGCACAGGACCAGATCTAAGATAGCACGTTCCCTTGTAGGTTCAGTAATATACTGTTCAAGAAAGCTATCATATATGCATTCTATGAAGTCCTTCTCAAGGCTGCCTTGACCAACTTGATTCACCCAATATATGTGCAAGTTAAAGTCCTCCACAATAACTGCTGTTTTACTCTGACATACCTCGGCTATTTCTCAGTTTATTGCCTGTGCCACTATAATGATATTATTTGGTGGCCTGTAGACAACTCCCACCAGTGATTTTTTTTTTCCCCTTTACTATTCCTAATCTCTACTCAGATGGATTCAACATTCTGCTCCTTAGATCTTATATCGTCTCTAGTGTTGCCCTGATCACATCCTTAATTAGGAGCACTATCCCACCTCCCTTACCTTCCTGCCTAAACTTCTGTATTACCTGATATCCCTGGATATTCAATTCCCAATTCTCTCCACTCTGCAACCATGTTTCTGTAATGGCCATGAAATCATATCTATTTATATATACTGAATTGTGCCACAAGTTCACTGACTTTATTATGAATACTACAGGAGTTCAGATGAAGTGCCCTTATTCATTGTGTCTTTAAAATCTAGTAATCTTTGTCTTATATGCACTTGACTTTTCTGCACTCCACCCTTACTTTTTTTTTTAACTTTTGCTTTTACTTTATCCATACTTCTCCAATCTGTTGAACCCATTTCCCTGCTATTTAGTTTAAAGCCCTATCCACAATCCGAGTTATGTGACTCTCCAGGTATAGCTTTTAAAATTATGTGACAAAATTAACTGACAAAGATACATATAGTGCTGTGTACTTGTAGAATTGGTTTCTCACTTCAGCCCCCGCTCTTCCTCCACTTTCTCTCAGCATCCCATCTCCTCCCCAAACTAAACAGCAGAAGCCTTATTTATTTTTCAAAATTTTAACTTGGAAAACATAATGAGGAACTTCTTGCTGTAAATGCTAATCTCTTGCACAAAGCAAGGATGATATGTGCAAAGGTACAATTTTTAAATATAATTTTAATACTGAATATTGCTCTCATGAGTGAGATCCACTCGGAGAATGGATCGGTATGTGCAAAAGGTGATTCAACGTGATCGCAAGGCATTCCAGGGAAGACCTGGTAGAAGACTCACTGATGAGAGAAACTCGATAGAATCTCAAAAGTACACTGAAGCTTTGTACACTTTAAGCACAAACAGAACAGCAAATGAGTAAATAGTTTCAATAGTCCCAAATACAGTTTACTTCAACTTTCTGCATGCAAAAATATGGCTGTAGAATTACGTATTTACAGTGGGAGCATATCTCTTAATGACAAGAACACCTTTGTTAGGAATATAGACACCCAGAACAGATTTCTTTTACCAATGCCTTGAGAAAGAGCCCTCTGCGGATACTGCCTTTATCATAGATTAAAAAATACTTATAGTTTGTCCTAACTGGCTGGGCCTAGTCCACAGCTCGTGAAAGTGATCCCTTGCCTGACACTACGCATCACGTAATTGTTTGCTTTTAGATTTGAGTGAACTTAAATATTTCATAGTCTTTAGCTTGGGATTTGTATAACAAGTATCTTAACTAGTTGAAAAATTGTTAATTGAAACATTATGTCTACACCTTGGAGCTTTAAGAAATTCTTCCCATACATTTTTTGTATGTAAGTTCCCGTCCAGAAAGAAACCAAAATTTTGCTTCCAGATTCTTTCTCCTCATTCCAGTTTTTAATCAGTATAAATTGACCTGATTTTCATTTTCTTTCTGTGATATTGCACCAGCAATGTTCTATTGATAGCACTTTACCCAATAGCACTTTAGAATAGATTTGTTAGGACCTGGAAACTCTTTCTAGGGTACTTCCTTTTTTGTTGCAATTTCTAGTGCTTCATGGGATATATCTGTATTTAATGGTACTAATAGTTTTCTTTGTAACTGTACTTTATCAGAAATGGAAAAGAAGCTGCAGGAAGAGAGAAGTTCAAAACAGAAAGTTGAAAATCGTCTTCTAGAAGCTGAAAAACAGTGTTCAATGTTTGACTGTGATATTAAGCAAGCACAGCAAAAAATAGAAGAATTATTGAGTCAAAAAGAAAAATTAACTGAGGAGGTGAGTAGCACCACAGATGCTAGGCAAAGATTTCTTTTGCTGTGTTTGCACCTGTACTGCAAACATGCCAAATTGAGTGTTTTTTTCAAACAGATACATTCCAACAATAACTTTGTACATACTGTATAAATTCAGATTATTTGATTTTTGTCATGTGGTTTATTGGTGTGATAAGCTGAACACTGGATAAATTAGCCAATGCATAGTTCGGGAGGAGTGAAAAACTTAAATGTTGTTTCTTCGTGTTTCATTTTCAGGTCAAAAACTTGTCATTGAAGATAGAACAGGAGACTCAAAAACGTAGTTTAACTCAGAATGACTTGAAGGTGCAGACACAACAAGTAAATTCTTTGAAAATGTCAGAGAAACAGCTGAAGCAGGAGATAAATCACTTGGTGGAGACTAAACTGAGTCTGGAAAAACAGATAGGAGAACTGCGAAAGTAAGTTTTTCTTTCTCTGCATTATTCTCCATTAAGATCCATGCAGTAGCGAACTTCAGGAATTTAACAATGTATCTGATTTGGAATACCTCGCTTTGCTGATTTGATTTGGGCAAAGTCTGGATTTAAAAGCTGCAACTAGTCAAGATGCAGATAAACTATCTGAGGTATTGCCAGTTGTATCCAATTACACTGAGTTGGCATTCTGTCCTTGTACTGTCTGATCCACATCGTCACTTTTGTATCAAAGGTTGGAAAAGTGAAGTAATATATAGATGGGCTAGTCTGCTGCTCCTTTCATAGATCAGTGCTGACACAAACAAGATAAAGATATGCTACTACTCAGACAAATACTGAGGATAAAGTAGAAATATACTGCAAGGTGGGCAGCTGCTTTATTTTAGAGAAACATACATCAAAGTTGCTGGTGAATGCAGCAGGCCAGGCAGCATCTATAGGAAGAGGCGCAGTCGACGTTTCAGGCCGAGAAACGTCGACTGCGCCTCTTCCTATAGATGCTGCCTGGCCTGCTGCGTTCACCAGCAACTTTGATGTATGTTGCTTGAATTTCCAGCATCTGCAGAATTCCTGTTGTTTTTATTTTAGAGACACTTGTTGAAAGTATCGCTGTGTTTGAATTTGTCTGTTGAGTTTTATCTCCAAGATGTTTCCTAGGAATTTTGGCAAGCTTCCACTGAGTATCAAGCAAGAAATTCTTTCTTTAAAAAAAAAGTCTTTTAAACCATTTATCTCTTGTTTAAGTCCAAATGAGATGTATTGTCTTAACTTTATTTTTTTTTAATCCACTGTGAGGTCTTCCCGAACAGTCAGTCGGAACCAATTAAATACCAAAAACTTCCTATAAATATTTAGAAGGTGATGGCACCCAGACCTGGATATATTTCCTATATGTTTTAAATGTTGTTCATTACTCTCTGCATTCTCCAGCATAATTTAAATAGTACTGAAATACTTGAGGTAGCTTCTTGTGTTTAAGTTATAATTGTGACGTGTTTTATCTTGCAACTAGTTTGGTAACTTTTAAACTTCTGCATCAGAGTTTTTGTAAGGTTTTAAAACCATATGTCCATTTTTTAAAAACTGTCATAAACATGCCTCTGCTTGCAAGATTGAACAGGTGACCAAGAATATTAGTTTATCTTCTGCAGATGTAAAGCTTAAACAGTTTTAACCTTGATATACAAAAATGCTGCCAGTCATTTCCTTGTTACCTCAAGTTTTTTGGTGCTTAGGTGTCTTTTATATTTGCAGATTGAGGACTATCTGGTCTGGCTTAAGGAAAAGGGCAGTTAAAATTGCCTAGCAGGTAAAGGAAGGTTTTCAATGGGCTTCCTGTAGTCGTGGATAACATTTTTCAAAGAAAAATACTCTTATTTCTCCTGACCTTCCAACCTCCAGTAAACACACATCCGATCACAGTCACAACTAGTTAAAAATCTTTCAAGCTGTGGGGTTGTACTTGAATGCTGTGCATTTCAAAAAGAGTTTAGGTGATCTAATTTTAATTGAGATGCCAGCTTTCATGTGCCCTATCTTCAAATACTCAGTGCTTGTACTGAAATTGAATTTAGATATTGTTTACTGGCAGGAATAAGGGTTTTTAAAGTAAGGCAATTCTTCAGTTTCCTTTGGAACTACTTTCTTTCCATTGAACCTGTGGTTAAGTTGTAATTAAAGGCTGGTTTGGGTTTGTGCTCCTTAAAACACTGAAACTGTATCCATTTGTGGTTTGGGCTACAAGTTTCTTCGAAAGTGCCAACCAAAGTTTAAAAGATAACAGAAACATAAATCTCAAGTATATGTTTCTTTTTCTGTTGTTCTTCAAATTGTAATTTTGCTTTTAATTATATCGACAATTACAGAGAGCGCCAGGATGCTGATGGTCAAATGAAAGAACTTCAGGACCAGTTGGAGGCAGAGCAGTATTTTTCAGTATGTACTGCATTTTTAACTTTAAAGTGAAGAAAAGTTGGTGTAATGAAATTCGACTTATCTTTACAATAGAAATTTTAAATAATTTTTATTTTCTAACATTAAAAATAGTTAGAATAAATGGATAGGTGCAATTGAGAAAACCGTTGTCCTAATTGACTACATAAAAGAATGGGTGCATTGATTTAAGCCAAAAGGAAGAAGAGATGATACGCTCAGCCATTGCTTTAGGCAACTGATAGATCCAGGACTTTATCTTAGAACTTCATTCCTTACAGCATAGGAGACTGGGAGGTGATCTTATAGAGGTGTATAAAATATAAAATATGTATAAATAAAGTGAATATACTCGGTGTACTTTCCAGCGCGACATTTTTTAATACAAATTATGGTATCTATGTGGAATGAGCAGCCAGAAGAAGTGGCTGAGGCAGTTTAAACAACTTTGAAAAAGCAATTGGACAGGTACATTGAATGGAAGGGTTTAGAAGGTTATTGGCCAAAAACTGGCAAATGGGCCGAGCTTGGATAAGACATCGTGGTCAGCATGGACAAGTTCGGTAGAAGTGCTTGTTTCCATGATGTATGACTCCCTAACCCTACAGTTTTTTTATAAGTTTATTTTAAACCTTTATTATTGTTTTTAAATTCTGCAGACTTTGTACAAGACCCAAGTAAGGGAGCTGAAGGAAGAATGTGAAGAGAAAAGCAAACTTTGTAAGGATTTACAACAAAAAATGCAGGAGCTGCAGGATGAGAGGTGGGAATTTAACTCAGTTAAACAAATGCAAAAATCTTGCATATTTTACTTAAAATGCAATCTAAATTATATAATTCTAATTCTTGCATTTGGAGAAGTAGAATTTTAATATCCTGCCTTTCCTCACCATGCGGAAATATTTAACAGATGTGTAGGGCTTGTCTTGTGACCATAAAGCATCCCAGTCTCCAGGGGTATAGGGGCTTCTAAGGCACACTGTCTTTGAGCAGTTGTTAAAGCTTTGACAGCAGGCAAAATCCAGCCCCGCTGCTTTCTTGGATATAAAAACTGAGGGGTTTGTAAAGGCTTTGTAGTAACTTTAGGAAATCCAATTTTTGGGGGGGAAATAATTAAAAATTAAAGTTTTTTTAAATTAAGTGTAATAAATTTTGAAGACACCTTCACTTTGCTTGATATTGACAGCCTTCAGATTCCCACTGAATTTGAGGAGATCCCAGTATAAATGGTGGGGAATCTTCATGTCCAGCGACCCATCACCTTATTATGTGGAGTTGACCCATAGAGTGTATTGGCAGTTGACAGTGGAATTGTTAAAAAAAAAACTCAAAATGGTTCTTTATTATACAACCTGAAGTCAATTAAAGCGCTAAATTCAGTGATCATTTCCAGTGAGATCTGGCACATTACTTACCAACTTCAAATAGGAAAAGTTCAAATCAAAGCTTTAAATTTCTGGGTAATATTTGCTATGTAGTTGAAAAAAAAATGCTTAGAAGAAAAATTACCAGGAAATAAAATGTTGTTATGAACTGCATCTGAAATTTTGTGTGAAAATTATAAAAAGATTGCTTATCTAAGTAAGTAGTGGTTGGCTAGACTTAAAATAACTTATTAGTTTCATTTCAGAATGGGTTTTTATGAATCAAATCCTAAATTTCAAATCTAATTATGCTGTTGTGTTGTTTCTTGTTTGCTTTTGGGCAGAGATTCTTTGGCAGCACAGCTTGAGATCACACTAACGAAAGCAGATTCTGAACAGCTTGCACGCTCAATTGCAGAGGAACAATACTCTGATTTAGAAAAAGAAAAAATTATGAAGGAGCTTGAAATTAAAGAGATGATGGCAAGGCACAAGCAGGAACTGGTGGAGAAGGATGCTACAATTGCATCTGTGAGTCACTTTATCTAAAGCTATTGTATGGAATTAATTGAATACAAAATATAATATATGGTGGCACTGAAATGTTTTATTTTTGCCCAGAACACCTCAGCGATTAGTGGAAATGGCAATGTGGGGATATGACGTGGGATTGGGTATACTGGAGCCCAAAGTAGAGTTTGAACAGGAGTGCAGTAGAGGACCTAAGAGATCAGAAATCTGGGGAAGACATCAGTGAAGCACACAGAAATTTCAGTGGGGAATTCAGGGTTAGCATCAGAATGAGTTACAAAGTAGTTCGGTGTGAGAAAGATCATGGGCACAGAAAAAAAACAGAAGTTCCCAGCAACATGGAGATCCATGGCAAGCTTGAAAAGAAGATTGTGATCTTGAAGAAGACTTAAGAACATTGTAAGAATATTGAATATACTGAGAACTTGATACAGATCCAATTTTCCATTTTACACTATGTCATTTTGAAGTCTTTGTGATTCATAAATGTTATTAATCACATAGTCCACCAACAGCTTGAATATTATAAAGAACAAAGTGATTCAAAATATGACCACTATACAATGCACAAAATATAGCCGTGTTGCAGAATCAGTTACAAATCTGGGTTTCTTGATGATACACAATTACATTTTTTTAAAAACAGAAAAAGATGGCATAGCTCTCTTTGCAGTTGGGAAGATTAAGAGACAATTTGATAAAATTGTTTTAATAAAGAAGACTTTGGATGAACATAGAATAGTACAGCACAGTACAGGCCCTTCGGCCCACAATGTTGTGCCGACCCTCAAACCCTGCCTCCCATATAACCCCCCACCTTAAGTTCTTCCATATACATGTCTAGTAGTCTCGTAAATTTCACTAGTGTATTTGCCTCCACCACTGACTCAGGCAGTGCATTCCATGCACCAACCACTCTCTGAGTAAAAAACCTTCCTCTAATATCCCCCTTGAACTTCCCACCCCTTACCTTAAAGCCATGTCCTCTTGTATTGAGCAGTGGTGCCCTGGGGAAGAGGCGCTGGCTGTCTACTCTATCTATTCCTCTTAATATCTTGTATACCTCTATTATGTCTCCTCTCATCCTCCTCCTCTCCAGAGAGTAAAGCCCTAGCTCCCTTAATCTCTGATCGTAATGCATACTCTCTAAACCAGGCAGCATCCTGGTAAATCTACTCTGTACCCTTTCCAATACTTCCACATCCTTCCTATAGTGAGGCGACCAGAACTGGACACAGTACTCCAAGTGTAGCCTAACCAGAGTTTTATAGAGCTGCATCATTAGCCTGCGACTCTTAAACTCTATCCCTCGACTTATGAAAGCTAACATTTCATAAGCTTTCTAAGCTTTCTTAACTACCCTATCTACCTGTGAGGCAACTTTCGGGGATCTGTGGACATGTACCCCGAGATCCCTCTGCTCCTCCACACTACGAAGAAAAAAGAAAATGATTCAATTTTCTGAAGGATTTAGGCTGATTAACAAAACAAACAGAAAGTATTCTTTTAATTACATGAGTTGTTAGGATTTGGACTGGGCCCTAAAGGGCGATTCCTGCTGACTCAAAAGCAACCTCCAAAAGACAGTTGAATAAACACTTGGATTAAAATGAAGTGCAGGAAAAATGTTCTTCAGTGGAGCTGGTAACTAATTCATGGGCCTTATGGCTTCTTTGTACATAGTGATATTCCTGTTCATTAGAATGTACTTTTAGTTTGGGATAGAACATTTTATTCAGTGAAATTAATTTTAAAGCAGAGTGCTTCAGATTTGTTTTTATTTGACAAGATTGCCGATCTTCCTACTGATGAAGTAAAATTAGGTTGGTTTAACTTGATCAGGAATGACTACTGTAAAACTGACAACTTGGAATATGTGCAAGAAGATTATTACACAACTGGCAAGGAAAAATGCATTTAAGAGTGTAGCATTTGTTTATTTTAGAAATTGTTTGAATTAAGTACACTAATTTACTTTTAAGCTGGAGGAGACCAATAGAACACTGACAGCTGATGTAGCAAATCTTGCAAGTGAAAAGGAAGAACTTAACAACAAAGTGAAGGAGCTTCAGGACCGTGAGTGCAAACAACATTTCAAAATAAGACATATTTATTATTTCTTTATTTACAAAAGTTAGCTTTCTGTGAGCTGTTTATTTGACAATTGAAGAAAAGAGAAAAACGGAGCAATGACATCATTAAATACAACTCGGTCGTGCAGGATAAAGGTCTTTTATTGTCCTTGTGTAATGTGCATGAAGTAAATTTTATGGCATGGCAATAATGGTGAATAAGCTAGTAACCTATAATTGGAATGAGCTGCTAGAGGAAGTGGTTGAGGCAGGAACAATAATTTAAGAAGCACTTGGACAAGTACCTGGAGGGTGGAGCTTTAAGGGATATGGTCTGAATAAACTAGCTAAGTATGCACCATGAACAGATTAGACTGAATGGCCTGGAGCAATGTTGTATTGTCTGACTATAAAATAGTCCTTTTTGTTATTTAAAATTTTATATAACTTTTCATGTAAAAATTTGCTGATTGTGAAGTGTTCAGTGTCCAGAGGATATAAAATAACATTGAAGTGATTAAGTATTAATATTTTGTCAAGATACAGAGCTTTTCACTGTATCTTGGTACTGTGATAGTAACAAACCAATAACCAGTTCCTTAGGTTGAAATTTCTGTGGGTTATTGAGGGTGTTCATCACTGTTAGAGGTGTATCATTTAATTTGCAAGAAACCAAAACTGGTAAATAGCTTTTTTTTATTATAGGCGTAAGTACCAAGGTACAGTGAAAATCATGGTTTTGCATGCCATTCAGTAGTTCATCACTTCAGTATATTGAAGTAGAGCAAGATTAAAACAATGCAGAATATAATGACCCAGTTACAGGGAAGTGCAGTACAGACAGCCAGTAAGGTGCAAGCCATGAGAACATAGATTTTGAAGTCAAAATTTATCTCATCGGAGAAGAGGCCTGTTAAATAGTCTTATAGCAGTGGTATAGAAGTTGTCATTGAGCATTTTGCTGTCTTTGATTTTGTTGGTTGCTTATTGGAAGCACCAAGAAGTGTAGACAGAGCCCAGAGAAAGGAGGCTGATTTTTATGATGTGCTGATCTGTGTTCACAACTCTGCATACTATGTTTCTTTGATCCATTTGATTCATTGATCCATTGGCAATATTTCAGGGAGCACTGGAAAACGCAATCATGATAAGGGGGTAGTCCATTTAGGGGTGAGGTGAAATTAGATTTTTCTCACTCTTAAGATTATAAATTTTTGAAAATCTGTACCTGTGGAGGATTGGAGGTTCAGTTATGGATTACAATCAAAACAAAGATCAATCAAGATGTTTCATTAATTTAGTGGAATTGAAAATTGCAGGAATGGGGTAAAAGAATGGTGTTTAAGGTAGAAGATCAACTGTGATCTCGAATGCTGATTCGGCTCCAGAGGATGAATCCTTTTTATTGGTTTCTCCAGTTGTGACCTGAAATGCAAAAAGAAAAGTAACATTGAAGGTTAAAACATTATAAACTTTAAATTGCAGCACTGTTAATAACTGTAGTTCAGCTGTTTATAAAATCTTCATAAGAGGGGCAGTTTAAGAATCTTAGAATTTCAAAGACAGAGTGTTTCATTTCTCAGGTTTTGATGGATATATCACATAACATTGTTGCAGGTTATTTTTTTAAAATATATGTAGCACCTCCTCAACATCATTTTCAACCAATAATGCAATATTATTGGTGGTTGATCTGCATTAGCACCATTTTGTAGGTTTAGCTTGGTATTTTGTACAAATTTGTAAAGTCCTGGCTTGTTGAGATCAGAAGTAAAAGTAAAAGATGTTGAATGTATTCAAGGTGAGTAACATCTAAGGAGATAGAGAGTTTGGACTTCAGATCAATGACAATCATGATAGTAATTTGTTCTCTGATGCTAAAATCTAAAGTGTTTTTGCATTTGGTTTCAGAGGTTAACAAACTAAAAGAAGAAGATGCAAATCTAATGAATATTAAAGTTCAGTATGACAAACAATTGCTAAATGAGAGGACACTCAAAACACAGGTAAGCATAAAGAAATCAAATCTTAATTGATAAGTGATGTGGCACAATTGTAGCACATTCAAAAAGCATGTTTAAATTCCTTCAAGTATCATATTAAAATGGAAATCAATTTTTGTGTCTATCAATTCAATTTTAAGTTTTGTTGAATTGACTTTCATGTTGCAGTGAACAGGTCCACGAGGTCCGCTGTGCTACATTTCTTTAGGTTTTATTTTTTATTATGACCACCACCAAAAATGAATAGTGTTGTATCTATCTTCAGTCAATGGTGCTATCAATTAAGTAGTTGTACCAATGTACACCATCTTTTCCCTTCTTAATCCACTCTGCACAGTGCTTTTGAATCTTCCTTCAGAATGTGCACGAAAACTCTTCTCATTTACCTGTTAAGTAATTTTGGTTCAGTAACTTTTGCACAACATCATTAGTTTTTTTTCTTTATGCAGGTAACTAAGCATATTGGTTGAGACAAGGCAGGAGATGTCTACATGGACTTTAGTAAGCTATTTGACGAGAACTCTCATGTGTTGGACTAGAAATTAAAGGCCTACAGTAGTGTAGCAGTTAGCGTGACGCTATTACAGCTCGGGGTGTTAGAACTAGGAGTTCAGTTCTGGTGCCCTTCGTAACAAAGATTGTGTGTTCTTTCTGTGTGCGCATTGGCCTCCTCCAGATGCTCCAGTTGGTAGGTTAATAGATCGTTGTAAATTGCCCTGTGATTAGGCTAGGGTGAAAATAGGTGGATCTCTGAGTGGTGCAGCTCATTGGGCTGGAAGGGCCTGTTCCTGTTCTGTGCTGTATCTCTAAATAAAGTACCCAGAATATCTTCAAGGAGAGGTGTCTCAGAAAGGCAGCGTCCATTATTAAGGACATCCAGCACCCAGGGCTTGTCCTCTTCTCATTGTTACCATCAGGTAGGAGGTACAGAAGCCTGAAGGCACACACTCAGCGATTCAGGAACAGCTTCTTCCCCTCTGCCATCCGATTCCTAAATGGACATTGAAACCTTGGACACTACCTCACTTTTTTAATATATATATTATTTCTGTTTTTTGCACTGTTTTAATCTATTCAATATATGTATATTGTAATTGATTTATTTATTATTATTTTATTGTTTTTTTTTCTTCTATATTATGTATTGCTGCTGCTAAGTTAACAAATTTCACAACACATGCTGGTGATGATAATTCTGATTCTGACAATCAAACAATGTTCCAACTTCTAGTTTACTCGATTAATTCTACCCATTTTTCAAGCAACAGTGGCAGCTGGTTCAGCGATGATTACTGGTAGTTCTACACTTGCATTTTCTTCTTTTTTTTAAAATCTTTTTATTAGTTTTCAAGTTCCTGGATTTCAATATTCCTGGATTTCAGTGCTTTAAAAGGGATAGAGAGGGCGGAAAAAGGGGAGGAGGGGTGGCATTACTGGTCAGGGATACTATTACAGCTACAGAAAGGGTGGGTAATGTAGCTGGATCCTCTTTTGAGTCAGTATGGGTGAAAGTCAGGAACAGGAAGGGAGCAGTTACTCTATTGGGGGTATTCTATAGGCCCCCTGGTAGCAGCAGAGATACAGAGGAGCAGATTTTGGAAAGGTGCAAAAATAACAGGGTTGTTATCATAGGTGACTTTAACTTCCCTAATATTGATTAGCACCTGATTAGTTCCAAGGGTTTAGATGGGGCAATATATTAGATGGAATAATATATTATTCGATCTAATATATTGGTTCAGCCCTGTTTTGTTCTGTTTGTTTTTTTTTGGGTTCAGTAATTTAGCTTTATTTTTAAAGTTTTTTTTTGTTTTTTAGGGTTTTTCTTTGTGATATCCTTTTCTTTTTATTTCTTTTCATGATTAATTATATTAAGAGTTTGGAAGTCTATTACACTTGTGCTATCTATAGTTTCTCTTGTATATGTTTATTACCAATAATGTAATTCCAATCTCTTTGTACCACTATTGTTAGTATTTTTATGAACTTAGAACATAGAATAGTACAGCACAGTAGAGGCCCTTCGGTCCACAATGTTGTGCCGACCCTCAAACCCTGCCTCCCATATAACCCCCCACCTTAAATTCCTCCATATACATGTCTAGTAGTCTCTTAAATTTCACTAGTGTAGTTGCCTCCACCACTGACTCAGGCAGTGCATTCCACGAACCAACCACTCTCTGAGTAAAAAACCTTCCTCTAATATCCCCCTTGAACTTCCCACCCATTACCTTAAAGCCATGTCCTCTTGTATTGAGCAGTGGTGCCCTGGGGAAGAGGTGCTGGCTATCCACTCTATCTATTCCTCTTATTATCTTGTACACCTCTATCATGTCTCCTCTCATCCTCCTTCTCTCCAAAGAGTAAAGCCCTAGCTCCCTTAATCTCTGATCATAATGCATACTGTCTAAAGCAGGCAGCATCCTGGTAAATCTCCTCTGTACCCTTTCCAATGCTTCCACATCCTTCCTATAGTGAGGCAACCAGAACTAGACACAGTACTCCAAGTGTGGCCTAACCAGAGTTTTATAGAGCTGCATCATTACCCTGCGACTCTTAAACTCTATCCCTCGACTTAGGAAAGCTAACACCCCATAAGCTTTCTTAACTACCCTATCCACTTGTGAGGCAACTTTCAGGGATCTGTGGACATGTACCCCCAGATCCCTTTGCTCCTCCACACTACCAAGTATCCTGCCAATTACTTTGTACCACCTCACACTTCTCCGGGTTGAACTCCATCTACCACTTCTCAGCCCACTTCTGCATCCTATCAATGTCTCTCTGCAATCTCCGACAATGCTCTACACTATCTACAACACCACCAACCTTTGTGTTGTCTGTAAACTTGCCAACCCAGCCTTCTACCCCCACATCCAGGTCGTTAATAAAAATCACAAAAAATAGAGGTCCCAGAACAGATCCTTGTGGGACATGACTTGTCACAATCCTTCAGTCTAAATGTACTCCCTCCACCACGACCCTCTGCCTTCTGCAGGCAAGCCAATTCTGAATCCACCTGGCCAAACTTCCCTGGCTCCCATGCCTTCTGACTTTCTGAATAAGCCTACCATGTGGAACCTTGTCAAATGCCTTACTAAAATCCATATAGATCACGTCCACTGCACTACCCTCATCTATATGCCCGGTCACCTCCTCAAAGAACTCTATTCGGCTTGTTAGACACGATCTGCCCTTCACAAAGCCATGCTGACTGTCCCTGATCAAACCATGATTCTCTAAATGCTCATAGATCCTATCTCTAAGAATCTTTTCCAACAGCTTTCCCACCACAGATGTAAGGCTCTCTGATCTATAATTACCCGGACTATCCCTACTACCTTTTTTGAACAAGGGGACAATATTCGCCTCCCTCCAATCTTCCGGTACCATTCTTGTGGACACGACGAGAGTTATCAGCCAGAACAATTCTCAGACGCGCTGGGTACAGCAACGCTAATTTGAGGCCCTTACAATAAAATTCTGACATCTGCAGTTTAAAAGCCATCCGTTCCCTCAAAACTTCCGGGCTGAAATCTTCAATGATGCAAAATCTGAAACTTCGAAATTCGATCATACCTTTCTACCGAGCAGCTCATATCACTTGATCCTTAATGTGAACATAGTGGAACCGAATAATAGTAGGTCTCAGTTTAAAATCTTTGAAAGGTTTGGGGTGTAAAGTACGATGCATATGATCAAGCAATGGGGGAGCCTCCAAAACTTCTGGACCAAACACATCTATTAAAAATTTAGAGAAGTATTTAGTAGGATCGCCCATCTCAACATCTTCGGGAAGCCCGATTATTTGCAGATTCTGTCGCCGAGATCGATTTTCAAGATCGATGATCTTTGATTTATAATGTTCCAACTGCTGAGATGGCGAAGCTAGATTTTTTTCCAGAGTTTCAATCTATCAGTCTCTCTTCCGACCGGCTTCATCCATTTCTGAAATTCTAATCTGTTGTTGATCGATTTCGCGTCTAAATGATTTAACATCATCTTGAATCGTCTTCAAACTTCTTCAAACACAGCAAATCTTTGGTTAAGTTTATCCTCTAGAAGTTTCGACATTGTTTCAAAAATTAATGGAATTTGCTTCGATGCTTTAGGATCGCCATCTTTTTTCCCATTCCCGTTGAGTCTTTCCCATTTTTAATTTCTCGTCCTCTGGTCAGCGTTTTCAGTAAGTTAAAATCGAAGTTCAAAGATGCATCTGTAGTATAAACCCTTTAGTGTAGGTATAGATAAAGTAAATAAGGGTGGTTACAGGTAGAAGAAGTAAAGGGAATGAAGCGAAGCCAAATTGAACCTCACGCCATGAGTGCCTCCTGGAGAGTCGCATTTTCTTCTTTCTATTACTTATTCAGGTATTCCTACCACTTGGTGAATCTGCACATTGAGACGAGAAATTGTCACTTGATTGTTGTAATTGAAATGAATGTGAACGCATGATTACAAGTTTACTGAACAAATTGGTAGGAATTGTCAGTCAATGGGCTTGGAGCCAGAATCGCATAGCACAGAAAGACTTTAGCCCACTGTGCCTGTGCTGACCTTCAAATTGCTATCGATGTTGATCTGAGTGTGAGACCTCCTGTGCCCTTATAATTGAAATGCTCTTTTAGATCCTTCCCAGGCTTTGTGAGAGTACCTGTTGTCTTCACCTTCTAGGCATTGTGTCCTAGATCACAACCACTCTCTGGGTGAAAAAAATTTCCAATAATCTCTCTAAGATAGATAACCTAATGTTCTGCAAATAAGATTACATATTGGGGAGAAAGAGATGCCTAATTTGTTTTCTTTCCTGAATGCTGCTTCTGTGTTGGACCGACTCAATAGATAGAGCACTCTGAAAACTGAAAGGCAATGCAGTTTTTATTAGGTGAACACAAGAAAGTAAGGGTAGACTACCAACGTAATAATATAATAATGTAATTTGAGAGACTTTGAGCTTTTACTGTGCTCATGGACTTCTTCATCAAGTTATGGTATTGTTGCACCATTGTAACTATATGTTATAATTATGTGGTTTTGTCAGTTCTTTCAGTCTTGGTCTGTCCTGTGTTTTGTGATATCACACCGGAGGAAATATTGTATAATTTCTTAATGCATGCATTACTAAATGACAATAAAAGAGGACTACGTGTCTTCATAATCTAATTATTAAAATTGAAATCAGTAATTTTGGATGTTCACTCTTAACCTATATCTGGAACTCTATCGTATTTTAATTACCATTTCTTAGGGGATTCTTAATCACAAGACTTTTGCTAATCCTTCCTAATTACCCATGACTAAATCTAAAATAGCCTTTTCCCAGCTAGATTCTACAACATAATGTTCTAAGAAGTGATCCTGGATGCATTCCACAAATTTTTCTTGTATGATATCTTTGCCAGTTTGGTTCATCCTATTAATATGTGGATTGAAATCTCCCATTACAATTGCAGTTTCATTCAAATGTATTCCTGATATTTCCCCAGTTATGCTGTACCCTCTCAAGAGGTCACACTTTGGGTGTGTAGACAATTACCCCCAGAGTATTTTGCCTGTTATTTATGATTATATATAGTTTTTACTAAGTGGATTTGTTCATACGACATACTTTTTGTTTATATTTTCTGCCTCAGCTTGTTACACTTGTTAGTTTCCTCTTTGCTGCGCTGTGCCTTTGCTTTCCTCACTTTGCCCTGATTTATTAAATATCCTGATCTTGGAACCCTTCTCCACGCCTATATAGTTGAAAGCATCTTCTGATCAGTGGAAATTGTTTCTAAGGATTTGATTTAATTTCTTCAAGGTTTCAGTCTACAAATGATTTCTTGCCTTGCCTATCCCTGTGTGCAGTTACCTGGGTGAATAAATGAATGTCAGATTCTATTGAGCTATATTACAAGAGTTGTAAAATAAAATCCCAGCACATTGATGCTCTCACAAAGAATGCTTGTCGGCTGTTAATACTACTTTAGGAGTTTGAGGAGATCCAGTGTGTCGCCAAAGACTCTAGAAGTTTTTGCACATGTATAGTGGAGAGCATCCTGACTGGTTGCAGCACTGCCTCATATGGACATTCCACTTTTAAAGGATGCTAAATACAGGACTGAAGGTGTTATATTTGAATACACAAGTATATGAAACAAGGTATATGATCTTGTAGTTGAAATTGTTAGAAATTGGCAGATATGACGTACTCAGAGTCAAGGCTGAACGAAGATCACAGCTCAAACCTTAACATTCAAGGATACACGTTGTATTGAAAGGACAGGCAGGGGAGCAGATATCTTATGGTGGCTTTGTTGGTTAAAAATAAAATGAAATCAAATCCTTAGAAGTGATATAGGATCAGAAGTTGTAGAATCTTTGTGGGTAGATTTGAAAAACTGCAAGGGTAGAGAGACCCTGATGGGAGTGATATCCAGGCTTCCAAACAGTAGTCAGGATGTGGGATACAAGTTACAGCAGGGGATAAAAATGACATGTCAAAAGGGCAATGGTCATGGGATTGTTGATATGCAGGTAAATTGGGAAAATCAGATTGGTGCTTGATTCCAAGAGAAAGCATTTATAGAATACTTTTTAGAGCAACTTGTGGTGAAGCCCACTGGTGGAAAAGAGACAATTCTGGATTAGATGTTGTGTAATGTACTAGGATTGACTTGGGGAGCTTAAAATAAAGGAACCCTTAGGAGGTGGTGATCCTAATAATTGAGGTGCATGGTAGCGTAGTGGTTAGCACAGCGCTTTACAGTACCAGTGACCCAGGTTTCAATTCCTGCCGCTGCCTGTAAAGATTTTGTACATTCTTTCCATGACTGCATGGGTTTCTTCTAGGTGCTCCAGTTTCCTCCCACATTCCAAAGACATACCAGTTAGTAGTTTAATTGGTCATTGTAAATTGTCCTGTGACTTAGCTGTGATTTAATTCAGGGGGTAGCATGACAGTGCGGCCTGAAAGGCCTTTTGCATGCTACATCTCAATAAATAAATATCATACAACTCACCCTGCAATTTGAGAGGAGAGGCAAAAATCGGATGTATTGGCATTATAATGGAGTAAACAGAGCTATAGAGGCATAATGGAAGCTGGCCAAAGTTGATTCAAAGGACACTAGCAGGAATGATGGTAGAGCAGCACTGGCTGGAGTTTCTGGGAGTAGCTCAGAAGATGCAGGATCAGTTCATAACAAGCAAGAAGCAGCATTCTAAAGGACGATGAGGCGACGATGACTGACGAGGGAAGTCAAAGACAGCATGTAAGCAAAAGACAGCCTGTACAATGTTGCAAAATTAGTGGGAAGCTAGAGGATTTGGGAGCTTTTCAAAACCAACAGAAGGCAACTAAAACTGCATTAAACAGTGAAAAGATGAAAAGGTAAGCTAGCTGATAATATAGAAGAGGATACCAGAAGTTTTTTTTTCAGGTATATGAAGAGTGAAAGTGGACTTTGGACCACTGGAAAATGATACTGGAGGAGGAGTAGTAATGTGGAGCAAAGAAATGCTAGGTGAACTGAATGAGTATTTCATGTCACGTGTCAGAAATTCAAGAGTGTCAGGGGGGGAAGAATCAGTATGGTCGCTATTACTAAGCAGTACCATTGGAAGCTGAAAGGTCTGAAGGTGTAGAAGTCACCTGGACCAGAATGACTTCACTCCATGGTTCTGAAAGATGCATCTGAAAAGATTGTGGAAGCATTAGTAATGATATTTAAAGAATCGCTAGAGTTTGGAATGTTTCTGGAGGATTGGAAATTGCAATGTCAGTCCACACTTTAAGAAGGAATGGAGACACATGATAAAGTAGGCTGAGGGGAAATCATGCCTGACAAATTTGTTGGAATCCTTTAAGGAAATAACAGGCAGAATAGACAGAGAAGAATTAATGGATATTGAATTTTGGAAGACCTCTGACAAGGTGTCACATATGCAGCTGCTAAACAAGATAAAAACCCATGGAAAGATACCAGCATGCACAGAAGATTGGCTGACTGGCAGAAGGCAAATTGTATGAAGAAAAGGAGTCTTTGGCTGCTGGTGATTGGTAGTGTTTCACAGGAGTCTGTTGGTCTGCTGCTTTTCATATTATGTGTCAATAATCTGGATGATGGAATTCATGGCTTTGTGGTCAAGTCTGTTGATGATACAAGCAGTGAGTGGGCAGGTAATGCTGAGAAGCAGGGAGTCTTACAATGTTGGAAAGTATATGGTTATGCACTTTGGTGGAAGAAATAAATGGAGACTATTATTTAGATGGGGAGAGAATTCAAAATGCAGAGATGCAAAAGGACTTGGAAGTCCTTGTGCAGGATACCCTAACAGTTAACCTCCAGTTTGAGTCAGTGGTGAAGAAGGCAAATGCAATGTTGGTATTCATTTCTAGAAGTATAGAATATAAGAGCAGGGATATGATGTTGAGGCTCTATAAGGCACTCGTGAGACCATACTTGGAGTATTGTGTGCAATTTTGGGCTCCTTATTTTAGAAAAGATATACTGATAGGAGAGGGTTCAGAGAAGATTCATGAGAATGATTCTAGGAATGAAAGGGTTACCATATGAGGAATGTCTGGCAGCTCTTGGGCTGTATTCCCTGGA
Organism: Mobula hypostoma; assembly: GCF_963921235.1. Lineage (NCBI taxonomy): Eukaryota > Metazoa > Chordata > Chondrichthyes > Myliobatiformes > Myliobatidae > Mobula > Mobula hypostoma. Next base: position 60,425,492 of record NC_086098.1, read on the forward strand.
GTTCAGGAGAATGAGGGGGGATCTCATAGAAACATTCCAAATGTTAAAAGGCCTGAACAGATTAGATATGGCAAAGTTATTTCCCTTGGTAGGGGACTGTCTAGGACAAGAGGGCATGACTTCAGGATTGAAGGACGTCCATTTATTTATAGTCATAGTTATACTTTATTGATCCCAGGGGGAAATTGGTTTTCGTTACAGTTGCACCATAAATAATAAATAGTAATAGAACCATAAGTAGTTAAATAGTAATATGTAAACTTATGCCAGTAAATTATGAAATAAGTCTGGGACCAGCCTATCGGCACAGGGTGTCTGAACCTCCAAGGGAGAAGTTGTGAAGTTTGATGGCCACAGGCAGGAATGACTTCCTATGATGCTCTGTGCTGCATCTTGGAGGAATGAGTCTCTGGCTGAATGTACTCCTGTGCCCACCCAGAACATTATGTAGTGGATGGGAGACATTGTCCAAGATGGCGTGCAACTTAGACAGCATCCTCTTTTCAGACACCACCGTGAGAGAGTCCAGTTCCATCCCCACAACATCACTGGCCTTACGAATAAGTTTGTTGATTCTGTTGGTGTCTGCTACCCTCAGCCTGCTGCCCCAGCACACAACAGCAAACATGATAGCACTGGCCACCACAGACGCATAGAACATCCTCAGCATCGTCTGGCAGATGTTAAAGGACCTCAGTTTCTTCAGGAAATAGAGACGGCTCTGACCCTTCTTGTAGACAGCCTCAGTGTTCTTTGACCAGTCCAGTTTATTGTCAATTCGTATCCCCAGGTATTTGTAATCCTCCACCCTATCCACACTGTCCCCCTGGATGGGAACAGAGGTCACCGGTACCTTAGCTCTCCTCAGGTCTACCATCAGCTCCTTAGTTTTTTTCACATTAAGCTGCAGATAATTCTGCTCACACCATGTGACAAAGTTTCCTACAGTAGCCCTGTACTCAACCTCATCTCCCTTGCTGATGCATCCAACTATGGCAGAGTCATCCAAAAACTTCTGAAGATGACAAGACTCTGTGCAGTAGTTGGTCCGAGGTGTAAATGGTGAAGAGAAAGGGAGACAAGACTGTCCCCTGTGGAGCCCCAGTGCTGCTGATTACTCTGTCGGACACAGTGTTGCAAGCACACGTACTGTGGTCTGCCAGTCAGGTAATCAAGAATCCATGATACCAAGGGAGCATCCACCTGCATCGCTGTCAGCTTCTCCCCCAGCAGAGCAGGGCGTATGGTGTTGAATGCACTGGAGAAGTCAAAAAACATGACCCTCACAGTGCTCGCTGGCTTGTCCAGGTGGGCGTAGACACGGTTCAGCAGGTAGACGATGGCATCCTCAACTCCTAGTCGGGGCTGGTAGGCAAACTGGAGGGGATTTAAGTGTGGCCTGACCATAGGCCGGAGCAGCTCCAGAACAAGTCTGTCCAGGGTCTTCATGATGTGGGAGGTCAATGCCACCGGTCTGTAGTCATTGAGGCCGCTGGGGACAGATGTGGAGAAATTACTTTAGTTAAAGGGTGGTAAATCTGTGGAATTTGTTGCCACAAGCAGCTGTGGAGGCCAAGTCATTAAGGCAGCAATAGATAGATTCTTGGTTATCCAGACATCAAAGTGTGTGGGGAGAAGGCAGGGGAGTGGGGATGACTGGAACAATTGGATCAACCCATGATTGGTGGAGCATACTCGATGGGCTGAATGGCCTACTTCTGCTCCTATATCTTATGATCTGTAAAAGGCTTTGGACACAGATTAGAAGAATGGACAAAGAAGTGGCAGATGGAATACAGTATAGCGAAGTGTATAATCATGCACTTTGATAGAAGGATTCCCTGGAAAGGTTAACTTGCAGGTTGAATCGGTAGCATTCATTTCACAGGCACTGGAATATAAAAGCAAGCTGAGAACTAGATGTCCTATCCCCACTAGAGCTATTAACATCATTATTAATAAAATTATCTACAGCAGGGTCTTCTAAAATATACTTACTGACAATGTCATTGCACTTATCCTGCAAACTGGATTCTACCTCCATGGTCAAACAAGAGAAAATCTACAGATGCTGGAAAGTCAAGCAACACACATAAAATGCTGGAGGAACTCAGCAGGCCAGGCAGCATCTATGGAAAAGAGTTAAGTCAATGCTTCAGGCTGAGACTCTTCATCAGGACTAGTAACAGATACATCTATTCTATCCAGGCACATCAACCTCCCCTTGTGTTTCAGTATTCCTTTGCCTGTCTTTTTACTGGATAAATTCTGCAAGCATTCATTTCGAGAGTGCTAGAATATAAAAGCAAGGATGTAATGCTCAAAGTAACCTATATGTCACCATATACAGCCTTGAGATTCGTTTTCTTGTGACCAGACAGAGCAAATCCAAGAAACATAGTAAAATGAATGAAAGACCGCACGCAACAGAAGGGACAAACCTATTTTTATGTATTCTTTGGCATAATATCTTGGACCAAAACCAGTTTGGAAAATTTACAAAGAAAAATAAGAACTGAAATGACAAATTTCAGAAAACATTATGTATACTTGAATGCGCTTAAATTAAAGCTACCTAGGACAGAAGGGGGAAGAGGGATAATCTTACATTAAAAATCTACACAACAGTTAGATAAAACTTCTAAGGATATACTTTCATCAATGAAAACAGGATTCAGTGCTCTATGCGAGCATATGCAATTCTGATGAAAGTATACACCACTAAACTTAAATGAGAGCACAACCCAGAAATAGAAGACATTATCACTATTGAAGAAAAAGTTGACCAATGAAAGATCATGACCCTCCATGGAAGGCATCCCCACAGTCTGAGCAGATTTGATGTTAACAAGGAAGCGTGTATCGCCTGGCTCAGAGCTGATGACCTCTTCCCAGAAACAGAAGGGTTCCTTGTGGCAATACCAGGACCATGTGGTTAACACAAAATTATCATAAATACATATTAAAAGACCAACAAATTCAAGGTGATAAATGTAGAAAGTGCCAAGAACAAAAAACAAAAACAATCCAACACATTTCAGAATCTGTATCAGTTTAGCTCGATCTGATTACTTACACAGGCACAATTAAGTGGCAAACATCATTTTTCAAAATCTTGCTTTAGAATACAAATTTCTTGAAGAAATCATACCTTACTACAGTATAAATACAAGCGAGATCCAGTTTTAGAGTCAGAATCCCACAATTGTTTTTATGACTGATCCGTTATTATAGATCAAACAATCCATAATAACCATCCAGATATATTAATACAGGATAACAAGCAAGAACAACTTACTAAATAGATATATTCATTCCAAACACATAACTTACAGAAGTTAACAAGTGAAGAACCAGAAATATGCTGAATTAAAAGAGGAAATTGAAAGACTTTAGAACATAAGCAGGGTATACATTGTCCCATTAGTAGTATCTACAACTGTTACCATTCCAAGCGCATTACACAATAGCATTAAACATTTAGGGCTACACAACAATATAGTCGTAGTCATACTTTATTAATCCTGGGGGAAATTGGTTTTTGTTACAGCTGCTCCATAAATAATAAATAGTAATAGAACCATAAATAGTTAAATAGTAATATGTAAATTATGCCAGTAAATTATGAAATAAGTCCAGGACCAGCCTATTGGCTCAGGATGTCTGACCCTCCAAGGGAGGAGTTGTAAAGTTTGATAGCCACAGGCAGGAATGACTTCCTATGACGCTCAGTGTTGCATCTCGGTGGAATGAGCCTCTGGCTGAATGTACTCCTGTGCCCTGTACTCCTGTACATATCTATGTAAACCTTCAGAAAACCACAATACTAAACACTACTAAAATACTCTGAAAGTTGTTGCGATTGAGAAATGTGCATGCTTGGCTCCGCCTGCACCTCAGGTTATACCAGCTTGAGATGAGAAAAACTTTAAAAATAAATAAATAAATAATGTCAAGCGCATGAGACAAAGAATCTTTCAAAAGTGAGTCCATAAGTTGTGGGAATGGCTCAGTGATGGGGTTAGTAAAGTTATATCCACTGGTTCAAGGGCCTGATGACTGAAGGGTAATTGTTTCTGAACCTGGTGTTGTGGGTCCTGAGGCTCCTATACGACCTTCCTGATTCAGCTTCGAGAAGAGAGCATGGTCTGGGCAGTGGGAGTCCTTGATAATGGATGTTGTTTTCCTGCAACAGCACTCAGTGGTGTGCTCAGTGGTGGGGAGGGCTTTACCCATGATGGGCTAGGCCATATCCACCACTTTTTGGAGGATTTTCTTTTGAAGGGCATTGGTGTTTCCACTTCAAGCTGTGAAGCAACCAATAAATATACTTTCTGCCACACATCGAAAGAAATTTGTCAGATCTTTAGATAACATGTCAAATCTTCACAAACTTCTAAGGAAGTAGAGTCACTGTTCTGATTTTTGTGTATCTGCGCCCAAGACAGATCCTCTGAAATGATCACATCAAGGAATTAAAGTTGTTGACCCTCTCCACCTTTGATTTCCCCCAAAGAGAACTGGCTCATGGTCTTCCCAGTTTCCTCCTCCTGAAGTCAATAATCAGCTCCTTGGTCTTACTGACATTGAGAGAGAGGTTATTCTGGCATCACTAAGCTTCTCCTGTATGCTGTTCAATCTCCCTCCTATATGCTGATTTGTCACCACCTTTGATTTAACCAATGACATAGTGTATATCAGTATACTTAGATATGCCATTAGAACTGTGTTTAACCTCACAGTCTTAAGTATGAAGTGAGTAGAGTGGTGGTGGGGGGTGTATGCGCATAACCTTATAGTGCACCTGTGCTGATGGAGATTGTGGAGATATTATTGCCAATCCAGACTGGGGTCTGCAAGTGAGGAAATCAACCGTCCAATTGCACAAAGAGGTATTGAGGCGAAGGTCTTGCAGCTTATTAATTAGTTTTGAGGGGATGATGGTATTGAATGTTGAGCTGTAGTCAAGAGCATCCTGATGTATGCATCTGATGTGCATTTTGCTGTCCAGATGTTCCAGGGTTGAATGAAGAGCTAATGAAATGGCATCTTTTGTGCTGATAGACAAATTGAAGCAGATCTAAGTCACTTCTCAGACAGAAGTTGATAAGTTTCATCACTAACCTGTCACATCACAGTGGATGTAAGTGTTACTGGATGATAGTCATTGACGCAGATTACCATGTTCTTCTTGGGCACTGGTATAATTGAAGCTTTCCTGAAGCAAGTTTTAAAAGGCATTTGTGAGACCACATTTAGAGTTTTGTAAGCAGTTTTGGGCCACATATCAAATAAAAGATGCACTGGCATTGGTGAGAGTCCAGAGGAAGTTTACAAGAATGTAAGTGTTAATGTATGAGGAGTATTTGATGGCTCTGGGCCTGTACTCAGTCGTTTACAAGAATGAGGGTGGGTGGAGGGATCCTAATGAAACTTAAACTTAATACTGAAAAGCCTCGTGGAAAGGATGTTTCCAGTAGTGGGAGAGTCTACAAGCAGAGGGCACAGCCTCAGAATAGAAGGAAGTCCCTTTACAACAGAAATGAGAAGGAATTTCTTTAGCAAGAGGGTGGTGAATCTGGAATTCATTGCCAGGTTTGGCTGTGGAGGTCAAGCTATTGGGTTTATTTAAAGCAGAGGTTGATAGATTTTAAATTAGTAAGCATGCCAAAGGTTACGTAGAGAAGACAGGAGAAATTGGATTGAGAGGGGAAATAAATCAGCCATGATTCGCAGAGCAGACTTGATGGGCCAAATAACCTAATTTTACTCCTATATCTTCTAGTCTGAAAGAATACTAGAGTCAAACGTGCTCAGTTTTGTAAAGCTGAATGTTGCATATTATTACATTGTTGATGAAATATGTACAAATTTATTCAGTAACTGACTCTAAGTGAAAGATTTTTTTTACAGACATACTTTGGGACTTACTGGGCAAATTGTTCTTTGCTGAAGGAATTACATTCTCAAATGCAAATTCTCAAGAAAATAGTTTTATCTTTCAGGCTGTCAATAAATTAGCCGAAATTATGAATCGCAAGGATATGAAGAGGGACCATGGGAAGCGTGGAAATGACACTGATGTTCGTAAAAAAGAAAAAGAAAATCGAAAACTGCAATTAGAGCTAAGGTCAGAGCGGGAAAAACTAACACAAATGATGATCAAATACCAGAAAGAGCTCAATGAAATGCAAGCGGTAAGATGATGCATGAAATTTGCTCTACAGGCAAAGATAGCAATTTTTATTTGTTAAGATCCCAATTGTGATATGTACAGACTCTGTCAATTTTATTATGTAGCAGTGCTTCAATTTTTTCTGCTCTTTGTTCCATTACAATGGTTTGTAACGATGTTCCTGCCCACATGCCTCGCACTTTCGGGGGATTAATTCTGCAAATGTTCTCAAAAGCGGATAAGTGGCCGAGGACAGCGCAGTAAAATTTTATATTCTGATGTGCAGACAATTACTTTGTAAAGTAATAGCTTGGGAAGAAACTTTAATCGGAAAAAGTTCACTCTTACTAAGATTTAATTTATAACCTGAGAAAAGACCAAATTGTGCTAATAACTCTAAAACAGCAGGAATGGATCTCTCAGGATTAGAAATATATAAAAGTAAATCATCAGCATAGAGTGATAATTTATGGGACTTTAATCCCCGAGTTATCCCAGTAATATTTAAAGATTCTCGAATAGCAATTGCAAGAGGTTCTAATGCAATATCAAATAATAGGGGACTAAGAGGACAGCCTTGTCGAGTACCACGAAAGAGAGGAAAAAAAGGTGAGTTTAAGGAGTTAGTACGAACCGAGGCTACAGGGGAATAATATAACAGTTTAATCCAGGATATAAATTTCAAGCTAAAATTAAACATTTCAAGCACCTTAAATAAATAAGGCCATTCTACTCTATCAAAAGCTTTCTCGGCATCTAAAGAAATAACACACTCAGGAACATTTTGTGAGGGAGTATAAACGATATTTAACAATGTACGAATATTATAAAAAGAGTAACGACCTTTAATAAAACCCGTTTGGTCTTCCGAAATAATAGAAGGAAGTACTTTTTCTAGTCTATTTGCTAATAACTTAGAAAAAACTTTAGAATCAACATTTAATAAAGATATTGGTCTATAAGATGCACATTGAGCAGGGTCTTTATCCTTCTTTAGTATTAAAGAAATTGATGCTCTATTAAAAGATTCCGGAAGTTTACCAAGTTTCAAAGAAGCCTCAAAAACCTTATAGAGCCAAGGAATCAATAAAGAAGCAAAACATTTATAAAATTCAACGGTAAACCCATCAGGGCCAGGAGCTTTCCCCAGATTCATAGAAAAAATAACATTCTTAATCTCATCCATTGTAATGGAAGTATCTAATAAAGAAGACATATCCTGTGAAATCAGAGGGAAGTCTAACTTATCTAAAAAATCATTCATATATTTAGAATCTCGAGGAGACTCTGATTGGTATAAAGAAGAATAAAAATCACAAAAGGTTTGATTAATCCCCACATGATCCAATATCAATCGATCATTTTGGTTATAAATCTGATTGATTTGAGATTTAACATAATTAGATTTCAATTGATTAGCCAGCAGCTTGCCAATTTTATCACTGTGAACATAAAAATCACTTCTTGTTTTCTTTAATTGGTTTACAATCGAGGACGAGAGTAGTAAACTGTGTTCCATTTGAAGTTCAGTTCTTTGTTTGTATAGCTCCTCAGAAGGAGCCATAACATATTTCTTATCAATTTCTTTAATCTTGTCCACAATTACCATCTCCTCCTGCTTCTGTTTCTTCCTCAAAGCAACGGAATACGAAATAATCTGACCCCGAATATAGGCTTTAAAAGTGTCCCAAAGAGTGTTAACCGAAATATCTTCTGTATGGTTAATTGTAAAAAAAAGCTCAATCTGTTCATTCATAAAATTAACAAAGTCCGAGTCCTGAAGCAACAGCGAATTAAAACGCCATTGTCTATTGTTTGGTATATTGGCCATAATTTTAATAGAAAGCTTAAGTGGAGCATGATCCGAAATGGTTATAGAATCATAATCACATTTAATCACTGAAGAAATGAGACGAGAATCAATGAAAAAATAATCAATTCTTGAATAGGAATGATGAACATGTGAAAAGAAGGAAAAATCTTTTTCCTGAGGATGCAGAAAACGCCAAATGTCCGTCGACCCAGAATCAGAAAGGAAAAAATTAATCAAATTTGCAGATTTATTAGGTAAAGTCCGTAAAGGAGCCGAACGGTCCAAAGCTGGAGATAAACAGGTATTAAGATCTCCGCCCCAAATCAATGAAAACTCGTTCAAATTCGGAAACTGATCAAACAATGATTTATAAAATTCCGGACAATCCATATTAGGAGCATAAACATTAACCAAAACTACTTTTTTATTAAATAATAAACCACTAACCAATAAAAATCTACCATTCGGATCAGAGATAATATCCTGTTGTATAAAAGTAACTGAGGAGTCTATAAAGATAGAGACGCCTCGAATCTTAGCATTGGAGTTCGAATGAAATTGTTGTCCCTTCCAAAATTTGAAAAAACGTAGTCTGTCCCCCCTCCGTACATGGGTCTCTTGTAAAAATAAAATTTGTGCTTTAAGTCTCCGGAACACTTTAAAAACTTTTTTCCTTTTAATAGGATGATTAAGACCATTAGTATTCCAGGAGACAAAATTAATAATAGACTCCATAAATCCTAAAGTCAACCCATAACAAGGAGGATTGACAATAGGCGCGACCCACAGACCCGGAGAGGAAACAGAACATACAAAAGATACCGGGGAAAAGGACGTAACCAATACTTCAATAATGTATATAGCCCAAAGAGAAACAAACTAAAACGTGAAGCCCCTCCCACCGCCCCCCACCCCAGGACCCCAAGGCGAAATCTAAAGCAGACCCGCCAGAAAGAAGCAAGCGCTAAAACTACCCCCATGACTTCCGGTATACGCTCCCTAAAAAAAAGGTATAAATATGAAAAGGATCAGCTAATTGTAAAACAGTAAAAAATAAGTAAAAAAAAGTTAGCTCAATTAAAATACACACAGAACAGAACAAAAGCCGGAAAGTATATATTAAAAAAAACCACAATAAACCTCAAACTCATGAATAGACACAGCAACAAAAAAAATAGGATTATTAACATAAAATGATTATAAAAAGCAAAACAGAATAAAATTTAAAAAAAACTACAAAATTTAAGGCCGCACAGGAAATACGTAAGATGACAAAAGGGAAGTAACCACCCAGAATCCCCTGGGAAAAGAAAGAAATGACGCAGTTAAAAAGAAAGTTTAGCAGCCATATTAAGAAATCGAAAGTAAACTTTTCTGCCCAAATAGGGCACAGAAAAGTTAAAACCAACCAATTCACAGCCTCCGATCAACGGAGAAAATTAAAAAAAGGCAATTAAGATGTTGAAGATGAAAGTTGATCCAGATAACTCTGGGCATCCGATGGAGAATCAAAAAAACGAAGAGCTCCATCTAACATGCGAATCCTTAGACGTGCAGGGTACAGCAGCGCTGGTCTTAAATCCATCTTATAGAATTCCGACATCACGGATCTGTAACGGACCCGTTGGTCCCAGATTGGTTTACTGAAATCTTCCACGAATCGGAACTTAAGATCCGAAAAATCAATGAAACCTTTAGATCGAGCGAATCGAAACAGTCTCTCCTTATCTTGAAAGTAATGAAAACGTAAGATAACATGCCTAGGTCTATCTGACCTAGACGAGTATGATGGGATTCTGTGAACACGATCCAGTAGCGGTGGTTGGTCAGGAAATACAGTAGGGAATGCATCTTTTAAAAGTTGAGAGAAATATTTCATAGGGTTGTTAGCTTCCACGGCTTCCCTGACGCCAATCATTCGTAAATTCTGCCGTCGCATTCTAGATTCCAAGTCAGAGTTTTTAAAAGTCAAAAAGTCAAGTTTCTTCTTCATTACATTAATTGTTTCTTCGACTTTCCCCATCTTAAGCTCACTTTGTTGCGCGGATTTTTGAAGACCAGATATAGCCGACTGATGTTCCGCAATACATGTTTGCATCTTATCAATTAAATCGGCAATTTTCTGGAACTTAGTTGAGATTTCCATATGAATCAGGTCTTTAACAAAGCCCATAATTTCTGTACGAATCATCTCCCTAACAGAGGTTGAAATTTCCCTCTGAATTAACTCCGATATAGCTTCCAAAGTCACCGGTGATTCAGTCGGAGGGAGATCCGTAGCTTTCGGTTTAACCGGAGGTTTACCATCCTTGCCGTCTTTCCCGTTCTTAGACATAGCAGATCTAAGTTCCATCCAATTGTCAGAGAATTCAGTTTAATTCAAAGTATTGTAAAAATTGATGCCTTAATAGTTAATTAAAGTATAGCTGACCATAGAGAGAAAAAACTCAGAGGTAATGGAGCGAGTCAAGAACGCGACTTCACTCCATGAGCGCTACCGGAAGTCCTCGGGAAGAAACTTTGAAGCATATTTTACACATAATATGAAAGCTTTGAGAAGCAGATGCTAACTGAAGCAACATATGTACAAATTAAGGTTTACTTAAAAATGAAGTTTTTCAGCTGCTGTTATTTGAAGACGTAGGTGTGTTGATAAAACGCAGAATTTTGGTGTGGATATCTTGTTACAATATAGGAACCTGTCACTTTCTGAAGAAGAAATAGGCATTATTAAACAGGTCAGATGAAGAATCTTCAGGTGTATGTTGTTTCTTCTGACATCTGAGATACGTTTCCCATGAAGAATATGTGATGAGATCCCTGGACTGGTCTACCGAATGAATTTTAAAATATTAACAAAATAAAGTGACTTGAAGGTGGCATGTATTGGTGAGGTTTGAGAAAAGAGAATTAGTTGATTCAGCAAAGGGTGCAGCCGTAAACAATGGGTGGAATTGATGTTTTTTAGTAGAGTTAATGGTCAGTTGAGCAATCCAATAAGCTCTGCTAGGGGAAAGTAGTGGGAAGCAATTGTGAAGAAATTGTTTATGGTTCATATGAAAGTAATGATAAAGTACTGAAGTCACGAGAAAGGACGTTTGGAGATTGGGTACTAGAATGTAGAAAACATCTAATGTTTAAAAAGAATAATAGCAAAATCAAACAGAGCAGCTTTTAATAAAGTAAAAAATTGAAGTAAAAGCTCATATGGAAACAAAAGCAATACAGATGAGGTGTGGGTTTGATTATTTGCACTAGAGTTCTGTTTTTTTAAGGGTTATTTTATATAAATGACCATAATTCACTGATATAACCTTAATCTTCCCACAGCAAATTGCAGAAGAAAGTCAGGTGCGTATTGAACTGCAGATGGCATTAGACAGCAAAGACAGTGATATTGAACAGCTTCGTTCACAGCTGCAGCTAATACATGTGGGCCTAGATACGACTAGTATTGGCAGTGGTCCTGGTGATGCAGAAGCAGATGATGGATTTCCTGGTATGTATATCTTACTCCCTAATTAAAAAAAAAAGTCTTTGGGTAATGAAACTTTAAATGTAGTTATATTTTAGTGGTAATTTAATGTCTTGATTAATACTCATTCAGTGTAATTTCTGTGACTAGGATAATTGTACAATTTATGTAACAAATGCTGTTAAATTTAATATGTATAAATGCTTCACATTATAGTTTTGATGGAAATCAGTCGAGCTGTTTGCACCAGTGCCATTTCCCTAGTTGACTCTGTCATGGTGTCAGTTTGGCTTTTATTCTGTGATCAGTTCCTTTACATCCCTAGTGTTTTCTCACCTTTTATACAAGTTTGTTTCAATTCTCTCATTTTACATCTTTGTTCTCACTGCCTATTCAAATACCAAAAATTTTCTAGTGGTGGTACTTCTGCTGTTTTCCTTAGCCTTAAACTAAGTGCATTTTCATTCTCTGGTTTTTAACCTTCAGCTTTATTCAGCATTCTCTCAATCCCCTTGCATTCACTGTTATCTTTCCTGTATCTCTTATAAGAGCATAAGAACAAAGTAGGAGTAGGCTGCTCTGCCATTCAGTCAAATTATGGATGCTCTGAACTTGAGCTTTTCATGCCTAATCCTTCTAATGTTTGATTCCCTTGTTTAAAAGCCTATCTTGGAGTTGAATAGACTTACTGGCTCATCCACAACTCTCTGTGGTAGAGATTTCCTGGAGATTTTCTGAACTCTTAAGACGAAATTCCTCTATCTTGAGCTGTCACACCATTGGCTTGCAATACATTTTCCATAGCTTTTGTTTCTTTCACATACACCACTCCTCCCTATTTGTCAAACCACCACAGAATCTTTCATGATGTCAACTAATATGTACAGAGATACAATTCCACTCTCTATATCTGGTGTACTTATTCCTGTGTTCAAATTCCAGTCCTAAGTTTCTCTGTCACTTCAAATTACTGCCTCATCAATCTTCTATAATAACACTTTCAATACTTATGTAGGAGTGGGAGTACTTAACAGGGCTCAGGTGATCTACCATGCGAGTTCCTAATTGCTAACTAAACTTGGCAACATTTTGAGGGCACAGTAGCTTCCCCACAGGACTAACAGCAAGTCTTCATCTGGTTCGTGGCAAGCATGAGTATACAGAATAAATCCTCTCAAAAAACCATATTATACAGTAAAATGTCTTCACTCTGACCTGACTGACAATAGTAATTCATTGTTTAAGGAAACGGGTACTAAAGTGCCATGAAAACAATTAATTTTTATTTCAAATTGAAATTTAGCTGTTTCAGTCAGGTACAAAAGTTTACAATATTTAAGAGAAAACAGGAATTCCCAATCTAAACCTCTCCATCAAAGTGAATCATTTGATTTTTAAACTCCTTAAACCTATTTATCCTTTTAATGCTCAGTTTTTGTTGACAAGCCAACTGCCAGATGTACATTAAAGGTGCAAAATAAATACTCCCCATTAGCTCTTCATATTTTGGGGAATAGTGTTTTGACATGCTGTACAGTAAAACTTTCTAGTAGATTACAAAAAGACAGTTAAGGTTTTGTGCAACATGCTGTGGGATGATTTGCCCTTCTAATCAAAGTGAATGCAGTTTCTGACCTGGAGATCGCATGTGTAATGAACCAGAATTGATTAGAGAGCTTAGGGATAAGTGATCATAATATGATAGTAATTACCCTGCAATTTGAGAAGGAGAAGCTAAAGTGGGATGTATCAGTATTACAGTGGAGTAAAGGGAATTACAGAGGCATGAGAGAGGAACTGGTCAAAATTGATTGGAAAAGAGCATTGGCAGGGATGGCAGCAGAGCTGCAATGGCTAGAATTTCTGGGAGCAATTTGGAAGGCATAGGATATATACATCCCAAAGATGAAGAAGTATTCTAAAGGCAGGATGACACAACCATTGCTGACAAGAGAAGTCAAAACCATCATAAAAACAAAAGAACAGGCATATAATAGATCAAAAAGCAGTGAGAAGTTAGAGGATTGGGAAGTTTTTCAAGACCTACAGAAGGCAACTGAAGTCATAAAGAAGGAAAAGATGGAATACTTCATAGATAATGGGATGAATTGTATTGCTTTCTTGCATTAGCAAGTATAGAATTCTAAAATTACTATATTACAGTTTAATAAAATTAGTTTCATCCACCCATCTAAAAATATGTTTTGCAAGACAAAATATTGTATATAGTTAACTTATTTCATTCTTTTACTTCGTGACTACTTTTGTTCAATTTAATTGATGTTGTATCCTTGTTGCACTAATTAAAACAATGGAAAGTAAACATCTTCACTTTTCTACTTGTCTTGTCACCTTGGTTTTCTCAGTTCGAATCACTCAATCCCACACCACGGAGTCCATGTCTTTTAGCTACAAGCGTTCTTCCACTTCCGTCACCATTGACACTAAGCCCTCTTATTCTCACCTTCATGGTTTTGATTCTGAGTCTGACTCAGACGACGATACAGAGCCTATTGTACACGTACAGTCTGACCCTGATTCTGAAACTGAGCTTGAACCTGATTCTGCAGGTGATGTACTGCATGTGATAAAGCTCTTTCTGCTTGTGTTTATTAAAACTCAGATATTAGAGTATGCCTGGCGTTCTTTATAACAACAAAGAATGTTGTTTGAAGGAGATGCACAAATGAGGATACAGAAGAAAATTGATCATTAAAATGCACTGCAAAGATTCCATTTTATCTTTAAAAAATCTATCTTGCTTAACTGGAATTGATCTACCTGTAGAAACTAAATTTCTATGAATATATTTAGCTAAAAATGCTAGTCAAAGTGCTAAAATATAACCTTATTAACTTCCAAATTGTTGGCTTAGCTGATTAGCCTAACCTCCAGTGTTGATCATATGGCTTTTTGTTCTGGCTTAATGTGCAAATTCTAGTTTAAAGCTGATTTTTATTTTAAGAGCTGTGCTATTTACATAAATTTCAATTTGAGTTTGGATGTCAAATTTTATCTATTAGCAGGTTTTGGGTTTTTTGGGTCACTTAATTAAGTGCATAAGAATATTATTCTAAATCACCGTAAGGCTGAAGAACCTGCATAGGTTTCAAGTTGTGATTGGAAATAATTCTGCGCTTTTCCTTTCAATTTATTTAGTTTAAGCCTGGCAAAAATTGCTCCATTGCTTTTTTCACACTCGCAAATATTTTCAAGATTGTATTCCAAATTCAAAGTAAACGGTGGCTTATAGATATTTGGAACATAAGAACTTATTGTTGAAATTGCTGAAGCTTACAGCTCCAGGAGTGTGGGTACAACCTCTTGATACTATATCAATCGAGTATATATAAGTTAGACTGGTGAGGTGGGGTGGGGGGTAGTTTTCATAGACATCTGCAACACATTACAGGCCCTTCGGCCCACAATGTTGTGCCAACCATGAAACCTACTATGGAAACTGCCTAGAATTTCCCTGCTGCATAGAATTTCCCTACTGCATAGCCTTCTATTTTTCTGAGCTCCATGTACCTGTCCAAGAGTCTCTTAAAAGACCCTATTGTCTCCACCTCCCCCGCTGTCAGAAGCAGTGCATTCCACGCACCCACCACTCTGTGTGAAAAACTTAGCCCTGACATCCCCTCTGTACCTACTTCCAAGCACCTTAAAACTATGCCCCCTCGTGTTAGCCATTTCAGCCCTGGGGAAAAAAGCCTCTGGCTATCCACATGACCAATGCCTCTCATCATCTTATACACCTCTATCAAGTCACCTCTCATCCTCCATTGCTCCAAGGAGATAAGGCTGAGTTCACTAAACCTATTCTCATAAGGCAGCTCTCCAATTCATGCAACATCCTTGTAAAACTCCTCTGCACTCTTTCAATAGTATCCACATCCTTCCTGCAGTGAGGTGACCAGAATTGAACACAGTACTCCAAGTAGGGTCTGACCAAGGTCTTGTATAACTGCAACATTACCTCACGGCTCCTGAGCTCAATCCCATAGTTGATGAATGCCAACACACCATACACCTTCTTAACAACACTGCCAACCTGCACAATAGCTTTGAGTGTCCTATAGATACGGACTCCAAGATCTCTATGATCCTCCACACTGCCAAAAGTCTTACCATTAATATTATATTCTACCTTCAAATTTGACCCTCCAATATGAACCACCTCACACTCTGGGTTGAACTCCATCTGCCACTTCTCAGCCCAGTTTTGCATCCTATCACTGTCCCGCTGTAACCTTTGACAACCCTCCAGACTATCCACAACACCCCCAAACTTACTAACCCACCCTTTTACTACTTCATCCAAGTCATTTATAAAAATCACAAAGATGAGAGGTCCCTGAACAGATCCCTGCGGAACATCACTGGTCATTGACCTCCGTGCAAAACGTGGAACATCTACAACCACCCTTTGCCTTCAGAGGGCAAGCCAATTCTGGATCCATAAAGCAAGGTCTCCTTGGCTCCCATACCTCCTTACTTTCTGATTGAGCCTTGCATGGGGAACCTTATGAAATGCCTTACTGAAATCCATATACACTACATCCACTGCTCTACCTTCATCAGAGTGTTTTGTTATATCCTCAAAGAATTCAATCAAGGCTGTAAGGAACGACCTACCCTTGACAAAGCCATGCTGACTATCCCTAATCAGCTTGTCTCTCCGAATGCTCATGAATCCTGCCTCTGAGGATCTTCTCCAACAACTTGTCCATCACTGAAGTAAGACTCACCATGGGAGGTTCTAGCTTTCTCCCTCATGCACAGAAATGCTGATGTGTTAAATGTCTCCTATAGTAACTTTAATGAGGAGAAAGGTAAGAGCTGGGGTTAATGGGATACAAGAGAGAGCATAGATTGCAGAGAGATGTGTGTGGGAGAATTGGAATGCTGCATGTGTTCACGAGCTGGAATCAATTCAGTAGGATTAATGTCCTCTTGTGTCATAAGAAAGGGATGCTGATATCACCCATTTGGTACTCGGAAATTTAGGCTAATTGTCATTGTTCTTAACTGCTTTTTGTAGAATCCAGACTGGAAGGCTGGCTTTCCTTGCCCATGAGAAATAACACAAAAAAATTTCTGTGGCGGAAACAGGTATACAAAGAAGTTCCTTATTATTAACCAGACTAGCTGTCCTTTGCCTGATTAAAATGTATTATTTGTAATTAAGTTGGTAGTTAAGATCTCTAACTTGTGGCAATGTGCATACAGTGGCACAGATAGTAATGACCATCCTTAATAGAGCACTCAAAGGTAGCTGTCAGCACGGGGGAATAATATGCCTGCTTATAGCTTTGATAAATGGACATTTTATTCTATTTGCAAATTTTGGGTGATTTGCAGGCAGAAATAGAACTTGTGTTCAATTATTTGTATGCAAAATCTTTGCTTAAAGTTTATTTTCTTGAGAATAATTTGAGTCAATTTGGCTAAGTATTTTTTGTTAAAGACAGACAAATTATTTAATTAGGGTTGATATCCACTCTGAGTATTTGCTTCTACATGTTCTAGAGTTACATGGAATTTGAATATTCCTTCCTAAAAACTGGTTTGGCATCTATGGCTAAATCTGTCTGGATCATGTGTTTACAAATTGTTTACTATTCTAGGATAGTTCTGGAGAATAAACATATTCTCAGAGACTATTTGAAGTTAAAGAAAAAATAAGATGAAATTGTACATAGGCCAGACTGCATAAATGAGAGAAAAGCAGAGTTAATATTTTGGGCCAGTGATCTATCAACAAACCTTCACCTTCAAGTGCAAAAACATCCTGGATAATTTTGTTGTTAATACTGCGACCATCTCCACTCGTGGCAATTTACTTGCAAACGTTTCGTCACCATGCTGGGAGACATCATCAGAGCACTATTAATTGTGGTGTATGCTCCAAATGCTTGACCTTTATGTACTTATCAACCAGCTGATGGGTCATCAATTTGGAAACTCAGTTGTGATGTTGGGAGGAAATCTCATCAATGATTGGTTGCATGACGAATTTTGTGCATTGTGGTCTGGAATTTTGCCTATGTGGTGGTTCATGAATAGCATTGACACTTACATGTTTGTTTGCAGAAAACCACGCTTCATATTCTGTTCGCAATTTAACTATATTATTTTCTCTGAAGCAAATATGATTTTATTTTTCAGTATGTAGTTGTGAGCAGTAAAAAGATCCTATTTTATGACAGCGAGCAAGACAAAGAGTTGTCTAATCCTTCTATGGTGTTGGATATTGAGTAAGTAGCTCATTTTATTCTGATAAACCTTTAATATTTAAATTGTTTCAAACTTAAAATGAGTCTTGCTACCAATTAGAACTATAAATGAATAGTTTTTGTCTCCCCTTTTCATTAGTTCCCTTATCTCTATTGTTTTCTTTTTTACTATTTATTCAAACAGAGAGGGAATGGATGAAAACCCTTTACAATATGCTATTATGCTGCTTTGTGGCCTCTGAAAGTCTGTCATTAGTTTCCCAATCCATGAATATGAAAATGACTTTAAACATTGAAAGTACAATTGGGTTATCTAGTACAGTAAACCTAATAATCCATTCTGGTTATTCAGAACACTTGATGGTTAAGCAACACACATCAAAGTTGCTGGTGAACGCAGCAGGCCAAAGCAGCATCTGTAGGAAGAGGCGCAGTCGACGTTTCAGGCCGAGACCCTTCGTCAGGACGTTAAGGTTGTTTTTGCTGGCAGTTGTATTGGGGATATGTTCCCACTGCCTGTCAAATGCTCCCAATACCAGGCATCTCAAATAGCCTCTGACAAGCAAGTTCAGCTCCTGACTTTCATGTATGGCTCAGCAACTAAACCTGGCATAACCATTTTTACTGACAGGGAAAGGGGCAAAGATGAGTTACTGGTGTCTTAAAACCAGCCACTTTGGGCAGACGGGGTTCATCAGCCATAGTTGACAGCTCATCTAGGAGAAGGAAAACTCTGATCTCAAACCTCCTCTTTCTTGTGGTTATATCCAATCAAGGGGAAAGCTTTGGAACTAAATACAGAGTTGGAGTCCCTAAGGCAGCCCTACATTGATTTCAATGCTGACTGACAACTCCTGCGACGCTGGTGGTGCCAAACTGTATCAGTCTCTGCCATTCCTTTAGATTCATCAGCTGTGTGGAGAGGAAGAGCCTGCTACACGGGCAATAGTTTGCTCTCCATATCGTACTGCCCTGGCTTCAGTATTATGTAGACAATGCCAACGCAACATCCATGGTCGACCCCGAACAACGGAGGGCCTCAGATGGTTCTGCATTTTGCTCACTAGTAGTGTTTCCCACACTCCCTTCCAACATACATGGGCCCAAGTTTGGGTGCTCCCTTCCAATGTGCATGGTTCACTACAACATAAAATTTTTAGTAAGAAATTGAACAGTGCTAATCCATCACCACCCAATTCCCAAGTATGCCAGATTATCAGAGTTTTATTGTACCTCTCAAAATTTAGATATTTTATTGATCCCACAGGAAATCAGTGTTACAGTGGCATTACAAATTACAGATATAAATATTAGAAGAGAAGTAGAAAGTTAACTCAAGCAGTCTTAACAGGAGGGAGTCATCACTTCCCCGGCTATAGGTTGACATATTATAGAGCCGAATGGCTGAGGGTAAGAATGACCTCATATAGCGCCCTTTGGAGTCGTGCAGTTTAGTCTATTACTAAAAGTGCTCTGTTCAGCCAATGTGGCATGCAGCGGGTGTGAAGCGTTGTCCGGAATTGCCAGGATTTTCTGTAGGGTCCATTGTTCTACCACAGCCTCCAGTGTGTCCACCCGTGTTGATGCCATTGCCCCAGCAGCATACCGCCACATAGAAGAATTGCCCCAGCAGCACACCACCGCATTGAAGATGTAAATATAAATTATAATTTAGATGCAAATACAATTGTGCTTTCTGGAACAAATATACTTAACAGCAATTTTAGATGAATTCCCAAAATAGAAGTAGATACCATTCAGAAAAATATATTTTTGTGCTAGGACAGAATCTGGAAACATGGGCTGAGCAGCTACTTCGAAGATGTAAAATTTCCCATGAACAATTATTTTTATTATTTTTCATGTGATTTTTGTACTCAATTCTAACCATGTAGAAGGGTCTGTTGTCTGTTCTTGTTAGAATAACATTATCAATGTAATTGAAACTTGTAATTCTTTAGTTTTCCTTGGGTATAGTGGTAAGAGTTGAGTGAGCATACTTAATCTTTTCCATAATCTTTGTTCCTGTGTAAACTCAGTATAAAACAAAACCAGTGCCAGATTTAAGGAAATTTTAATAAAAGATAGCATTTGTCCGGTATAGCATTAAGAGTAACTTCCACTTTTCCTTTTCAATAGCTAGTTTTTAAAATTGTAAATAGTTGGTTTGAGCAGAACCTGGAATTTGTTCTTTTACTTCAATTTTAATTTTACTTTGATTTTTTTTTCTCACAGCAAATTGTTCCATGTTCGGCAAGTTACACAGGGTGATGTATATAGAGCAGATGCCAAAGAGATTCCCAGAATATTTCAGGTCAGTGAAATTCTACTGCATCTAGCTTTGAAATACAATGAATGGTGGTTATATCTTCAACTTAAAGCATTTTAATCATGATTATTTTTAAACAACTGACTAGCATTAAATATTATTTTTGTGCTCCCTAGATCCTGTATGCTAATGAGGGTGAAAGTAGAAAGGAACAAGAATTCCCTGTAGAACCTCCTGCCTTGGGAGAGAAGTCAAGCTACATTCCTCACAAAGGACATGAATTTATACCAACCCTCTACCATTTCCCAACCAACTGTGAGGCTTGCCCAAAACCACTGTGGCAAATGTTTAAACCCCCACCAGCTCTGGAGTGTCGCCGTTGCCATATCAAATGCCACAAAGATCACATGGATAAAAAAGAGGACCTTATAGCACCATGTAAAGGTCGGTATCAAAATGTGTTTTCATTTTACATTGTGTTAAATGTAGCATAAAGTAGGATGTTTTGTCATTTTGCTTACTATTTAAAATTCAGAGGTCCCCCTCTAAAATTCATCAAAAATTGCTGATACCAAGTGGACGATTAGACACTGCTTGAAAATATATTTGTATTTTAATCAAAGCTGTTTCTGATTGTTTTGCTCTGGGCAGTTTTTTTAATTGTTAGCATACTCTGTAGGATGTATTGTATATCCTTTTTAAATCTGGTTAAAATAGTACAAATTCTCCTTAATTCTGATTTAAAGTATAGAAAAACATTTACCGTGATCTTTGTATTATTTAAAACAATCTAAAATTACACAGTGATGAAAATTGAAAGTGAGGAAATAGAGTAGCAAAATATAGGGCTCATACAATAAGCTTTTCTAAAGAAACTTCAATACCTTGCAAATCTCTTGTAATGGAATATTGGTAATTGTTTGACATTTCCTATCGAGTACATTCGGAAGTGGAAATGCATTAGTGTTTAGGTGCATCTCACACTACTTAGAAGCCATAGCATCTGGAAAGTGATGAATTTGTTGCATGATTTTCTGAGTACATTTCTGCATCATTATCTTAGAGTGAACAAAGTACAAGTTCCACCAGATTGAAGAGTAACTAAAGGGCTAGATTTATTTTAAGTGTTGCAGCTACTTGATCATTTATCTGATAGAAATAATAAGACTTATATTAATGTACTACAGAAGGGAGAATGACTACTTGTGTCTCTGGATTTGGGTCTCCAGCCCCCCACAACCCCCCCCCCCACCCGCAACCATGATGAGAGAGAGAGATTGCCCACAATAAAATGGTGGCTAAAACAATAGATGATCAGAAGAATGTAGAATATAGAACCACTTTAAACTGCAAAACACAAATGAGAAAATCCACAGATGCAGGAAAATCAAGCAACACACATAAAATGCTAGAGGAACTCAGCAGGCCAGGCAGCATCTATGGAAAAGAGTATAGTTTTGGCTGAGACCCTTCAGCAGGAAGTTCAGCCCGAAATGTTGACTATACTCTTTTCCATAGATGCTGCCTGACCTGCTGAGTTCTTTCAGCATTTTATGTGTGTTGCTTGAACTGCAAAAAGACTTGGAGCTTCCACCTTTCAAATGAAGGCCAAGAGAACTAATTTAAAGGAGAAAACATGCAAAATGGAAAAACATGGCACAGATCGCAATGACACAAAGATGAAATAAACAGAAAATAATGAATATGCTCAGCACTGAGGTGAACCAGAGTCAGTTTTAGGGTGGTGTAAAGGACAGGTCAACACCATATTAGAGCAAATCCCTGTCCAGTTAGTGAGAAGAAGAAGAAGTGGAGGTTCAGAAATACCTGGGTGCATGGGTGTGGGAAGTAATCCAAGGTGGCAAATTGAATGGTGACCTTTACACCAAGAAGAATGGAATGGTGACCTTTACTCCAAGCCTGTAGTAAGTATTTTACACTTGCAGCTAAGTGAACAGTTCTGCATTGCCTCTTGGTAAAGCCGCATTGGCATTAGTGGAATTTAGAATAAATTTATGAGAATGATAGCTGGTTTCTCAGATTTACACATTAAAAAGTTTTGAAAATAGTAATTCACTGGAATTTACAAGGTTAATGGTTAATTCAAAATACTAAGAAACACAGAAATCCTACAGCTCAATACAGGCCCTTCTACCCACAAAGCTGTGCCGATCATGTCCTTACCTTAGAAATTACTAAGAAAGTGAAAGGAAAGTTTGAAATTATTTCTGTCTTCTGTCAAGGGCTCATAACTTACCTTTTTCTTCCAGTTGTAGTTTATTGCAGCAAATTCAAGAATTATATTTGATTATTATTGAAACTGATTAACCTATCTGTATCTTTTGCAGTAAATTATGATGTTTCCTCTGCAAAAGACCTACTGTTATTAGCTAATTCAACAGAGGAGCAACAGAAATGGGTGAGTCGACTGGTGAAAAAGATTCCAAAGAAGCCACCTGCGCATGATCCTAACTTCCACAGATCTTCTCCTCGGTCCTCAATGCGGGTTCCACCTAATCAGTCCATGAGACGGCCAAGCCGACAGCTTCCTGCAGCTAAGCCCAGGTAATTTATTTAAGAATATGTTAGTTTTAAGCCTATTGTGCATTAGGAGGAAATTTTGACTGAGATGTACGAAGCAAAGCAGCTCTGACTTTAAGGAAGTTTTGCATTTGGAAGACTGCATACTATTTGTAGCAACAATACTAGCAGTGAGAAGAGAGTGTGGCCTAGATGGGTAGGGGTCCTTGCTTCTTTCTTGTGGCAGCATCCTTTGTAGATGTGCTCAATGGTGAGAAGGGCTTTTCCTGTGATAGAATGGGCTGTATCCACCACTGTTGGTAGGTTTTTCCATTTTTGGGCATTGGTGTTTCCAAACCAGGCCATGATGCAGCTAGTCAGTATGTACTCCACTGCGCATCTGTAGAAGTTTGTCATAGTTTTAGATGTCTTGCTGAATCTGTGCAAACTTATAAGAAAATAGACACGCTGCTGTGCCTTCACTGAAATGGCACTTAGGTGCTGGTCCCAGTACAGGTCCTCTGATATGATAAAACCCAGGAACTTAGTTACTTTCCCTCTCCACCTCGTCCAAATTACTGACACAGATGATGAAGATCACAGATTATAAGGCAAAAATATACATGCTGCTGGAGGAACTCAGCAGCATCTGTGGAGACAAAGTTAATAGATTATGTAGTGTCCTACATCAGGAGTGAATGTGTTGAGATGGTCACTATAACGAAGTGAGAAGAAAGAGTGAGATGGAAGCTGCTAGATGGTAAATAGAACTAGATGAGGTGGAGGATAATAGGTGAATGGAGTCAGAAAGGTGAGTTTAGAAAGAGGCTTGTAGGTAATAAGGAAAAAATAGATGGAGGAAGAGGAAGGTGGAGACAGGTTGGAAGGTAATACAGAAAATTGAATCAGATAAAGGAGAGATAATAGGCAGATGGAACCAGGTAATGGAGGATCCATCAACATTACTAACCTGGATGAAAGAAATGGTGTCCAGGTTTTCATTCACCATGGAAGGGCAGGTAGTGTTCTGGAGGCAAGAAGCCTCAGATGGATTTGGACAAGTTGGAAGATTGGACAAAGTGACAGGTGCACTGTAGTCTAGGCAAGTGTGGTATTATGCATCTTGGTAGAAAGAATAAAGGTGTGGACTGTTTTCCAAATGGGGAGAGAAAGAGTTTGAAACTGGAGATGTATAACGACTTTAGAGTCCTCATTAAGGATTTCATTAAGGTTAACTTGCAAGCTGAGTAGGTAGCACAGAAGGCAAATAAAATTTTAGTATTCAAATCAAGAGGACTAGAACAGAAAAGCAAGGATGTACTACTGAGGCTTTATAGGGCATTAGATCACATTTGGAACTTTATGAGCTCTTCTGGGCCCTGTTTCAAAGGAAAAATGTGCTGGCTCAGAGGATCCAGAGGAGGTTCACAAGAATGAAAGGCTTAACATATGAGCAACTTTTGAAGCCTTTGGGCCTATACCCGATGGAATTCAGAAAAGTGAGGGGGGTATCTCAATGAGTGGAAGTAGAGAGAATGTTTATGTTATTGGAATCTAGAAACCAAAGGCACAGCCCCTCAGGGTGTAGTTAAGGCAGAGATTGATATTTATGGATAAGGGGTTTAATGGTTATGGAGATAAGGTGAAAATGGGGTTGAGAAACAAAAACCATCCAATTAAATAGTGGAGCAGACTCAATGGGCTGAATGGCCTAATTCTGTTATGTCTTATGGTCTTTGTAGGCGGAGAAGATAGAAAAGGTTGATCAAGTGATAAGCAACCCATGTGGATAGGTGTTGGATGTTAGGCAGATGGAACCAGAGTGGGGAGGGCAACTTCTTAAGTAACAAATTCTAACATTTTTGCTGTTACTGCTGTTGGGTTTACTGATCTGCAGTTCCTTGCTTTCTCCTTCCTTAAGTAGTGGGGTTGAGTTCACTTCCTTCATTCCAATCTGCAAGAAGCACTCTAGATTCTGGAATTTTGTAAGATAATCATCTTCAGTTACCTCTTTCAAAATTATGGGATATAGGTCATCAGATCCTGGGGCTTTGTCTTTTAGTCCCATTAATTTTCCCAGCGTAATTTGTTTCGCCCAATGATAATTTCTTCTATGTCTTTTTTTCATTGTAGACCTTTTGCTCTCCACTATTCCAGGAAGCTTTCACTTCATTGTGAAGAGAGAAAATAATTAAATTTCTCTGCCATTTCTTCGTTCCATGCTTTAATTTTTCCTGGCACAATCTACAAGACTAACATTGACATTTTCGATCCTTTTCTTTTTTGCATTATTAATGTGCTTTAAAACTTTGTTTTTATGTTCCTCACTAGTTTACTCTAGTATCCTACTTTTTGTCAATCTCTTACCCTTTTCCTGTTTCTGTGGCAACATTACATGGTTAAACTTTGATAACATGCTATAGGGTGAAACTCACAGGAGCCCTGCTTGCATCCTTCCTATAATGTGGTAATGAAAAATGTACATACTCCCACACCTGATTTCCCAACTGTATTTGTATTATTTTGGCTGGAAAACAGTTCATTGCTTGTGCTGAAAAGAGTAGAAAAATAACCGTCTTAAAAATTGAGCTCATTTATATAATAACCTCTATTTGTTGTCCAGATGGCAGAGGGTTTTTAATTTGTGCCATTTTAAACATCAGTCTTTTTATTCTTACTCTCTATTAATAACTACTGAGAACTAAAGGACAGTGAGAGCATGGTTTTGTCAGGGATTAAATGTGAATTAGCTTATTCATGGGCAGCTTGTGCACTATCTCATATTTGACTATTTCTGTAAAGAAATTGCTATCATCTTTTTGTACTTTCTGAATGCCAAATATTTCACACACATCTGCTCTCACTCCATCCTCCCGCCACCCCACTAGGAATAGGGTTCCCCTGGTCCTCACCTACCACCCCACCAGCCTCCAGGTCCAACATATTATTCTCCGTAACTTCCGCCACCTCCAACGGGATCCCACCACTAAGCACATCTTTCCCTCCCACCCCCCCCGCTCCCCGCAGGGACCGCTCCCTACGCGACTCCCTTGTCCATTCGTCCTCCCCATCCCTCCCCACTGATCTCCCTCCTGGCATTTATCCTTGTAAGCGGAACAAGTGCTACACATGCCCTTACACTTCCTCCCTTACCACCATTCAGGGCCCCAGACAGTCCTTCCAGGTGAGGCGACACTTCACCTGTGAGTCAGCTGGGGTGATATACTGCGTCCGGTGCTCCCGATGTGGCCTTCTGTATATTGGCGAGACCCGACACAGACTGGGAGACCGCTTTGCTGAACACCTACGCTCTGTTTGCCAGAGAAAGCAGGATCTCCCAGTGGCCACACGTTTTAATTCCACATCCCATTCCCATTTCTGACATGTCTATCCACGGCCTCCTCTACTGTAAAGATGAAGCCACACTCAGGTTGGAGGAACAGCATCTTGTATTCTGTCTGGGTAGCCTCCAACCTGATGGCATGAACATTGACTTCACTAACTTCCGCTAATGCCCCACCTCCCCCTCGTACCCCATCTGTTATTTATTTATATACACACATTCTTTCTCTCTCTCTCCTTTTTCTCCCTCTGTCCCTCTGACTATACCCCTTGCCCATCCTCTGGGTTCCTCCCTCCCCCCTTGTCTTTCTCCCCGGGCCTCCTGTCCCATGATCCTCTCATATCCCCTTTGCCAATCACCTGTCCAGCTCTTGGCTCCATAACCTCCCCCTCCTGTCTTCTCCTATCATTTTGGATCTCCCCCTCCCCCTCCAACTTTCAAATCTCTTACTAACTCTTCCTTCAGTTAGTCCTGACGAAGAGTCTCAGCCTGAAACATCGACTGTACCTCTTCCTAGGGATGCTGCCTGGCCTGCTGCGTTCACCAGCAACTTTGATGTGTGTTAACTGTAATTTTTGTTTGCTTCTTTAGCACTTTTCAAAGTTAAGGTTACCCATACCTGTTTTGTAGTATTAGCTGCCTTGCCTTTATGGAGTGTCTGGGTCTTAACTCTAAATAATAATGAAGTATTAACATAAGAAACTTGATGGTGATTAGCATCAAAATGCACCTGTCCTGTTTGATCTTTGCCATTCACAACAGTTTTTTCCACAATAAGGAATACTAGCTTTAACTGATTTTCAATTCCTCAATCCAGCCCAGAGTGAAATCATTTGTCTGCATCTAATGAGGATAGCCTGAATCAGCAAAACCCTCACCCCAGGGTTTTGAAACCAGTACATTTCCCTCAGTATGTTCATTTGATTACTTCCCCATTTCCTTGGAAAGTTTATAAATCACTTTCATTTCTGTTTTATTACCTTTGTAACTTGCAAATATTTTCCTCGATTCCCATATTTGTTGCTATTCTTATAGCTTTGACTCTGGCCCTGCTCTTCGAATCATCCTACATTGACACATTTTAATAGCACCAGTAAGTTGTAGAGGGTCACTTTAACTTTGTTAGCATGTAATCAAAATTAATTCACAAATTTTATCTAGACCATTTGTTCTGCATGATATTTTCCATGTTTCTTTATCCGCATGCATACTAAAATTTATAGCTTTCGCAAGTGTGCTTTAAGAATATGGATTGATTTTCACCAAATCATATATACACTTGGTAAAAAGCTACCTTTGCAAATATACAATAAACATTGTATGTAACTCTAACCAAGTACTTTCTGCATTTGATGTGTTTTTCTGTTATGCCTCTGAAGGCTGTGGCTGAGTTTCAAGGGTACATGCAGCTTTCTATATCCTTCTGATCTTTCTGTATGAAAGTCAAGTCTAGACAATGCAGCGTACAATAGGAGGGGAAAATGGTAATCATTGTAAAGAAATATCAAAATGGAAAGTAAATTGATGTGTATTTCCCTCAACTGTTCCAGATTATTTGATATGGCCTTTAAAGACTGGGACTGGCCGTTTGATGATGATGATGATGATGATGTTTTTGATTTTTGAAGAAGTTTTACCTGAATGGGGTAAACTATCTGTCTGGAAAGCATTGGGTTTGAAGTCTTGAAGTGTCTTTTAAATGAAGCATGGTGTGATGTGTGCCTTGTCAACGCTTTCAAGAACAGTTTTATAGCAGAAGACTCCCTTTGCTGAAATGTTAATATTTCAACTCTATTGTTGAGAGCTTTATTCATTCCCTGACAGTGTAGTCTGAAGTTGAAGCCTGTTTCATTTGCAAATAGGGTAGTGTTACGAATATTTTAACCCAGTAGGTCTTCAAAACTAACTCAACAGAAAACAAATCAGCTGAAGGTCATTTACAAAAAATAGTTTCGTGGCCAGGTTTTTATTTTTCAGCAGAAAGATCCTGGACTTGATTAGAATTCAGGAACTATTCCTTATTGGACACTGGGATATTAAAGTTTACTAAAGCTTACATGCAGGAGGAAAGCAAGTGTTAATAGATTATTACTGTGATCTTTTGGTATAATTACTCAAACATGATTGACTACTTGGTGGGAAAAATGTCCAAAAAAAGAGAGGAAAAACAAGGACATGAAGTAGGTATTAAATTGATAACCTTTTTTCATTAAAACAACTCAGAGATAAAATGCAATCCACTTGAGAATGTTCAGGCATTGAACTAGCAATTATATTCATCCCAGACTTTTAGATTCTAAATGGAAATTTTTGAATGCTGTGTACGCATGTATATATTTTGTGCATACAACAGGAATATTAAATTGACAAGTAGTGAAAATTCGTTAATTGAGTCATTGCAGTTGTATATCATGGAAATGGGGGCTCTTTGACCTGCCTCATCCATACCGACCCAAGATGAGCCTCTACCTAATCTGATTTTCCAGCATTTGGCCTATATTCTTCTATTCCTTTTCTATCTATGTACGTGTCCAAATGCTTTTTACACACTGGGATTGTAGCACATTTTTCAGGGGACTATAAACTTGCATCTCAAAGTCACTTTGCATCAACACTCCCAACATGCCTGCCATATACTATACGCCTGACCAGCATTACGTCACTCGTAGCGTATTATCTCACACTTCTGTGGATTAAATTCTGTCTGTTGCACTGCTGCCATCTACTCTAGCTGATTTGTATCCCACCTTAACCTCAAAGAAATGTCAGCAAACTTATTTATCAGACCACAGGCATTTTTATTCAAGTCATTTATATTTTTATATGACAAACAGTAAAGGTCACATCACAGACTCCTGCAGTACCTCACTGGTTACATACTTCCAATTAAGAAACACAACCACTACCATCTGCCTCCTATTGCCAAGCCAATTTTGGACCCAGTTTGCCAAAGTACTTTTGGATGCCAGCCCTACTGTATGGGACCATGTCTAAAGCCTTGCTAATGTCCAGGTATACCATGTCTACTGCCTTTTTCTCATTAACTTTCTTAGTAAGCTTCTTTAAAAAAAGCTCCAATTTGTGAGAATTTTCCATGCACTAAACTATTGCTAACTCTCCCTAATCAGTCCCTACCTTTCCAAGTGATCATAAATACTATCAGAGAAAAATTATTTTGCATAAATATCAGCTGATATATAGCTGCTCTTAATTATTGCTGTATGCATCCAGTACGTACATGTCAGTGTGTGTTTTATTACAAGCATGTGAGTTACAGATTTGTTTTAGTCTTCTCTGCACATACCCAGTGTTCTATTGATTTGCAGAATTTTGAAGGCAATTGAGGAAAACTTAATTTTGCTTTTCTGGAAGCATCATGCTGATAATTTGAGGGAATGATCCTCATCCTCCAATAGATGTACCTACAATAGA
Source organism: Mobula hypostoma (assembly GCF_963921235.1). NCBI lineage: Eukaryota > Metazoa > Chordata > Chondrichthyes > Myliobatiformes > Myliobatidae > Mobula > Mobula hypostoma. The sequence goes on from NC_086098.1 coordinate 60,454,758, forward strand.
TAATTTCATACTTGGAGAAGCAAAATTCATATTTATATCATGTTTTATTTTGGGTATAACATGGCTTCATTATGTCCCTAAGATACATGAAAATTGGGTATATGTTAGCTTCATGAATGAAAAAGGTGCTGAAGTTGTCCCCCACCATCCACGTTAATATTGTACTGCTTCAGTGCAATGAAATAAACATAGAAACATACAAAAAATAGGTGCAGGAGTAGGCCATTCGGCCCTTTGAGCCTGCACCACCATTCAGTATGATCATGGCTGATCATCCAACTCAGAACCCTGTACCAGCCTACCCTCCATACCCCCTAATCCCTTTAGCCACAAGGGCTATATCTAACTCCCTCTTAAATATAGCCAATGAACTGGCTTCAACTGTATCCTGTGGAGAGAATTCCACAGATTCACCACTCTCTGTGTGAAGAAGTTTTTCCTCATCTCAGTCCTAAAAGGCTTCCCCTTTATCCTTAAACTGTGACCCCTCGTTCTGGACTTCCCCAACATCGGGAACAATCTTCCTGCATCTAGCCTGTCCAATCCCTTTAGGATTTTATACGTTTCAATAAGATCCCCCCTCAATCTTCTAAATTCCAACGAGTATAAGCCTAGTCGATCCAGTCTTTCATCATATGAAAGCTGAAAATCATTAATTTGTGTAACTTGGCAGCTCACCAATGTACAAAATCAGTGTACCAATTTTACCTCACTTCAGTTACGTTCAGCAGCATTTTGGTTGCGATAGTGGGCAAGTTATTTATCTAGTTTGACATAAATTCAATAATTTATTTTCATATTTTTTTCTAAAAATCATATTGTTTTTTGTAGGAAATACAAATTGCTGATTTTTATAGTAACTACTATTTTCTGCTAGCTTTGAGGAGATTGTGCAGAATTTTGCTGAATCTCAGTGAATTTTTAGCAGAAGTTCCTAAATATTCCAGTTTCTTTACTGTCAAACTGGAAATGTTCAAATGGAGCACCATGGACCCATTGAGCTAAATGACCTGCTTGTTCAATGACTAATATTTAGAAGGAGCTTCCCTATAATGTCATTTAAGCATAATCATAATCTCTGTGGTCAATTCTCAATGTGTTTCTTCACAGATAGAATATGACAATGTATTGGCATTAATGAGCGTGAATTCAGTATTTTAAAATTTTTAACAAGGCATTTGTTAACCATTTTGTGAATTAACAGTATAATTGCCAGCATGATGTAACTATTTCTTCTGGGTAGCTGTGCTGTTTTTGTCCTCCTGACAGAATTCGATGTAAAAAAGACATTAATTCAAATAGCAGTTACCAGTTGCCAAAGGCTTTTGGTATTGTAGTCTTGTATTAAAAGCATATTTTAATTCCATTATCTTTTTGTTTCTTTTTCAGCTAACCCGTCTTCTTGGGAAATGCATTCATTCAGTTCAAGATAATGGGTTTCATTATTAAACAAAAAAGAGACTGTAATACACTTTCTGACATTCAAACAAGGGTGCACAAAATGCTGCAATTTATCTTATAAGAGCTAAAATGACTGCGCATCAAAAGTATCACAGTGGTTTACAGCACTTTGCAGCAAAATAGAATTTTAACCTGGGTACAGTATTGAGTATTGGTCTGCTGCAGACCCAGATAGCAATAGAAGTTGAATTAAAGACACCTCCTGGCTGCTTTGTATGTCCGAACTACATAGAGCTCTGTTGGATGAGATATTACTTGGCAACCAAGTGAAAAAAACACTAGATTGGTTGGAGCATAGGATGGGGTAAATAAACCACTGTCCAGTAGGTTGAGTGCTATAAAGAATAATGACTCTGTGAGGTGGTTACATCAGTCCAACATCGTATGAAACCAAATATACTAAACGGTCATGTGAAAGAAGTTGTGTTGGACCATCCCAGGAGAGCTTTGGAAATTTCAAAGTTAGTCATACCTTTTCAAGTTTATGCAGAATAGTAATTAGTCAGAGGATACCTTCAGTTGTCTTGGCACACAATACATCATACGGTATGTATAAAGAAGAAGCTTTTGTAATCACAGTTGCATCTATGCACTTGTATAAAGCCATAGAGTTTAACAGAGTTGCTTATGAACATTTTATAGGAAGCTGCATCTGAAAGGAATGTGGGAAAACTGCAGCCCTTCAGATTGAGGAAATTTTGGAGTATGTCATCAGTCATAACTACACACTTTATGATGGGCAACCCACGATTTTCATTTCATAAATAACGCCTTAATTTAACATTTTCTAAATGTTTGCCCATCCTGTTAAATTGAAGTTTACTGATGACTATTATAATGGAAATTAAATGAAAGTTTATTGTTAAGAAAAATAGTGCACTATTTTTACACGTAACTATTTGCATTTGCATTGGCCAATTTTGAATGTTTCTATAAAATTATTGAAGAAAATATTTCAAGTATGGAATCTTTAAAAAAAACTAGTTATTATAAAACTGTTACTACCCATTGCAAACTGAAAATTATACAAAGGAATAATATGTTCTTGGCCCACTTGATAATACTGTAATAGAAAATTTACAGAGCTTGTAATCCTTTAGAGTCACTAAGTGCTATGAAACCTTATTTGCCTTGGTTTGTGTAGCAGTCTAGATGTTTTATTTACATTATTATTTCTAAAAAAAAGAGCATCTGTGTTATTTTTACTACATTCTCACAGTACATATAAAGATTTTCACAAACTCTAAAATGATTTAACTGAAGTCATACTGTAGATGTATTTTAAAGTTTGAATAGAGTTCTCTAACACTGTAGCTGTAGTATAGACTCTAGTACAGTTGCAGTAGTTTGTTATGAGGACTCTAAATAGCTGGGAAGCTGAGGCCTTGCAGATAGGGCACTCAGATATTTTACATGCCATCTTACAAAATACATAATTTATATTGGCTTGACCATTGTATTTATAAAGGCTATCAACTTGAAATGCATGTTTTATACAACTACAGTATGCTAAAGATAATGTAAAACATATTTGACAATAAAACCATTATGTAGCCTTCTAAATTTTGTGTTTTGCATAATTATTAATTTGCTTTTTTTTGCCCACTCCCATATACGTTGTCATGAAATACAAAGCATTTAATGATCCCGCCCCCCCCCCCCCCAGTTTTTACAGGACTGCATTCCATTTGTTACTGGTTTTTCTATTGCCCTTTCTTCACCTTTCTCTTCCAAGTTTATGGTCTTCATTCCGGCTATCCTTGGTGTTTGGCAGCTTTTATTTATCTGCTGTCAAGAACATTTACTGTATTTGCAGGTTTCTTTTAACCGCAAGCAGAAAAATTATCAATTCCGGTTACACACGGTGCATTATATTTCCTTAAACTATCAAATGTGATTCAGAGGGAAATCTAACCCTGATAGATAAATTTTGTAATACAATCATGGTACTCTGTGTATACTTGATGTGCTTTTTTTTTCCTTTGTGAAGATATGCCTAATATATATTTTTGTGAATACCGCTAATGAATCTGTACATATAAAATCTGTGAAGGATCTTGTTGCACAATTAATCCTAAACTAAAAGAAGGCTAGCTTAGTGCTGATGCTAAGAGAAATAAACACAACCGTTCAGCTGGTAAAACTATTTATTATATTTTCAACAATAGACAAGGATGCACTGTGAGAGGATCCTTGTGAAAAGCAGTTGGTGCTAAGACCTGTCTTGGTGGTAGATATAGAAAGAGACTGAACCGTGGGTACAGCTGGAAGCATCCCGAATGAATAAATGAACTGAAAATAAAATCTTGTGTCCCTTTCTTGAATATGTAAACAACAGATGTAGGTGTTTTCCTGAAGTTATTTTGTATCCATCATTAGCTTATCAGTGTTTCCCAACTTTTTTTTTTAGCACTTTCATACTTGTCAACACCTCTCTAAATCACTTTCATACTTGGCACCACCATAGCGTAAAAACATGCCTATCATATGCTAACATGAGAAGAGTGATTCTGTTTTAATTTTTTGTCTGTAAACCTAGCTTACATAGTACCTGTGCACTGTACAGCAGCTTTAATATCAATGTGATCCTTGAACTTGATGGTTTTTAGTAAGAGTTGAAATATCTGGTTCAAGTTGTGACAGCAAAAGCTTTATGTCTCCACAATTAACAATGTCCAAGTAGTTTCTGTTTTTTTATGAGTATGTGGTTCACTGCACTGAAGCCTCTTTCAATAAAGCAGGGGGATGAAAATGCAATGAAGAGCAGTTTGGCCCTTCTCCAAAGACCATGAAACTTCATATGAGAATCTAGCCACATATCGCAAAAGCAAACATTTTTGATGCTTCATCATTTTGAATTTCAATAATTTCTTCTGCCAGCTCTTTTCCTGTTCTTCTACTTTGCAAAGAAATGGGTTAATTCCCTAGTCCAGAATTTCCAGATCGTTCACATCCTTGAACTGATTCTGAAAATCCTCCTTCAGTGACTGCAGGTGTAAGCAATCCTCGTGCAAATCACCATCTGTGAAAGAGAGTGCCATACTTTCCGTACAGAAAACTGTGAGAACATTCTTCCCCCAATAGAAACCAACTGAACAATGGTTACAGCTGAAAGCATTGCAGAAGCCCTATCAGTGGAAGGAGCAGAGCACTGCATACTAAATAAAAGTACAGGAGGGACAAGTGGAGCAGCCATTGTCAGGAGTAGGCCAGTAGGCTTTGGCTCGGAGGGGGTGTTGGCTCTGGGTAGGCTTCTGTTAAGGTTTTGCTTTTGTTTTTTTTCTTATTGTACCTGGTACAGTAAATGGTGGTTGTGTGTTCTTCATGCCGGATGCTGAAGTCCTAGGAGACCCAGAGTCTCTTGGAGAACTACATCTGCGTGAAGTGCATCTGGCTGCGGCTCTTTGAAGAACCTATTAGGGATTTGGAGCAGCAGCTAGATGACCTTTGGCTTGTACAGGAGAGTGAGGAGAAAATTGGTCAGAGTTACAGGGAAGTAGTCACCCCAAAGTTGCAGGAGGTGAGTGGCTGGGTGACTGTCAGGAGGAATGGAAATGTAAATAGACAAGAGTAGAGCCCACCTGTGGCCATTCCCCTCAAAAATAAGTATACTGCTTTGGATACTTTTGTGGGGGATGACCTCCCAAGGCAATGCCACGGTGACCGGGTTACAGGCACTGAGCATGGGTCCATGGTGCAGAAGGGAAATAGAAGAAGGGAGCGGTAGTGATAGGGGACTCAATAGTGAAGGGAACATTCAGGAGATTCTGTGGACATGAACGGGACACCCAGATGGTATGTTGCCTCCTAGGTGCCAGGGTCAGGGGCATCTCAGATAGTGTCCACAACATTTTGGAGAGGAAGGGAGAGCAGCCAGATGTCTTGGTCAGTATTGGTACCAATGACATAGGAAGGAAAAGCAAAGAGGTCATGAAAAGAGATCTTAGCTAGGTAGAAAGCTGAGAAGCAGGACCTCCAGGGCAGTAATTTCTGGATTGTTGCCTGTCCCTTGTGCCTTACTGCCCTGCCAGTGAGGGTAGAAACAGAATTGGCAGATAAGTGTGTGGCTGAGAAGCTGGTGCAGGGAGCGGGGCTTCTGATGCTTGGATCATTGGGATCTCCTTTGGGGCAGGTATGACCTGTTCAAAAGTGCCAGGTTGCACCTGAACCTAAGAGCGACCAATATTCTCGCAGGCAGTTTTAAACTAATTTGGCGGAGGGTGGGAACCGGAGTGATGAGACTCAGGATAGGATGGATGGTAAAAAAGTAAATATAGCATGCAGTCAGACTGTCAGGAAGGGCAGGCAGGTGATGGGACATAGTCACAGCCAACAGGGTGAGTATCAGTACATCAGGGATGCAAAATCAAAAAGGGTAGCAAATATGGTACTGTAGGTGTTGTATACATCGAGTATAAGAAATGAGGTGGATGGTTTTGTTGCAGTATTACAGATTACCACGTATGATGTTGTGGCCATCACTGAATCGTGGCTGAAGGATGGTTGTAGTTGGGAGCTGAATGTCCAAGGATATAAGTATCAAAGGGATAGGAAGGTAGGGGGACATGGCTTTACTGGTAAAGAATGGCATCAAATTAGTAGAAAGATGTGATATAGGATCAGAACATGTTGAATCCATGTGAATAGAGCTCTGAAACTGCAAGGGGAAAAGGACATTGATGGCAGTTATATATAGGCCTCCCAACATTGGCTGGGAGATGGCCACAGATCACAACAGGAAATAGAAAAGGCATGTCAAAAGGGGAATGTTACGATAGTCATGGGAAATTTTAACATGCAGGTTGATTGGGAAAATAAGGTTGGTAATGGATCTCAAGAGAGTGAGTTTGTTGAATGCCTGTGAGATGGTTCTTGAGAGCCGTTTGTCATTGAGCCTACTAGGGGATCAGCTATACTGGACTGAGTGTTATGTATTGAACCAGAGCCGATTAGGGAGCTTAAGGTAAAAGAATCCTTAGAAACCAGTGATCACAATATGATTGAGTTCAACTTGATAGGGAGAAAGTAAAGTCTGATATAGCAGTATTTCAGTGGAGAAAAGGAAATTACAGTGGTATGAGAGAGGAGTTGGCCAAAGTAAATTGGAAGAAGCTGCTGGTAGGGATGTCAGCAGAGCAGCAATGGTGTGCGTTTCTGGGAAAAATGAGGAAGGTGCAGGACATGTGTGTTCCAAAAATGAAGTACTCAAATGGCAAAATAATATAACCATGGCTGACAAGTCAAAACTAATGTAAAATCAAAAGGGAGGGCATACAACAAAGCAAAAATTGGTGGGAAGATAGAGGATAGGGAAGTTTTTAAAAATCTGCAGAGGGTAAAAAAAAATCATTAGAATGAAAAAGATGGAATATGAAAGCAAGCTAGCAATTAATATCAAAGTGGATAGTAAAAGCTTTTTCAAGTATGTAAAAAAAAAGATGAGAGTGGATATAGGACAGCTAGAAAATGAGGCAGGAAAAATAATGGGAACAAGAAGATGACAGATGAACTAAGTGAGTATTTTGCATCAGTATTCACGGTGGAAGACACTATCAGTGTGTCAGATATTGTGTGTGAAGGAAAAGAAGTGGTTGCAGTTACTATTATAAGGGAGAAGGTGCTCAAAAAGCTGAGAGACCTTAAAGTACAAAAGTCACCGGGACCAGATGAACTGCACCCTAGGGTCCTGAAAGAGGTAGCGTTAGAGATTGTGGCAGCATTAGAAATGATCTTTTGAAAATAAATTATAGACCAGTTAGCCTGATCTCAGTGGTAGGAAAGATGTTAAGAGTCAATTGTTAAGGACAAGGTGATGGAGTACTTGGTGACTCAGGACAAGATAGGACAAAGTCAGCATAGTTTCCTTAAGGGAAAGTCCTGCCTGATGAACCTGTTGGAAATCTTTGAGGAGATTAGAAGTAGGAGAGATAAAGGGGATGAAGTGGATGTTGTATATTTGGACCTTGTGTAGTTGGCTGCCAGTGACTAGTGGTGTTCCGCAGGAGTCGGTGTTGGGACTACTTCTTTTTATGCTGTGTATCAATGATTTAGATGATGAAATAGATGGCTTTGTTGCCAAGTTTGTAGCTGATACGAAGATTGGTGGAGGGGCAGGTAGTGTTGAGGAAACAGGCTGCAGAAGGACTTAGACAATTAGGAGAATGGGCAAGAATATGGCAAATGAAACATAATGTTGGAAAATGCACGGTCATGCACTTTGGTAGTAGAAATAAATGTATAAACTATTTTCTAAATGGGGAGAAAATCCAAAAATCTGAGATGCAAAGGGACTTGGGAGTCCTTGTGCAGAACACCCTAAAGGTTAATTTGCAGGTTGAGTTGGTGGTGAGGAAGGCAAATGCAATGTTAGTGTTAATTTCAAGAGGTCCAGAATACAAGAGCAGGAATGCGATGCTAAGGCACTGCTGAGACTTCACCTTGACTATTATGTACAGTTTTAGGCTCCTCATCTTAGAAGAGATGTGCTGGCATTGGAGAGGGTCTGGAGGAGGTTCACAAGGATGCTTCCTGGAATCAACGGGTTATAATACGAGGAACATTTGAAGGTTCTGGGTCTCTACTCACTGGAATTTAGAAGGATGGGGGGGGCAGAATCTCATTGAAACCTTTCAAATGTCGAAAGGCCTAGATAGAATACAAGTGGAAAGACTGTTTCCCATGGTGGGGGAGTCTAGGACAAGAGAGCACAGCCTCAGGATAGAGGGGCGTCCATTCAAAACAGATGCAGAGAAATTTCTTTAGCCAGAGGGTGGTGAATTTGTGGATTTTGTTGCCACATGCAGCCGTGGAGGCCAAGTCATTGGGTGTATTTAAGACAGAGATTCTGGATTGGACATGGCATCAAAGGTTATGAGGAAGCGGCTGGGAAATGGGGAAAAGAGAAAAAAAGGATTGGCCATGATTGAATGGTGGAGCAGACTCAATGGGCTAAATGGCCTAATTCTGCTCCTATGTCTTATGGTCATCCCAAATGAATAAATGAACTGAAAATAAAATCTTGTGTCTCTTTCCTTGAATATGTAAACAAAAGACATAGGTGTTTTCCTAAAGTTAACTTGTATTCATCATTAGCTCATCAGTGTTTCCCAACCTATTTTAACCCAACATCCCCCTAAATTGTGAGAACATTCTTCCTTGTAGATTTCCAATTTTCCGATCAAAGTTAACACTGCACTTTTTGTCTGGATTAAAATGGAATTCTCATCCCGCAGTTTCATAATTAGAATGCTCATTTTGTAATACAGACGGGCTAGGTATGCCACATCTCCACGTAGAAGTTCAGTCTTGTTTCCCAAGTTCTTGTTGACTTTGAGCAAAAATTCAACCAGTCAAAAAGGTCAAAGAAACGTTTTAAGCAGCAGCCTTTTTCCAGCCAACGCACTTAAGTGTGAAGAAGCAAGCTGTTCAAATTCTGCATGGTTAGCTTGGCATAACTGGCAAAATATTCTGTTATTTAATGGATGAGCTTTAATTTTGTTGATAGATATTACAAGAGTCATGCATGAAAATGGTCTCTGGCTGAAGTTTGTGGCAGCGAGATGTTAACGATGAATTACACAATGGACTGCAAACAGGCTTTGATTATTTTTCATAAATGCCACTAAATCAGCATGGCGACTTGTCGTATATGGTGCTCCATCTGTTACACAAGAAATCATGTTCCTAATCGGAATACTTTTATTCTCAATATACTGTAGTTGGAGCTCGTCGGAGATTGATTCTCAGTTGATAGTGGTTTTTAACTTTTAGCAAAAGAGAATCTCGTCATAAGCTTTTACATCTTTGATAAACTGTACATATGCCATTAGCAATGCCTCGTTGTTTCGCATAGTTGACTCATCGAGTTGTATCCCAAATTCTTATATATATGTATGTGTACATATATGTATGTATATGTGTGTATGTATATATGTATGTATATATATGTGTATGTATATGTGTGTGTGTGTGTGTGTGTGTGTATAGCTCTGTGCATTGATGATATTCAATGTCTTCACTCATTTCGTCAATACAACGAGCTACAGTTATTACTCAGAGGAATTGTTTTTAAAGTACTGCTATCCATTTTGGGCACAGTGATGAGCACTTATGATATACTTTATACTTTATTGTTGCCAAACAATTGGTACTAGAACGTACAATCATCACAGCGATATTTGATTCTGCGCTTCACACTCCCTGGATTACAAATATTAAATATTAAAAATAGTTAAAATTAGTAAATATTAAAAATTTAAATTATAATCATAAATAGAAAAATGGGAAGTAAGGTAGTGCAAAAAAACCGAGAGGCAGGTCTGGATATTTGGAGGGTACGGCCCAAATCCGGGTCAGGATCCGTTCGGCAGTCTTACCACAGTTGGAAAGAAGCTGTTCCCAAATCTGGCCGTACGAGTCTTCAAGCTCCTGAGCCTTCTCCCGGAGGGAAGAGGGACGAAAAGTCTGTTGGCTGGGTGGGTCGTGTCCTTGATTATCCTGGCAGCACTGCTCCGACAGCGTGCGGTGTAAAGTGAGTCCACGGACGGAAGATTGGTTTGTGTGATGTGCTGCGCGGTGTTCACGATCTTCTGCAGCTTCTTTCGGTCTTGGACAGGACAACTTCCATATCAGGTTGCGATGCACCCTAGAAGAATGCTTTCTACGGTGCATCTATAAAAATTAGTGAGGGTTTTAGGGGACAGGCCAAATTGTTATTAATCTTTCACCAATTGTATTAGATTTTCCTCACTTTGCTATCAGTTTGAAAATGTTACAAGAAGCAATGATACACACCCGTTCACCATAGTTGCCCTTTCTCAGGAGTCCATGAACACGACCCACCGGGAACTGCAGTCCGGCCCGGAACAAGCGAGATTTAACTTGGGACCGATCTTTGCCGCTAGCTTTCCATCATCCAGACAGTTCCACAATCTCAGCAACTATTTCGCAGAGAATTCGCCTTTCTTACATTCTGTGGGAATGTAGTGGAGCGTTTATGATTGCTGAAACAAAGCTTAATCTAATTGCAAAGAACAAATACTCCAATCAAGAGATAGCAACTGCAGAAGCGCGAGAAATAACCTTAGAAATTTGAAAAAGACTTCAAAAAAAGCATTTGTTCAAACGTAGTCTGTTTAACCCATTGCAGCACTGTTTGTCGATTCGGTCTCAACATGTAGCCCCGTTATTGAAGTCCGACAGACTCTAAGCAAGTGTAATTAATATTGCAACAGCGCCCGGGGATTTAACTCCCCGATTTATTTTAACTGATACGATCGGAACAAAACCGATTCTCAACTTTTGTTCGCGGACGGTCATTGTGTAAAAGCAGTCAGATTATCAACGCAAACAGGAGGAAATCTGCAGATGCTGGAAATTCAAGCAACACACACAAAAATTGCTGGTGAACGCAGCAGGCCAGGCAGCATCTATAGGAAGAGGTACAGTGGACGTTTCGGGCCGAGATACAGATGCTGCCTGGCCTGCTGCGTTCACCAGCAACTTTTATGTGTGTTGCAGGTTATCAACGGGCCGCTCTTCAGAAAGTGGAGTTATAACAAACTACTCTGAAAGAACCGTGATCGTGTTCAGTTCTTGCATTGAAACGGGGTAAAGAGGAGTTACCGAGATGGGACAAAAGTTAAAAGCCGCATTCCTCACAGCAACTGAACCAGAAACAACATTAATTGTCCTCTTCAGATATACAGTAGTAAATGTGACCGCGAAGAACTGATGGGGAAGGAGGGGAATTATAGATTCTGTGTCTGTGCAGTCGGAGGGAACGTAACGGAGAAATCGGGATTGTACTGAATAGAGATTGCAAATTCTGATTGTAGATAGAATTTGAATTAGCTCATCAATAAGGAATTTCCAAATTTACATCAAATCAATGTCTAACTATTGTGCAACTCTTGAGTGAGCGAGTGGCCGTTGTCAATAATTTTGTCTTCACTTGGAGCTGGTGCCCTTCAGACACGGCGTGCTTGGCCAGCTCCCCGGGGCTGATGGTCTGACGAGAACGAATTAAAACCATACTCCAGGTGTGTAACAGTGTATTGACGCTCTTTCTGTAGTTTTTGTTTCTTAGCAGGAGTGTAATTCAAGGCTTCACCTCCTTAAGCTGTATTTATCCATCATTAACTGGGCTAAATTAAAATTTTAAAAAACGAACTGGGAATGCCTATCACGAGTCAAGGGGAACTGGTGGGCAACCTTGGTTGCTAATTTATGCATTCCTAATACTGTATGTTTGGTTGGTAAAGTCGGATGAGATTGCTGAGTTTCAGACGCGTTGTGACGACGAGCGCTCACCGCCTGCAGAGTTCTTCAGTGTTCCATTTCCTCAGCCTTTTTCTTGGAAGTGCCTGCTCTAAAGGGTCTCAGCCCGAACAGTCGACTGTACCCTTTTCTACAGAAACTGCCTGACCTTCCGAGTTCCTCCAGCATTGTAGGTGTGTGTGTGTGTGTGTGTGTGTGTGTGTGTGTGTGTTGCTTGAATTTCCAGCATCAACAGATTTTCTCGTTTGTGATTGGACTACTAACAGTCGACCACGTCTCACGCCTCAAGTTAGGGTGCCGCTTACCGCTCCTCCCCAAGAATTTTAACTCCCCCCCCCCCACAATTTCTATTTCCCCTAACGCCCCTTTAGGACACGAAACCGCCCCGTCGCTCCGTTTGGGCCGGGGTGGGGGAGGTGTACCACTGTGATGGTTTTCTTGCGCAGGAGATGCGCTTTATACCACCTAGTTGAAATGCTAAATGCGACAGGGTATTATTCATTCCTGTGATTCTTTTTTCTTCGAGGTTTCTCAAATCCGATCCTCCATGGGCCCAAACATTTGGCATCAGAAACAGAAAAGGAAGAATTTCATCACCCGGATGGTAATGAAATTGTTGAATTCTCTGCCCAGATAGCTGTGGTGGCAGAGTCATTGAATCTGTTCAAGTCAGAATTGACAGACATTTAAATTTCACATGTGTCAAAGAGTTTGAGAAAGAGAGCAGGAAATGGTAAAGCCACAATCGGATCTGTTGCGACCTTATTCAATGGAGTGGCTAATTGGAATTGTCTATTTTACTACTGCACCTGTTCCTTATGTTCACTTATTGGATCTCTTTATCATGCTGTCTAATTGTATCCCTGTAATACAGGAAACATTCAAATAAACTAGCTTTAATAGTATAAGATGCCATCCCCAACCTGATATTTTTATTCTTGGTAAAACAAGAATGCCTATTCACACGATCACAAGACAAAGGAGCAGAAGTAGGCCATTCGGCCCATCGAGTCTGCTCCGCAGCTCCCCCATGAGCTAAACTATTCACCCATCTAGTTCCAATTTCCAGCTTTTTCCCCATATCCCTTGATACCCTGACTAATTAGATACCTGTCAATCTCCTCCTTAAACACCCTCAATGATCGGGCCTCCACAGCCATATGTGGCAATGAATTCCACAAATCCATGACCCTCTGGCTAAAAAAATTTCTCCTCATCTCTGTTTTAACTGGGTACCCTCTAATTCTAAGACTATGGCCTCTTGTCCTGGACTCACCCACCAAGGGAAACAACCTTTCCGCATCTACTCTGTCCAACCCTTTCAACATTCGAAACATTTCTATGAGATCCCCTCTCATTCTTCTATACTCTAATGAATACAATCCAAGAGCCGACATTACCAAGCTCTGCTTGGTGGCCAGCTCATTAACTGCATAATGGTTAAATATAGTTCTGCCTTACAACCTCCTTATCAGCTGAAATGCTATGCATATATCAAGGTCCTTTGGAGGCAAACTTTAATTTACAGAAATTTAATTCCCAGCTAAAATTTCAGCATGAAAGTATTAATCTTCTTGCTTTTGGAAGTAATTGTTAAGAAAGTAAGAAAATAGCAGGAAATGTCAAGTTTTGATTTCACTTCATTTTCAAAATGTGAACTATTTATTATTGGATCACCCATCATGTAAGTCATTTTACTTAGGCTTAAGCTATAGTGTTTTGAGTTGCTCCTCTATTCCAAAACTAGCTTCTCATACAATCACTTGCTTTCCCAATAATAGATCACAAGTCATCTGTACAAAATGGCATCACTGGGGTTGATTGGGGAGGAGGAGTGAAAAATCAGTTTTGTGAATTCACCAGAATAGCGTTCACAGATCAAACAGGATACGGGCTGGAAAAGGGGACCCCGAACTTTATTACATCACTACCTCTTCCTCCACCTTGCTTTCAACAGTATACTGCATATCCCACAACAAAAGCAGAGGTCTCTGACAAGAAGCAAGCAATGTGAACTCATTTTACTTTTACTACTTTGCCTGTCTCTGGTGCGCATTGATACAGGATGATAGTTGGATTCACAGGAACCATAAATTATTAAATACCCTTTCCCACCAGATAAATCCCAGCCTTCCTTGGGTCTTCCTCATTCTGAAACCTTCCACCAATTAGTAGTACAGGTGTGGCAAAGATCTCAGCTAGGGTTGAATCAATACCACAATAGCTAATAAAAGAGCTAGGCAATTCTACCAATGGCGTATTCAAGGGACAAGTGAGCAGGTGAGACCAGTGAGTAGGTGGTTGTATGGTGACTTTCCCAGGCTGGCTACCATAAGAATTACAAAGGTACATTAGTAACTGTAGGACTGCCGGTACTGCCCAGTAGAGTAGTAAGCTAATGGTGGACGTGTTGAATAAATATTTATCCTCTTAACGGTAGAGGAAGAACATGCCAACCAGCTCCAAGGTGCCTAGCACCCTGGGGTGCAATGGTAAATAAGGACAGATTAATAAATAATAAAGACATTAATATCACTATTGTGACAAATTCCACAGTTTCATTGGTTTTTCATCTCAGTGTTATCAAAAAAGAGTGGAAATATTGCACTTACTTTTTTTGAACTTTCAAATTGAAATCAAACACTGGTGCTTTGTTTGGAAAATTGCAAAGGCTACACCACTATATAGTAATGGAGAGTATGAGCAATCAAGCTATATAGACCAATTAGCCAATCATATGTTGAAGTTAGACAGGACAAAGGGAATCTCTGATAGGGTGAAGTGATTCCAATGTTTCGAGACTCATACACTTGGTAGATAGGTGAAGGAACTTAGAAAACCAGGAAATTGGCCTGAAGAAGTGTCTCAGCCCAAAATGTCGACTGTTTACTCTTTTCCATAGATGCTGCCTATCCTGCTGAGTTCCTCCAGCATTTTAATGTGTGTTGATTTGAATTTCCAACATCTGCAGATTTTCTCGCATTTAAAATTGTAGCTTCCCCTCTACTACAATTGACAAAAATTTTGACAATATCTATCTACTTCCTTCACCTTTGCTCTCAGACTCTCTGCTGACCAGCGCAGACACCTTTTGTGACTCTTGTGTCCACTCTTCTGCTTCTACCAATCACTTTCTCTTTTGAGGCAGTTTCCCATGCAACTGTAGGAGATGCAGAACCTAATCTTTTACTTCCCACCATCCAGGGGCTCCAAAAAAAACAAGCCTTAATCAACATTTAACTTAGGTGACATGGACGAGCTAGGCTAAAGGCCTGCTCTGTGTTGTGTAACTCTTGACTCTTCTTCTAATCTAGTGTTTTGCATTGGCGCTCACAAGCTATTTTTTTAACAACAGAAAAAAACATTTGCAGAGTGGGTGACTGCTTTGTGGAACATCTCAGTTCAGTTCCTGAGAGTGACAGCATTTCTACTTGTCCCTTATTTCAATTCAGTGGTCAGTCTTGTTACCTGAGTGTAATTATGACCTTTGTTTTTTTCCCCTCTCAACATGCACCATCTGATAAGTTGGGCATTTCCAGTATTGGATTTGCTTTCAGCAGTCAAGGCTGTTGAATTGCTGGTTTTCATGTCAAGCGAATGAATGGAAGTTAAGAAATTATCCACTCCATGTTTGTTTCTGGGTGTCACAGCTTGAAAAAGATATGTTGGATTTGCAGGCAAATCTTGATTTTACAACTGTAATTAAATTTGTTCGATGGATTTATTAAGGAATCAGCGATAAGAGGAGAGTGTGTGCATTTAAGTCACAGATTGGTCACAATTTGATGAAATGCTTGAATAAGAAATTAAATGGCCGCTTCCTTTTCAATGACAAGTGATGATAATTCAGGTAAGAGAAATGAAGATGGATGTTGGCTATTATGTGACAAAGGAATCCTGGACCTGTGCCGTCTTTGCATCTGCACAAGCTCATGCTCACGCCATCTAAAGCTGACTACAGAGAAGAACCTTCAAACACCCTACTTTCCCAGCACAATGCTCACATACATAATGGAAGCCAGGATTTGGTCTTGGTTAATGTGATGCTTGCTGTACAAAAACATAATGTGGCATGTTATATTTTTCATTAAGGAAAGGTAACCCTCAGCTTTAACATAATATTGAGGAGCAAGAGCTTTTCACATCATGGAAAAGCAGCATGGGGGGGGATTTTTTTAATTGAACTGGACACGAGACCAAATGATCCCCTCTATTGTCAAAAATGTCCATGATTCAATCATTTCTGAATTTGCTTGTGATAAAAGAGAGTCAGGCTTCTTTTTATAAAGAACATTATCTCTGTGAAATATCAGTGGAAAATTGCTCTGATAATCAGTTTGTTAAGTTTATTGTAAGACAAACCATTCAGGGGTGTGAAATGATGACATATCTGAAGTAATCACATGAAAGTATAGCATTATCACAATATTCTGGCTCTATGATCTCTTTTGTCTGAAATTCCTAAATCTGAAAGCCTCCAAAATCCAAAATTTTTTTTGCGTGCTGACATGATGTCACGCATGGAAAATTGCACAAGTCGCTGCGAGTGTTCCCAGGTGATTGACATGACAGACAGTTCTGAGAAGTGACTTCACATATATAATGAACAGAAGTTAATGAAAAATAGAAGAGCACTGCATAAAGCAAAACTGAAGATCTTGATCCTGTATTGTTAACATCAGAGTGAACATAACAGCATGCTTTTCATGAAATAAGCAAAGATCTATCACAATAAACTGAAAACTGAAGGTAATTGGGAATATTCAGCAGGCTAGTTGCAGAAATTAAAGAAAAGGCACGGTCTTAAGTGTCTGCTGATTACAAAAACCTAGCACCAGAACAAGTCTCTACGATGCTTATTGTTTTTATTCCTTAGATAATTATGTGGTGACTCTTGCAGGCTGCCCCCAGCACATCCTTGGGTCATAGTCAGAGAACACTACAGCACAGAAACAGGCCCTTTGGCCCATACAATATGTGTTGAAATATAATCTTCCTAGTCCTATCAACCTGCACCCGGACCATAGCCCTCCATACCCCTCTCATCCATGTATCTATCCAAATTTCTCTTAAGTGTTGAAATCAAACCCACATCCATCATTTTCACCGGCAGCTTGTTCTCACCATCCCCTGAGTGAAGAAGTTCCCCCTAAAAATTTCACCTTTGCCCCTTAACCCATGACCTCTAGTTGTAGTCTCATCCAACCTCAGTTGAAAAAGCATGCTTGTATTTACTCTATCTATACCCCTCATCAGAACAAAAACATAAGATAAACAGATTAAATTAGCATGAAATAAACAACAAGATCCAAGAACTGGAATAATGATTCAAAATGAAAACCAGAGGCAAAACTAAACTATCTCAGCAGTGGTGGTAGAAGAATATATAACATAGAAACATAGAAACATAGAAAATAGGTGCAGGAGTAGGCCATTCGGCCCTTCGAGCCTGCACCGCCATTTATTATGATCATGGCTGATCATCCAACTCAGAACCCAGCCTTCCCTCCATACCCCCTGACCCCTGTAGCCACAAGGGCCATATCTAACTTCCTTTTAAACATAGCTAATGAACTGGCCTCAACAGTTTGCTGTGGCAGAGAATTCCACAGATTCACCACTCTCTGTGTGAAGAAGTTTTTCCTAACCTCGGTCCTAAAAGGCTTCCCCTCTATCCTCAAACTGTGACCCCTCGTTCTAGACCTCCCCAACATCGGGAACAATCTTCCTGCATCTAGCCTGTCCAATCCCTTTAGGATCTTATACGTTTCAATCAGATCCCCCCTCAATCTTCTAAATTCCAACGAGTACAAGCCCAGTTCATCCAGTCTTTCTTCATATGAAAGACCTGCCATCCCAGGAATCAATCTGGTGAACCTTCTTTGTACTCCCTCTATGGCAAAGATGTCTTTCCTCAGATTAGGGGACCAAAACTGCACACAATACTCCAGGTGTGGTCTCACCAAGGCCTTGTACAACTGCAGTAGTACCTCCCTGCTCCTGTACTCGAATCCTCTCGCTATAAATGCCAGCATACCGTTCGCCTTTTTCACCGCCTGCTGTACCTGCATGCCCACTTTCAATGACTGGTGTATAATGACACCCAGGTCTCGTTGCACCTCCCCTTTTCCTAATCGGCCACCATTCAGATAATAATCTGTTTTCCTATTTTTGCCACCAAAAATTTATCAAATATTGGTCTAAATTCTATCCTCACTGTGTAAAGGAAAACAATGTGCCAGACTAACTAGTCTGTGGTTGCTTGTTATCTCTCCCTTTTTATTGGCTGCCCTCCGATGTGAGAACTATTTCATAATCTATACAATATAACCATATAACCATATAAGAATTACAGCATGGAAACAGGCCATTTAGGCCCTTCTAGTCCGTGCCAAACTCTTACTGTCACCTTGTCCCACCGAACTGCACTCAGCCCATAACCCTCCATTCCTTTCCTGTCCATATAGCTATCCAATTTAACTTTAAATGACAACATTGAACCTGCCTCAACCACTTCTGCTGGAAGCTCGTTCCACACAGCTACCACTCTCTGAGTAAAGAAGTTCCCCCTGATGTTACCCCTAAACTTTTGCCCTTTAACTCTCAACTCATGTCCTCTTGTTTGAAGCTCCCCCACTCTCAATGGAAAAAGCCCATCCACATCAACTCTATCTATCCCCCTCATAATTTTAAATACCTCTATCAAGTCCCCCCTCAACCTTCTACGCTACAAAGAATTTAAAGACCCAACTTGTTCAACCTTTCTCTGTAACTTAGGAGATGAAACCCAGGCAACATTCTAGTAAATGTCCTCTGTACTCTCTTAATTTTATTGACATCTTTGCTATAATTTGGTGACCAGAACTGTACACAATACTCCAGCTTTGGCCTAACCAATGCCTTATACAAGTTCAACATTACATCCCAACTCCTATACTCAATGCTCCGATTAATAAAGGCCAGCAAACCAAAAGCTTTCTTCACCACTCTATCCACATGAGACTCCACCTTCAGGGAACTATGCACTATTATTCCCAGATCCCTCTGTTCTACTGCATTCTTCAATTCCCTACCATTTACCATGTATGTCCTATTTTGATTAGTCCTACCAAAGTGTAGCACCTCACATTAATCAGCATTAAACTCCATCTGCCATCTTTCAGCCCACTCTTCTAAGTGGTCTAAATCTCTTTGCAAGCTTTGAAAACCTACTTCATTATCCACAACTCCACCTATCTTAGTATCATCTGAATACTTACTAATCCAATTTACTATCCCATCATCTAGATCATTAATATATATGACAAACAACACTGGACCCAGTACAGATCCCTGAGGCACACCACTAGTCACCAGCCTCCAATCTGACACAGTTATCCACCACTACTCTCTGGCGTCTCCCATCCAGCCACTGCTGAATCCATTTTACTACTTCAATATTAATACGTGACGATTGAACCTTCCTAACTAACCTTCCATGTGGAACCTTGTCAAAGGCCTTACTGAAGTCCATATAGACAACATCCACCGCTTTACCCTCGTCAACCTTCCTAGTAACCTCATCAAAAAATTCAATAAGATTTGTCAAATATGACCTTCCACGCACAAATCCATGTTGATTGTTCCTAATCAGACCCTGTCTATCCAGATAATTATATATACCATCTCTAAGAATACTTTCCGTCAATTTACCGACCACTGACGTCAAACTCATAGGCCGATAATTGCTAGGTTTATTCTTAGAACCCTTTTTAAACAATGGAACAGCATGAGCAATACGCCAATCCTCCGGCACCATCCCCGTTTCTAATGACATTTGAAATACTTCTGTCAGAGCCCTTGCTATTTCCACACTAACTTCCCTCAAGGTCCTAGGGAATATCCTGTCCAGATGCGGAGACTTATCCACTTTTATATTCCTTAAAAGCGCCAGTACTTCCTCTTCTTTAATCATCAAACTTTCCATAACTGCCTTTCTTGTTTCCCTTACCTTACACAATTCAATATCCTTCTCCTTAGTGAATACCGAAGAAAAGAAATTGTTCAAAGTCTCCCCCATCTCTTTTGGCTCCGCACATAGCTGTCCACTCTGATTCTCTAAGGGACCAATTTTATCCCTCACTATCCTTTTGCTATTAATATAACTGTAGAAACCCTTTGGATTTATTTTCACCTTACTTGCCAAAGCAGCCTCATGTCTTCTTTTAGCTTTTCTAATTTCTTTCTTAAGATTCTTTTTACATTCTTTATATCTCTCGAGCACCTAGGATTTCTGAGAATCCTAGGAAAATATAATCAATTCATCCACTAATTTCACAGCTTCCTCCTATCATATTAGATGCAAATTAAAAGGGTCAAGAGATTCAGATCGGATTTGGTGACAGTTGGGAGCAGCTGCTGGAGGGAAAACAACATCTGATAAGTGGGAGATAGAGGTCCGAGTCAACATGCCTCCTTGGTCCACCAATCACCGACCATCCCTTCTCTCACCATTCTCCTTTCCACTCTATACTGATTATCTTCCCCTATCACAGTCTGTCCTGAAACAAGGTTTTTACCTGAATTATTGACAAGACATTTCTGATGCTAATTTAGCAGATTGTTGCTACAGATTTGTGAATCTACAGTCTCTAATGTCTTATGTATTTCTAACTGCTTGTGTTATTGTTAATTTGATCATATGCTTTGTGTACGTCAGCACACTTCTTTTTCCTGGTTTTCCTTAATTTAACTTTGCTTACGTGCACTTTCCCCACCCTGCTACCTGCTTAATTATTATCCAATCGTCCTTGCCTTTATCCAATCGCTTTCCTTTGCAACCTGCTTTGCTTATAGCTCTAGCTGACTTGCTGGTGTATTGATCCCAGTTTTGTTCAAATGACTTTCCCCAGTATTGGTTTCCATATCCCACAAATCACAAGCTGCCACTAACACCATTCTTCCAGCCGTGCTTTAGATATCCCCCACTACGGTTGATGGAGCCCTCACCAGCATTTCCTGCATTTCTGTTCTTACTCCATCTTCCTCGAGACAGAGCACAGATGGTTCTTAGCTTTCACCCCACCAGCTTACATATCCACCATATTCCTTGACATTCCTGTCAGCTACAACATGCTCTTACCACCAGCCACGCATGCCCCCCTCCCTTCCCTATGTTACTTTCTGCAGGCAGCACCAATGTCATATCTGTTGGGACTAGGGCAAAGCTGAGGCTCCTGCATCACTTGTTTTTTGCCTAATTTGTAATTGTCTCCTCCTCTTGCGGATCGACTAACTGACAGCTGTGACTGTCACTCTGCTAAAGCAGAGTGTAATCCTCCCTTTCCCCACGCTGTATAGCTGCAGCTCAGCAGCACGGAGCCCAAATTCCTCAAAGCAAATGTTACAGCCATGGTGCCTCCATTAATGTTCCATGTTTTACAGCTGCATCATCACCAGCATCCCACTCCTCATCAAATCCTGTTTAATGCATTGCTTCATTTTCACTGTGATAGTCCATGGTCATTCAAGTTTATCCAGTCTGTTAAAATAAGAACATTACCTTAGCTCAAATCTTTGCACTTAGTGCAAAAATGATATCATTCAATCACTATTTGCTGGCTTACAAAGTCACATCTTATTTCTCCCCCTTGTTGAGATTTTTTTTTAAACAAAGGAAATCAAAGAGCTTGATCAAAGCCTGGTGTATTGATCCCAGTTTTGTTCAAATGACTTTCCCCACTACTGGTTTCCATACCCCACAAATCACAAGCTGCCACTAACACCATTCTTCGAGGGAGGGAGAGGCTTAGCAGGTGCTACACTCACCCAAGGGTGACATACAGGCTAGCAGAGGGAAGGAGCACCTTATACCACCTTACAGAGGCGTATCTCCACCCCACCACCCAGTTAATTAGCCACTGCAAATTGTCCAGTGTATAGGGGTAATTGGTGGAATCTTGGGGGGGGGGCAGAGGAGTTGTTAGGAATGCACAGAGAATAAAATAGGATGAGTGCAAATGGGAACTGGACTCAGTGGACAAAGGACTTTTTTTTTGTGCAGTATAACGAGGTGGACATCCAGGACAAGGCAGCACTTCTGATTGGCACCTGTCTACCATCTAAATAGTCACTCCCTCCATCACTGGTATACATTGAGTTTGTCCTACAAAATGCACTATGTTTGCCTTGTTTTGCTGTCCTTCGTCATCACTGGATAGGGACTTCACCAGCAGGACTGCAGTGATTCAATCTCAGTCTCTCCAAGGCACTTTTGGAAAACAATGAATGTGGGTCCAGTTAGTGTTTAAGTAGTCCCATTTAAAAAAAATAAACAAATAATGCCCAATCAATTGTTAATTATCTATTTCACTACCCCCCCCCCCCGCCCCTTTCCAACATGTCAATTCAGGCAAGAAAACCCAGTCTGGTCTTGCACGTTGCAAACCCACCAAATAAGGTTAGGTCTTCAAGCCACTCCAGTTAGAATGGAATTTAGTTTGGACAATGAATGCCTGCTTTACCAACATTCAACTATGAATGAATAAACTAACCTGACACTTAACTTCTTTCAGCTTCTATCACCTTCTCTTTAAAAGGTGCTGCTATCTTCCCTCACCTCAAAAAATAATCCTTGTTTCTCCAATTCCTGCAAACTTCTGCAACATCACCAGCTTTCCCATTGAATATGCTGTTACCTTGCAAATCCATACTCTGCTTTGCATAACTCAATCTCTGAAATCATCCAATTAGATTTCTAATGTAGTTACATTACAGAAATGGAAATTACTTTTAACATTTCTTTTACTTTCAATTCTTTTCTGTCATGTAGCATAGACCCAGTAACGTTTGTAAACACAAGATTCATAAGAACGTAAGAAATAGGAGCAGGAGTAGGCCATCCGGCCCATCGAGGCTGATCTGTCCGTAAACTCAGCTCCATCTACCTGCCTTTTCCCCATAACCATTAATTCCGCTACTGTGTAAAAATCAATCTAACTGTATCTTAAATATATTTAGTGAAAAAGCCTCAACTGCTTCCCTGGGCAGAGAATTCCACAGATTCACCACTCTCTGGGAAAAACAGTTTCTCCTCATCTCCGTCCTAAATCTTCTCTGCTGAACCTTGAGGCAATGTCCCCTAGTTCTACATCTGCGCCAAGTGCATCGAGATGCAGCTCCTAAGGGACCGCGTTACGGAACTGGAGCTGCAGCTCGATGACCTTCGTCTGGTCAGGGAGAGTGAGGAGTTGATAGAGAGGAGTTAGGGGCAGGTGGTCACACCAGGGCCACGGGAGGCAGACAAGTGGGTCACAGTTAGGAGGGGGAGGGGAAGAGTCAGGTAATAGAGAGTACCCCGGTGGCTGTGCCCCTTAACAACAGGTACTCCTATTTGAGTACTGTTGGGGGGGACAGCTTACCCGGGGGAAGCGACAGCGGCCGTGCCTCCGGCACAGAGTCTGGCCCTGTAGCTCAGAAGGGTAGGGCAAGGAAGAGGAGGGCAGTTGTGATAGGGGACTCAATAGTAAGGGGGTTAGATAGGCGATTCTGTGGACGCAGTCCAGAGACCCGGATGGTAGTTTGTCTCCCTGGTGCCAGGGTCCGGGATATTTCTGATCGTGTCCAAGATATCCTGAAGTGGGAGGGTGAGGAGCCAGAGGTCGTGGTACATATAGGTACCAATGACATAGGTAGGAAAAGGGATGAGGTCCTGAAAGGAGAATATAGGGAGCTAGGAAGGGAGTTGAGAAAAAGGACCGCAAAGGTAGTAATCTCGGGATTACTGCCTGTGCCACGCGACAGTGAGAGTAGGAATGCGATGAGGTGGAGGATAAATGCGTGGCTGAGGGATTGGAGCAGGGGGCAGGGATTCAAGTTTTTGGATCATTGGGACCTCTTTTGGCGCAGGCGTGACCTGTACAAAAAGGACGGGTTACACTTGAATCCTAGGTGGACCAATATCCTGGCAGGGAGATTAGCAGGGGCTACTGAGGTGACTTTAAACTAGAATGGTTGCGGGGTGGGAATCAAATTAAAGAGGCCAGGCGTGAGGAGGTTAGTTCACAACAGGGGGATGGGAACCAGTGCAGAGAGACAGAGGGGTGTAAAGTGAGGGTAGAAGCAAAAAGTACTAAGGAGAAAAGTAAAAGTGGCAGGCCGACAAATCCAGGGCAAGCATTAAAAAGGGCCACTTTTCAACATAATTGTATAAGGGCGAAGAGAGTTGTAAAAGAGCACCTGAAGGCTTTGTGTGTCAATGCAAGGAGCATTCGTAATAAGGTGGATGAATTGAAAGTGCAGATTGTTATTAATGATTATGATATAGTTGGGATCACAGAGACATGGCTCCAGGGTGACCAGGGATGGGAGCTCAACGTTCAGGGATATTCAATATTCAGGAGGGATAGACATGAAGGAAGGGGAGGTGGGGTGGTGTTGCTGGTTAAAGAAGAGATTAATGCAATAGAAAGGAAGGACATAAGCCGGGAAGATGTGGAATCGATATGGGTAGAGCTGCGTAACACTAAGGGGCAGAAAACGCTGATGGGAGTTGTGTACAGGCCACCTAACAGTAGTAGTGAGGTCGGACATGGTATTAAACAGGAAATCAGAAATGTGTGCAATAAAGGAACAGCAGTTATAATTGGTGACTTCAATCTACATGTAGATTGGGGGAACCAAATTGGTAAAGGTGCTGAGGAAGAGGATTTCTTGGAATGTATGCAGGATGGTTTTTTGAACCAACATGTCGAGGAACCAACTAGAGAGCAGGCTATTCTGGACTGGGTTTTGAGCAATGAGGAAGGGTTAATTAGCAATCTTGTCGTGAGAGGCCCCTTGGGTAAGGGTGACCATAATATGGTGGAATTCTTCATTAAGATGGAGAGTGACATAGTTAATTCAGAAACAAAGGTTCTGAACTTAAAGAGGGGTAACTTTGAAGGTATGAGACGTGAATTAGCTAAGATAGACTGGCAAATGACACTTAAAGGATTGACGGTGGATATGCAATGGCAAGCATTTAAAGGTTGCATGGATGAACTACAACAATTGTTCATCCCAGTTTGGCAAAAGAATAAATCAAGGAAGGTAGTGCACCCGTGGCTGACAAGAGAAATTAGGGATAGTATCAATTCCAAAGAAGAAGCATACAAATCAGCCAGAGAAAGTGGCTCACCTGAGGACTGGGAGAAATTCAGAGTTCAGCAGAGGAGGACAAAGGGCTTAATTAGGAAGGGGAAAAAAGATTATGAGAGAAAACTGGCAGGGAACATAAAAACGGACTGTAAAAGCTTTTATAGATATGTAAAAAGGAAAAGACTGGTAAAGACAAATGTAGGTCCCCTGCAGACAGAAACAGGTGAATTGATTATGGGGAGCAAGGACATGGCAGACCAATTGAATAATTACTTTGGTTCTGTCTTCACTAAGGAGGACATAAATAATCTTCCAGAAATAGTAGGGGACAGAGGGTCCAGTGAGATGGAGGAACTGAGCGAAATACATGTTAGTAGGGAAGTGGTGTTAGGTAAATTGAAGGGATTGAAGGCAGATAAATCCCCAGGGCCAGATGGTCTGCATCCTAGAGTGCTTAAGGAAGTAGCCCAAGAAATAGTGGATGCATTAGTGATAATTTTTCAAAACTCGTTAGATTCTGGACTAGTTCCTGAGGATTGGAGGGTGGCTAATGTAACCCCACTTTTTAAAAAATGAGGGAGAGAGAAACCGGGGAATTATAGACTGGTTAGCCTAACGTCGGTGGTGGGGAAACTACTGGAGTCAGTTATCAAGGATGTGATAACAGCACATTTGGAAAGCGGTGAAATCATCGGACAAAGTCAGCATGGATTTGTGAAAGGAAAATCATGTCTGACGAATCTCATAGAATTTTTTGAGGATGTAACTAGTAGAGTGGATAGGGGAGAACCAGTGGATGTGGTATATTTGGATTTTCAAAAGGCTTTTGACAAGGTCCCACACAGGAGATTAGTGTGCAAACTTAAAGCACACAGTATTGGGGGTAAGGTATTGGTGTGGGTGGAGAATTGGTTAGCAGACAGGAAGCAAAGAGTGGGAATAAACGGGACCTTTTCAGAATGGCAGGCGGTGACTAGTAGGATACCGCAAGGCTCAGTGCTGGAACCCCAGTTGTTTACAATATATATTAATGACTTGGATGAGGGAATTGAATGCAGCATCTCCAAGTTTGCGGATGACACGAAGCTGGGTGGCAGTGTTAGCTGTGAGGAGGATGCTAAGAGGATGCAGGGTGACTTGGATAGGTTGGGTGAGTGGGCAAATTCATGGCAGATGCAATTTAATGTGGATAAATGTGAAGTTATCCACTTTGGTGGCAAAAATAGGAAAACAGATTATTATCTGAATGGTGGCCGATTAGGAAAAGGGGAGGTACAACGAGACCTGGGTGTCATTATACACCAGTCATTGAAAGTGGGCATGCAGGTACAGCAGGCGGTGAAAAAGGCGAATGGTATGCTGGCATTTATAGTGAGAGGATTCGAGTACAGGAGCAGGGAGGTACTACTGCAGTTGTACAAGGCCTTGGTGAGACCACACCTGGAGTATTGTGTGCAGTTTTGGTCCCCTAATCTGAGGAAAGACATCCTTGCCATAGAGGGAGTACAAAGAAGGTTCACCAGATTGATTCCTGGGATGGCAGGACTTTCATATGAAGAAAGACTGGATGAACTAGGCTTGTACTCGTTGGAATTTAGAAGATTGAGGGGGGATCTGATTGAAACGTATAAAATCCTAAAGGGATTGGACAGGCTAGATGCAGGAAGATTGTTCCCGATGTTGGGGAAGTCCAGAACGAGGGGCCACAGTTTGAGGATAGAGGGGAAGCCTTTTAGGACCGAGATTAGGAAAAACTTCTTCACACAGAGAGTGGTGAATCTGTGGAATTCTCTGCCACAGGAAACAGTTGAGGCCAGTTCATTGGCTATATTTAAGAGGGAGTTAGATATGGCCCTTGTGGCTACGGGGGTCAGGGGGTATGGAGGGAGGGCTGGGGTGGGGTTCTGAGTTGGATGATCAGCCATGATCATAATAAATGGTGGTGCAGGCTCGAAGGGCCGAATGGCCTACCCCTGCACCTATTTTCTATGTTTCTATGTTTCTAGTCCCTGCAGATACCGCAAATTCAGAGTAACACAGAAACGAAGGTACTCACCAATCAGTCAGCATCTGTTAAGAGGAATAAACAGTTGATCTTTTAGGCCAAGAACCTTCATCAGGAAATGCTTCCTATGCCAATCCTACTATCTAAAGGTCTTTATTATCCACCTTTGATTTTTGTTAAATTATAAGCATTCATTGTATAATGTATTTCATTAGGGATGGAGGATTAAACACACATTTAGGCCTCTATTCTGTGATCGATGAGCTTGGCTAAAAGTATTAGATGTAAAACAGACAGATTTTTGTGAGCCACCATAAAATGGAAATGTCAAAGCTGACTTTTCAAACAATTCAGTCTACACAGGCCCTTCACCACCCATCCTGGTTTCTACCTGGAACAAGATGCACGCAGGAAACTGCGCTAATTCCTTCTCCATTGTGGCAGATTTACAGATAAATAGATCACCAGGATAATCTGCGGGAGGAGGCGGAATAGAAAACGAATCCCCAGTCAGTGATTCATCAAATGTGAGACATTGATGCAGATGGTACTAATAAACCAAAAGTACACAATGATTTAGTCTAGTCAAAATGTTATATTTATGTAAGAAAAATAGCATTGTAAAATGAAAAATTACACTGGATGAATGAGTTTCCAAACAATTTGATCCAATATGTAGTTAAGCTTTATACAAACATATATATTAGTTAAGCATTTGTTTTCCATATGAAAATGATTAAAAAATACAATTTAATAATTCTAGATCTGTTAAGCTGTAAAGCTATTTGCAGAAATGCAAGCATATAACTATATTTAAAGTTGTCCTTTGGGTAGTATACCCAACTCCCACTTTAACAATACATTATGGGGAGAAAAAAGGAAAATAGTTTACATAAGATCATTGTGCAACACAGAGACCTACACCTGTGGAAACAGGATGAAGTGCCTTCTATCACCATTCTAAGCCAAATAGCAAATGCAGAGCTACAACAAAGTGAATGCAATGTTAGTTGCATTCATGAATCAAAATGTCTGAATTATTTACTCATCCAAAGTGGTTACCCCAAAATGAATCTACTGAATTCATATTTTCATCCAATTTAGTCAACTGTCAAGTGATAGAAAAAAAATTAAGAAATGTCAATTATACAAGGGGTGATTGATAAGTTCGTGGCCAAAGGTAGAGGGAGTCAATTTTAGAAAACCTAGCACATTTATTTTTCAAAATCGTCCCCTCCTACATTTACACACTTAGTCCAACAGTCGCGGAGCATACGGATCCCTTCTTTGGAGAAGTTGGCATCTTGGACGTCCAGAAGTGGTCCACAGCAGGGGTGATTGATAAGTTCATGGCCTAGGGTAAAGGAGATGAGCTATTAACTTCAAACTTTCTGCATAATCACTCAAAGAGTTGAACTGCATGTGCATGTAATGAGAGCTGTATAACTCATCTCCTGGAGGTCCAAGATGCCAACTTCTACAAAGAAGGGATCCGCATGTTCCACGACCACTGGACTAAGTGTGTAAACGTAGGAGGGGACTGTGTTGAAAAATAAATGTGCTAGGTTTTCTAAAACTGACTCCATCTATCTTAGGCCATGATAAAGCTGTGAAAGTTTTTCACCCCACCTTCAAATTTGTTAACTAAAATGGCTTTGAAGTGGTTTCTCTTCACCTACACTGCATCAATACATGATAAAATTGAAAACTGTTGCAATCAACTAAGTGCATGAAGGTAGTACATAATGGCTCTAATAAATGCTTTTATTAGCTGTCTTTCAGAAATTCATGTTTTCACAGTGCATACATTCATGTTTGTTGGAAATGCAGCAGCCAATATGGGCACAGCAAGCTGGAACACTGCAAGGATAATCAATGGGTATAAACAATAGCCATCAGAACTTCTACCTGAAAATGTGGATGGAGGTTTGGACTCATCCAAAACATTCCACATTCAACAGTCCAGCCGGTCCTTGGAGTATCAGATTGGAATATTCACCCCCCGCCCCCCGCCACACTCCATGCATTTGCCGCAGAGAGAAAAAAACCCATTAACCATCCAAGGACTTTCCTGAACTTAGAATCTGAGAAGTAAAACAATGTTTCAAAGAAGTGAAACCCTGAATTTTAAGGATAAAGTAGCAATGAGAAAAACTATTCTCTTAATTTAAGGTTCAAAGTAAGTGGTGTTAAAGAGTTAGGTATCCCTGTGGTTAAATAAATTACTAAAATAATCTTAAAGGTAGCTGCCTTATAAAAACAAATTCTTCATCAACCAAATTCCTCATTTTTTAGTAGAATCACTTTGATTCCACAATTTCAAAAGCTGCCAATAATATTTTAAAAATGCTATATTCTGGACTGCACTATTTTATACATAACAGCTAGATTTCTGTGCTACATGTATGAAAAATAATCAGTTTTACATTGTTAAATAACATCCATGTATAAATTAAATCTAAAATACACCTCACATCCGTCACTACTCCTCCTGTTAACTGACCACGCATTTTAGTAAAATAACTTCCATTTCTTCACAGAAACTATTTTGCCATTCAATTTTGATCCAAATTCCTCTCCTATATTTTTTAGATTTAGGTTTTTAAACTTTTGTAATTAGGTTTAGAAACATTTGTGTGTGCTTATTGCATTAAGCAAACACAATCTAAATACACTTGGCTCCCAATTTTGTAAACCTGGAAAGCTGGTGAGGGTGAGGGTGTTGCTGTGACTGAATACTGTTGACCTCACCTACTCCTGAAAGGTTTTCTTTTTTACCTCCCTAACAAGTTATAATTCTCTGGCGTGGCTCCAGCGCCTCTTCCAAATAAACTCTGGAAATGATCCTAGTTGAATACATCACTCTTGCTGGTTCACATCTAGCTGCCATGGGCTAGAATGTTAATATTAAGAATTCTGGCCCTACTATCAATTAAGGTGAAAGGGCAAAGGAAAAGGGAAGAACTGAAAAGAGATCACAGCTGTAGGAGGATGAATTGGGTTACACTGGTTAGCTTGGTAGGACAGCATTTTTACTTAGTTGTGCTACAAATTAAATATACTGCAATATTAAGTGCTCATAAAGGAAACAAAGCATGTTTAATGTTAGTATCTGTAGTGCAGATATAATATATAGTAAAATAATCCAAATTTAGTTTTGCATTGTAATTGCTTTGGGTTAATTTTGGAGGATTCTGATATAAATAATAATGAACCATGGATTAAAGGGTTAGATGTTCTTATTTTATAGGTTTAACTGTTACAAATCAGTATTTGTGATTATACTAATAATCACTGTATCAATGGTAATAAAGGCTTCCATCTGCCTTTCATTTTGTATGGACTTGTTGTAGTGAGTACAGCTGTTCCTTTGTATTATTCAAAAAGTAAAAAGCTCATCAGAATTTATTCTCATCCACTTTCTGCTGGCTACAATATATGTGAGTAGCATCTACGAAAGACCAATGGATAAATTGAATAAGAGAAGCCCTGCCAACTAATTTAATCAGTTTCTAGCCTTGGTCCAGAAGAGACCACACAGGCACATACATTGCCAAGACTGCAAACTATGTCCTGCCAACCACACAATGTCTTGAGAATTTCTTCGGGGGTATTTAGGTTGATTGCCTTTACAAAATATTTCAAATGAACAATGAGAAAGGGTTGCTGGAAGATTTCTGTTTCAATCCAGTTGTGCAATTCTGAGATACAGCTGCTCACCGTGTTCATGCTTGTTTCCTTCCAGTCTTCCTGTAGTAGATGATGGTAGTCAACACCCATACATTCAACAAGCACAGCACCACATAACGTATAATCACTGAAAAGGAAATCAGAGCCTTTATAGAAGATGTACATTTTTATTTAAATACTAACAAACCAAATGCATACAAGTTACAGGATTTTATTACAGAAGTTTGTAATTATCAAGAGTATTTTATATCAATTTCCAATTATTTGAAATAACCACATCACCTCTGTTAGCTGGACAAGGGTAATTATGCTTAGTGTATATATACTGCTTTCGGCTTTCTGAAATAAGTCAACAGGCTATTATTTTTTAAAAAGAATGTTCTTATTACTTCTATTCAGCTGGCAGTGCTACTCAAAAGTTGCTACCACATTATGTCCTCCTCAAGCTTACTACCTGCAAAGTAGGAACAGGCACCAACTCCTTGTATTATTAATGAGAAAAAACTGTTACTGAAGAGAACCTGGTGGTGTATCGGTTATGTTATTTAGACTAGTAATCCACAGACCTGGATTAACGAGATGGAAATGAGTCCACATCTGACTGGAGAACATAAATTCAATTAGTTATTTGATACAAAAAGCTAGTTTAAGTAAGTGACCAAACACATCTGCTTCACTGATACCCTGTCTGGAAAGAAAATCTGTCTTCTCTATCCCGGGGTGTATGGGGTGTCTAGGGAGGGGTAGCACCTCTGGTGGGGGGAGGCCTGCCGTACCCTTTTTCAGGGCAGCTCATCCACCTTTGGTCCCCACCTGGCGCTCAGCTCTCACCTTTGGCTCCAAGTAGCTGTAGCATGCGCAGCAGCCACACCCCAGTAAACCGTCTCGGCAGACGGGCCAAACCAGGTAGCCGACGGGTCTTGGGCGACCCTCGGTGAGGTAGGGGATCTGCCTATCCCAGCGTGTGAAGTCTGGCTATGGCGGATTGTGCAGAAAAGACCGATTAATGGTCCAATGGTCAAGGCGGCAGGCCAGCAGGCGTTTGTGGAGTGCTAAGAGCACGACAAGGCACTTAGACGTCCTGGTCATCCACTGCAAGTGGTGGTGATCTCTTTAAACTCACCCGGCAGAAGGCAAAGGCAAACCACTGCTGTAATCTGCCACGTACATGATTTCCCAATATGTCAGAGTGGCGTGGAGGGAAATTGTCTGCCAACTGGAGATTCCAGATGCGACCTAACGACGACGATCTCTGGTTATGCCTATAGGTGAATCCAATGCAACCGAATGACTCTTAAAAGCCTCCCAAAGTAACCCATTAAGTGACTCTCTTTAAGAATAATTAGCGATAAGCCATATAATATAGAATTACATACCTGTGGTCAAAAAGACAGACTACTCAAATGTATACCAAATAAGGATGCATATTTTTGTAAACCACATAAAAATACTATGGTAATTTTGGTATTATTCACTATGGTTAGTTATGATATTTAGAGAATTAATTTCTTTCATCTGGGAACCTTTTCCCTTTGCAGTACATGAGAAATTCTTACGTTCTACAAACCATTATATTCGCTATTTGGATGAAAGTGATGTTTTTACAATGGAAGAGTTAATCTATTTTCATTTGCAAATTCTGAAATTTCAAATTAGAATTGTGATAAGACGACTGTATACATATCAAAAGCCCATTCACCTGCAGTGTCCTGGGTGGTCATCAGAGTAGTGAAGACTCGTGCTGTGTAAGAATAATAAAATTAAGGTCACAATTCAAAGATTAATAATTGCATCAAATTTAGGAGAGAATCCACAGCTAATTGTTGTGGAAAAACACATTCACCACGTACAGTGTTTCCACATCCTGCTGTAGTAACTTCCTTTTACAGCAATAGTCTATCCCAATATACTGACTGCTTTTCTCATTTCCACCTTTGTGGTCTGTCACAGTTCTACCCATCTGCAGTTGTGTTGTTCACAGTCCTGAGTACTCACAAACCTTGCCTACACTTATTAACCTTCATTGGTTCCTTGCCTATTAGTTTAGTTATTGTAATAACTAAATCACTGAATTAGTATAGCATAGGTAAACCTTCAGCCAATTGGTCTGTGTTGGTGTTTCATCAAAGGAATGAAGTGAATTCCAATCTCCAAGTCTTCCCCCGTGGCCCTAGGAATTTTACTTTTTCACATATTTTAATAGCACATCAGCCTAATTGTAGAGTTGCACTTCTGATATGTTGCCTTTGGCAATATGCAACCTTTTGCTCACTGTCCAATCTAAAACAACGTTGCCAAAATTTTTTTTCAGCGGTTTGATCAAGGCATGACTGCGCACGCGCCTGGACGTCAGTGAGTTAGATTGGCAGGAAGAATTTAAAAGGAGATAATTTTTTCTTCATAGGTTTGATCGAGGCATGACTGCGCAGGCGTGCGAACGTCAGCGAGTTAGATTGGTAGGAAGAATTTAAAAGATCATTTTTTCTTCAGCGGTTCAACCTAGGCATGACTGTGCAGGTGCATGGATGTCAGCGAGTTAGACTGGCAGGAAGAATTTAAAAAGAAGACAGCTTTACAGAGCGAGCATCAGAGTAGAGGGAGTCAGAGTAGGAGGGCTTTGGCTTAATGAGGCTTCGGCAATAACGGGTCGAGGTGAGGTAAGTTACTTGTGAAGAATAGGAATAGGAAGTATGTCTGCGAGGCCAGTGTTCTGTACTGGGCGTCAGATGTGGGAAGTCTGGGAGACTCCCAGCCTCCCGGACGGCCACACTTGCACCAGGTGTGTTGAGCTGCAGCTCCTTTGGGCCTGGGTTAGGGAACTGGAGATGCAGCTTGATGACCTTCGTCTGGTCGGGGTAAGTGAGGAGGTGATAGATAGGAGCTATAGGGAAGTAGTCACACCGGGGCCTCGGGAGACAGATAAGTGGATAACAGTCAGGAGAGGGAAGGGCAAGAGTCAGATACTAGAGAGTACCCCTGTGGCTGTCCCCTTTAACAATATTGTTTGAGTATTGTTGGAGATGACAGCCTACCTGAAGGAAGCAACAGTGGCTGTGCCTCTGGCACAGAGTCTAGCCCTGTGGCTCAGAAGGGTAGGGAAAGGAAGAGGATGGCAGCAGTGATAGGGGATTCTATAGTTCGGGGGTCAGACAGGTGATTCTGTGGACACAGGAAAGAAACACGGATGGTAGTTTGCCTCCCAGGTGCCAGGGTCCGGGATGTTTCTGATCGCGTCCACAGTATCCTGAAGTGGGAAGGTGAACAGCCAGGGGTCATGGTACACATTGGTACCAACAACACAGGTAGGAAGAGGGAGGAGATTACAAAGGAAGTTGAGAAGCAGGACCTCAAAGGTAGTAATCTCGGGATTACTGCCTGTGCCACGCGACAACGAGTATAGGAATAGAGTGAGGTGCAGGATAAATGCGTGGCTGAGAGATTGGAGCAGGGAGCAGGGATTCAGATTTCTGGATCACTGTGACCTCTTTTGGGGCAGGCATGACCTGTACAAAAAGGATGGGTTGACTTGAATCTGAAGGGGACCAATATCCTGGCAGGGAGGTTTGCTAAGGCTATTGGGGAGAGTTTAAATTAGAATTGCTGGGAGATGGGAACCGAACTGAAGAGACGGAGGAAGGGGTGGCTGGCTCACAAATAGAGAAAGCTTGGAGACAGTGCGAGAGGGAGGATAGGCAGTTGGTAGGGAAGGGATGTGCTCAGACCGATGGTTTGAAATATGTCTATTTTACTTGGCGCTATGATGTTGTGGCCATTACAAAGACTTGGATGGCTCAAGGGCAGGAATGGTTACTCAGAGTGCCAGGCTTTAGATGTTTCAGAAAGGACAGGGAAGGAGGCAAAAGAGGTGGGGGCGTGGCACTGTTGATCAGAGATAGAGTCACGGCTGCAGAAAAGGAGGAAGTCATGGAGGGATTGTCTACTGAGTCTCTGTGGGTGGAAGTTAGAAACAGGAAGGTGTCAATAATTCTACTGGGTTACACGCAATAGTAACAGGGACATCAAGGAGCAGATAGGGAGACAAATTCTGGAACGGTACAATAATAACAGGGTTGGCGTGATGGGAGATTTTAATTTCGCCAATACTCATTGGCATCTCTCTAGAGCAAGGGCTTTAGATGGGGTGGAGTTTGTTAGGTGTGTTCAGGAAGGTTTTCTGACACAATATGTGGATAAGCCTACAAGAGGAGAGGCTGTGCTTGATCTGGTATTGGGAAATGAACCTGGTCAGGTGTGAGGTCTCTCAGTGGGAGAGCATTTTGGAGATAGTGATCACAATTCTATCTCCTTTACCATAGCATTGGAGAGGGATAGGAACAGATAAGTTAAGAAAACGTTTAATTGGAGTAAGGGGAAATCTGAAGCTATCAGGCAGGAATTTGAAAGCATAAATTGGGAACAGATGTTCTCAGGGAAATGTACAGCAGATACGTGGCAAAAGTTCAGGGGATATTTGCATGGCATTCTGCATAGGTATGTTCCAATGAGACGGGGAGAGGACGGTAGGGTACAGGAACCATGGTATACAAAGGCTGTTGAAAATCTAGTCAAGAAGAAAACTTATGAAAGGTTCAATAAACTAGGTAATGATTGAGATCTAGAAAATTAAGGCTAGCAGGAAGAAGTTTAAGAATGAAATTAGAAGAGCCAGAAGGGGCCATGAGAAGGCCTTGGCGGACATGATTAAGGAAAACCCCAAAGCATTCTACAAGTATATGAAGAGCAAGAGGATAAGACATTAGAGAATAGGATCAACAAAGTGTGACAGTGGAAAAGCGTGCATGGAATTGGAGGAGATAGCAGAGGTACTTAATGAATACCTTGCTTCAGTATTCACTACGGAAAAGAATCTTGGCGATCGTAGGGATGACTTACAGCGGACTGAAAAGCTTGAGCATGTAGATATTAAGAAAGAGGATGTGCTGGAGCTTTTGGAAAGCATCAAGTTGGATAAGTCACCGGAACTGGATCAGAAGTACCCCAGGCTACAGTGGGAGGCGAGGGAGGAGATTGTTGAGCCTCTGGCAATGATCCTTGCATCAATGGGGACGGGAGAAGTTCCAGAGGATTGGAGGGTTGCAAATGTTGTTCCCTTATTCAAGAAAGGGAGTAGAGATAGCCCAGGAAATTATAGACCAGTGAGTCTTACTTCAGTGGTTGGTAAATTGATGGAGAAGATCCTGAGAGGCAGGATTTATGAACATTTGGAGAGGCATAATATGATTAGGAATAGTCAGCATGGCTTTGTCAAAGGTAGGGTGGGTTTTACAAGCCTGATTGAGTTTTTGAGTATGTGACTAAACACATTGATGAAGGTAGAGCAGTAGATGTAGTGTATATGGATTTCAGCAAGTCATTTGATAAGGTACCCCATGCAGGGCTTATTGACAAAGTAAGGAAGCATGGGATCCAAGAGGACCTTGCTTTGTGGATCCAGAATTGGCTTGCCTACAGAAGGCAAAGAGTGGTTGTAAAGGGTCATATTCTGCATGGAGGGCGATGACCAGTGGTGTGCCTCAGGGATCTGTTCTGGGACCTCTTCTCTTCGTGATGTTTGTAAATGACTTGGATGAGGAAGTGGAGGGATGGGTTAGTAAGTTTGCTGATGACACAAAGGTTGGGGGTGTTGTGCATAGTATGGAGGGCTGTCAGAGGTTACAGCGGGACATTGATAGGATGCAAAACCGGGCTGAGAAGTGGCAGATGGAGTTCAACACAGACAAGTGTGAGGTGGTTCATTTTGGTAGGTCAAATATGATGGCAGAATATAGTATTAATGGTAAGACTCTTGGCAGTGTGGAGGATCAGAGGGATCTTGGCGTTCAAGTCCATATGACACTCAAAACTGCTGCGCAGGTTGACTCTGTAGTTAAGAAGGCATACGGTGTACTGGCCTTCATCAACTGTGGGATTGAGTTCAAGAGCCGAGAGGTAATGTTGCAGCTATATAGGACCCTGGTCAGACCCCACTTGGAGTACTGAGCTCAGTTCGGGTCACCTCACTACAGGAAGGATGTGGAAATTATAGAAAGGGTGCATAGGTGATTTACAAGGATGTTGCCTGGATTGAGGAGCATACCTTATGAGAATAGGTTGAGTGAACTTGGCCTTTTCTCCTTGGAGTGATGGATGTTGAGAGGTGACCTGATTGAGGTGTACAAGATAATGAGAGGCATTGATCATGTGGATAGTCAGAGACTTTTTCCCAGGGCTGAAATGGCTGGCATGAGAGGGCATAGTTTTAAGGTGCTTGGAAAAAGGTACAGAGGAGGTGTCAGGTTTTGTTTTAAAATGCAGAGTGGTGAGTGCATGGAATGGGCTGCTGGCGACGGTGGTGGAGGCGGATACAATAGGGTCTTTTGAGAGACTCCTGGATAGGTACATGGAGCTTAGAAAAATAGAGGGCTATGGGTAACCCTAGGTAATTTCTAAAGTAAGGACATGTTCGGCATACCATTGTGGGCTGAAGGGCCTGTATTTTGCTGTAGGTTTTCTATGTTTCTATGTTTTGTCTGCCAAGCAATGAAATCCATTTTAAAGTCACACTTACCGCAAGTAGTGTAGATTGCAAAACTCCATGTCAACGCACTAACTTGATCAGAGTTCCGGGTTGTCCACAGAGACTGCAGTTGAGCATATTTACTTAATGCACTGATATATGTGGATAGATTCTACAACAAAAAAGTTAATCAAAAAAAGGTCACTAGCCAATCCTCAAGTACTGCCTCTGTGCAAATCAAATCTGAACCCAAGACAGTCATAGATTTCAATTAAGAATGCAGTTTTTAAAAAAGTTAATCAATTAAAGGGCTGCACTATTACATATAAATGCTAAGCCAAAAGAGAATTAAGAATACACAGTATTACTATTCTTATTCTAATAATGAGAGATTCAATGATCTTTGATTCATTCAGTGTTTTTCTCCAACTCTTCATCAACTTTCAATCAACGAAGCACATTTATCGTTGGCAATATTAAATAGATATTTTGTAAAACTGTTATTTGGTACTGGTAGTGAGGGTCCAATGAACTCAAACCTAAGTTCCGACAATTTGCGAAATATTACTGGAAAATACTTAGCAGTTTATAAAATAATTGAAATAGAACAGTTTTTTAAAAACTTGATTTAAAACTCAAAAGGAAATAAAATGTCACTTTGATCCCAATAGCCACTTTTGAATTGTAGTTATTTTAATACAAGATCCCACATGCCATCTTGGTCAATGTCTCCCATCCACTACATAATGTACTAGGTGGGCACAGGAGTACATTCAGCCAGAGACTCATTCCACCGAGATGCAACACAGAGCGTCATAGGAAGTCATTCCTGCCTGTGGCCATCAAACTTTACAACTCCTCCCTTGGAGGGTCAGAGACCCCGAGCCGATAGGCTGGTCCTGGACTTATTTCACAATTTACTGGCATAACTTACATATTACTATTTAACTATTTATTACTATTTTCTATTACTATTCTATTATCATTTATTATTTCTATGACTATTACTATTTACTAATAGTAATATTACTATTACTACTTATTATTTATGGTGCAACTGTAACGAAAACCAATTTCCCCCGGGATCAATAAAGTATGACTATGACTAAGCTGCAGTGAGATAATAGCCAGACAATTTTATTTTACATGATGCCAGTTGAGGATAGATAAAGGTCAGCAAAGAGAAATACTCCTTTTTTTTTAAAAAAAAAGACATCTTTTAGACAGACTGGAGTGGACAGGTGTTCAATCAGAGCTGAACATTTGCTCCCATGCTTACATTTCTGGACAAGGGCTTGAATCCATAGCCTTCTGAAGGCTAACTCTCAGTCAAATCTGACATCATGAAACCCCAGGCAAGCCCACGGTTTGAAAACCAACTTGCTACATTTGAAACCTGACTTCGTCACTTGAATTCCACTTCAGGGTTTCCCCCATCTTCCAAAGTCCACATCACCTTTTTAGGCTTCGTGTGCAGAGAATAGTAAACAAAAGAATAGGAGAAAAGGTTAAGACAAGAACAATAGAATAAAACAGCAAGAGAAAAAAAAGATGGGGACAGACTGTAAAATAAAAGGGAGATGGGGCAATCAATTTCTAAACGTTCGTTAACCTGTTTTAACTGACACTGAAAGACTTATTACATTTGATTACCAATCATCCCAATAGGTCTTTCTGTAATTAAAATATGTGAACTGATATGGAACAAAGATGTGTTTTATACAGTTTTGAATGTTACTGTAATAATCAATTACTATTGTCTTGCATTTAGAATTCACTTTTCATAAAAGTAATCTGGATGGCAATCAAGGTCATGCAGATAACCCTTTAAACACTTGATAATACAAGGGAAAACTATTTTTAAAACTGAAGTTATTATTGTATTTTTGCAGCATGTTAGATAGAAAACTGCTTGGAACTAATGACAAGGACATTCATGATGGAGGCAGTAGAGTGAAGTAATTTTTAACGTCAATTCATCCAGCTGCTTGTGAAACAGTACAGGAATCTTTAATTAAAGAGAATGCATCATCAACCTCTTGGGATCACAGCATATGGAAAGTTTCCACATTCTGTTACATCCAGACTTTGGCTTTTTTTCCTGTACATTTGCTCTGCACTGATTAAAATTTACATTAATGAAATGTGATATAAACTAAGAAATAGTATGAGCAAAGGAAAATGATGGCAAATAGCCAGAAAGACTGAGACAAATTATATTGAAGAGAATCAAATTATCCCAGTGTTACTTTGTATAACTTAGGATTTTTCTAATTATTTTTAGCAGAGTATGGTAATATTAATATCAAAACAGCCGTCATAAAAAACTGTCTCTGACAATCACTGAATTCACAGAAGTAGGAGAAATTTGCACTTTGGCTGAAGGTACATGGGAAAGCAAAACACTTTGCCAATCACTCTCTCCTGCTCTTCATCTTATCATGGACTTTCCCTTCTGTTCTTTCGACACTACTCTCCCCAACATATCCACACACAGACACACAAGTGTTTGAGCAAAAGCTGAATTAACAAGGAAACTCTGCATTGACTAATAAGCTGAGTTGTTACACCAAATATTTATTGATATTAATATATCAGTAAATAATATTTACTGCAAACAATGCTCCAAGTTTGGTCTAATAGTGTAAAGTTGCAACATGATCTCCCAAATCTTATATTCTATGATGCAATTTATAAACTCTCCCAAATTTGTAGTGTATCAAACTGAAAATTTGAGAACTACCACTTTTGAACCATCTTCTGTGCAGTTTAATTTATTAACCCACATTTATAGAGAATTTATTTTTTAAAAAATGTTCAGCTCCATATTACAGATGAATTTAGGAGTCAGAGCCAAAACAAAATGTTTAGGTTTTTATCTTGCTTGCCTCTAATGAAGATATTTAGAGCAGTTCTCATCAAGTCATTCATCCCACTGACAGTTGTTCTGTTCAATCTTTCCAAATGAGTGTGAGTACGCAATATTAAGCTGCCTTTACAAAATTTTGATGCTCAGAGCAAACTATGCATGAAGACTAGAGGAAACAATAAAATAACACAATCTTTCTGAATTTTAACATTTACATCAAGGTTTCTGGTTACCAGTCTTCAGGACGCCCCTCACTTTGCACAGATCTTTTAAAAATCTATTATTAAATTTATTATTATGTTTTGTATTTGCAGTTCGTCTTCTTTTGCACATTGGTTATTTGCCCATCTTTGTGAGTAGTTTTTCATTGTTTCTATTGTGTTTCTTTGTATCTGCTGAGAATGCCTGCAAGAAAATGAATCTCAGGAAAGTATGCACTTTGATAATAAATCATCTTTGAACTTTAAAATTTCTGATTATATAATCAGAGCCTGTGCTACTAGACCACTGTTTTTCTTATTATATACGTGACATGGACTTTGTACAAGTTGCACAATTTCAAAGTTGGTTCATAAACAAAAGCTTACTCTGACGATGAATGATGCTTCAGAAGACTAGTTGGATTCTGCAATTCAATGCACTAACTTTGAAAAGAAACACTGAAGAGTAGCATACAAATATCTTGGTGATGCAAGAACAGGGAATTCAGGAGAGTACACAAACGAAGGTAATAGGGCAAGCTGAGGCAGTTGAAGTTATGAAATACAGTAAAACTCAGAAAATCCACTATTCAGCCATTAGGAAATCCTAGTAGTTTCACAGATTATTCATCAGGTAAAATTTGCCCTGTTCCCTGTCCGTTGGCTGGGTGTGGGTTTCTGAGCTTCTCATGAGAACCCCAGGTCCTGTGTTACCAAATACCCATTTGGGCTCAGTATCCTTTGAACTCACCTGCTTCTGTTGGTCCCACTCCATTAAAATTTACTGTTTCTAGTGCTTGCTTGAATTTTTAAAAAATCTGCTTTGTTCAACTTAATTCAAAAATAAAGAATTCGTGCAAAAACCCTTAGGCATCAAATGGAGTACTATCAACAATTCTGAACAGCATATTCTAGGAAAGATGTCAGGACCTAGGAAAATGTAAAGGACGCAAACAAGAGGAATTCTGCAGATGCTGGAAATTCAAGCAACACACATCAAAGTTGCTGGTGAATGACGACTGTACCTCTTCCTAGAGATGCTGCCTGGCCTGCTGTGTTCACCAGCAACTTTGAATTGTAAAGGAAATGCCCATCGGGGGTTTGTAGGGATGAAAGGATCCAGTATTGAGGGAAGACCAAGAAGATAATCCTTGTGAAAGCAGAGATTAATATGGAGACCTAATACAGGAATTCGGCATTATCATGGGTATTGAGGACCGAACAGAAATTTTAGGAAGGTTGTGAAAGGAGAACCATAGAGAATTTTCTAGAGTGACTATGGGAAATTTAACTTAGTGAGGGGGTGAATGGCAGGCCAAGATATATTAGGTACATATTCCAGTTTTCCAGCTGTAATCATTTTTAAAAAGAGGATTTCCCCCTCCTAAACACTTCCCCAACCATTTTCCAGTTTCAGGACAGGGAGTCTGATGATGGTACATCTTCCAGCTCCACGTATTGATTAACTAACTTATCAAAGCCTATGGTAGAATGCTTGCCAAATAGAGCAGGACAATCTGGGACTAAGTTCCTTAAATCTTTTGGTTTACTGTGTTACTGGCACAAGTACAGGCCTGAATGAAATCTCCCTTATAATGTTCAAAATTTACAAGAAAGACTGCAAACAATATTAATGCTGATTAATTGTTTCCATTGTATTGAAACATACTCTCCATAGAGATTTATGTCAAATACTTCAAGACCCTTGCTAAGCTATGGAGGTCAGAAGTTAAAGGAAAATCACTTCACTGTACTTTCACTAATTTCTCAGACTCGGTACAGGAACTGCTGGTAGTCAACCATCAGGATTCTGAACTGGCGTGAATAACTTCAATCACCACTATTCTGAACTGATACTATGACTTAAAGACTCACTTTTAAGGACTCTTTACAAGATGTTCTCAGTGTTACTTTATTATCTGGACACTCTTCTTTGTCAGTCTTCCTTTATGTACAGTTCTTTGTAAATCCCGTTGTATTTTTTTTCCTGTAAATGGGTGCAAGGAATTGAATTTCAAGGTAGCATATGGTAACATATACATACCTTGATAACAAGTTTACTTTGAAATTAAAAATAGATTATTCTTTATTGACACAAAGGAAGCTACAGTCCTGAAACTAATCAATGAGAAGAAAATATTTTAAAGATAGGTCACAAGTTGCTCCTGACATGCACCATTTTCTGGCTTTGAAAGTGAGCCCCCTTCCATTTCTATTATCGCTGATCTTCAAATCCTAATCAAGTTTCTATTACAGGAGCCAAATAGCAATCAGGCTGTAGAGACGGAGAGAGAATTTATGAACCTCTGAAAGCCATCATGACCTACTCTATCAGAATAGGAGAAACAGAAGGAGGAAGATTTAACCATTCACCACCTCAGTAATGTAATAAACCACTGCTGACAATGTGCACACAAGCAAGTCGTCTTTTATTGCTAACTAGGCAACGGGGTGACCTGTTGGGGCACCCTTTGACAGAAGGGTAGTGCAGTCTGATATGACCAGAATGAACATTAAATTTTCCTGAATGCTATTGGTATCGCTTTGCTTTGGAAACTGAAGTAGAAAACCTCAGTTTATTAAAGAAGAACAACGCATAGCAAAGCAAATATAGCTGCTCCTCATTTAATGAAGGACACTTTTGATAGCATTATTTCTGGTTTTTCTGCCACCCTTGTGCCTCTCGTTGTCATTCTGGAGACGTGCAGCCCTTTCATCTCCCGTCTCTTCATCTCTTCTGCTGTTTGTTGTTTGTCTCTGATCCTGGAGATGTGCATGCCTCTCCTCCTCTGTCTCTTCTTCTCTCATCTTTTTTTGTCCTGACTCTTTGATCCTGGAGTCGTGCAGCCCTGGCCTCATCTGATTCTTGTTCTCTCCCTCTCCTTGCCACTTCCCAACGACGTTTGGCGTTTTCTCTTGACCATAATGTCCCCCTTCCCTTTCCACACGGCATAATTAGGCTGACCATTTTTTTTTTTTACCCTAATGCTGGATATGCTGGATAGAAGATATGAAGCAGTAACACCAAAGGATGCTGATTATTCTTGATGATGTGGTTGGCGCTCTCCTAAATGGATGTGATATAGTCACCACTGTCCTTTGACTGCAGCAAAGGGTTTTATGGGTGTCTCGAAGTATGTCATTACAATAAGATTTAATTATCTCTTATTGATGGGTGGCAGTTAGATCTGTCCCAAACCTGCACATGCTGATGGTGATTAGCAGAATGTGACCCCTCGAAATAGAGCTGCCCTGCCCTTTTTCTCCGGTAGGTGTCGCTGCTGAGGCTGGCCGTGCGCATGCGTCGGGCTGACGCGTCCCAATTTCCATGATGGCCGATCGGGTCTCGGGTTAAAAGGGAGCCTGCTT
The DNA here is from genome assembly GCF_963921235.1 of Mobula hypostoma. Taxonomy (NCBI): domain Eukaryota; kingdom Metazoa; phylum Chordata; class Chondrichthyes; order Myliobatiformes; family Myliobatidae; genus Mobula; species Mobula hypostoma. The sequence goes on from NC_086098.1 coordinate 60,498,263, forward strand.
ATTTTGGCGACTGAGCAATTTTATACGAATATATAACCCTGAACTTTGCCTGCATTCTGTAAGTTCGCGCATTTTAATTCGATTTAGCCAAAAAAAGTGCCGCTGTAATGCACCGTTTGTGCTAATTGTAAGTCACAGACAGACAAACAGAGCATGAGAGTTTTAGTAGTATATAGATAGATTGTGTTGGGATAAATATAGGTCAAGTCAAAAGAAAGTCACTGATTGCTACCCTTTCAAATGTGCCTTAGAATATTTCACCTCTGGAGAAAAGAGGACCTTGGTTTATCATTCTCTCTGAATGACAGAAACTCACACAATATAGCCCAGGAACTTCTGTTTGGATTAGATGTTCAAACCTCTGGAACAAGCAGCAAAGGAGCTCACTAGTAAGTGGACAAAGAGCTAGCAGTAACAGATATATATTTCTGTCCTTTAGAAATATTAAAAGTGGTTGCAGAAAGACATATCTGAAGGAAGGCACTAAAATGGCCCAATATTGTTTGATTACATGCATGTAAACCAATATTTTAACTAATTTTCAAAGGAATTTCCCATATTTAGCCACATCTTCAGGAGAAAGGAAGAATAATGATCCAGAATATAGAATAATTATTTAAAAGTGCTCACTGAAAAGATAAATTGCAGCACTTTGGTCGTAAGGACAATGCTGTAACTGCTGAGTGAAAATTGCATGGGAACCCCCAGTTACATTCCATTCTATGTTTTAAAAAGCTCTTTTCTTGAAAGTAATTAGTTCCACACATTTTCGTTACACTCATTTTAAATCGTGTTTACGGCCTTTTCTTCTCCCTTAGTTTTTTGGCACCTCAGACAAACTGCTGCTTATAATTGAACAACATGGCCCATCCTAGTTTGCTCAGGCAAGGAGAGCAGACAAAGATTGATATTTATTGAGCATTTATTCATTGCTCTTGGTGTAAAGAATCAGGTGGAAATGTTAAACTTCCAAAGAAATTTAGCATCTCAGCCTCACTATCAATTGATTTTACAGCAACTTTTGGTTCTCCAACTGTAGATGGGCTGATCTATCATTGTCTGTCATCTGAACCTAATTATTTAAGATATCTCAAATGAATGGATTAGTCTGCTAAAAAAACTAAAATAAACAATATAATAAATACAAACAGATTTAATACCCAATTCAATGTGTTTCCACCGTTTGCAAAGAGCCACCTCACAAACGGCATCTGCAATTCACAAACTACTTAATGGAATACTTACCATAGCCAAGTCTATAATTAACCTATGGACTGTTAAAAGTCGCCAGCCAATGATAAATCTGGACATTGTTTAGGTAGAAACTAAGAAAGGAATTCAAGTTGAATATAATATGCACATAGAATATTAGCTAAGAGCTGTTACCAGTTCTACACAACAAAGGCAGATTTCTCCCTCAAATATTGTCGAGAACACTCTATGTACTGAAATTCTGAGTAAAATCTGGCAGACTAAGACATTAAGCCCCTAAATTTGTCCCACTTTAGAAAAGATGTAGAAAGGAAAAACATGACAAAATAATATCTAATTGATCTGATTCAAGCTAAAAGGCTCAATTGATTTTCACTGTTTTGATTTGAACCTTGTCCTTACGTACAGTTTGCATTTGTTTTATTCTTTCTATTTGCATCACTTACAGGGACATTCCATACCAAATAATGTTTAATCTCTAAAGTTACAAAAAACATTCATATTTCTCAAATCATCCAGAAAGTTATGACCAAAACTCAATTATAAATGTTGCTCTGTTAAATTGAATGTTCTGAAATGAATATTTTAATGAGTTCTTGCTTTACCTGGGCACCATTACAATCAGAATCTGGCACGTGTACTTCTGAACAAGTTATCATCACAAGGATTGCACGGACTGATTTCATGATTGAGATATGGAAATTACTGGCAACATATTGCTCATTCTTAAGGTCATGCATAGTGTGGGTTAGTGTTGTTTGCCGCATTGACTTTACTATTTCTACACTGAATTCAAATTCTCCAGTCGTCACGCAGGTAATCTGAACTCACGTTCTCCATATTATCAGCTCCGTGCAACTAATCCATTATCTAAAACATATTGTACATTAATCTAACTTTCAGCTTTTAGGTTTGGTGTCACTTTGTAAAGCAAAATTAGAATTTGCAGTATTTATTGCACTAACCATAAACTGATAAAACACAAATTCTAATCACAAATGGATTACACCCTCATGTTTAAGGAATCATGTTTTTCCCATTACTGCACAGAATATAAAGGAAGGGGTTGGATCTGACTGTTTAATTCTTAGATTAGAATGTTTAATTGATATTTTCTTTGGAGTTTAACAATTAATGATCTGCTTGCATTTATATGCATGTAACAGTTTATAATGCTTCCTAGTGGTTACAATATGTTTATGTAAGTTCAGTGTATTCCACTAGTGGTTATGCAAAGTATAATTCCGAATAGATCTGGAAGCAACTTTGTTTTGCATTAGCTGAATAATCGCTTTCTCATTGTTTAACTCTTATCTACAAATTTGAATTAAATTTTTCTTATCGATGGGTTTAAAATAGCTGCACTGCAAAACAGCACCATCCTAGCTTTCTCTTCATTTAGTAGACCTCTATCCCTGTTTCAATTTTCCTTTGTTCTATCAATGCTTAATAAAATGATCATGAAGCAACAAGTTCCCCCCCCCACCATTTTCCTGACTTCTGAAATAACCTTGGATTGTAACATCAGAATCCAAGATTTGCTATCTGACAACCAATCCATCTTTCAATACTGCATTTCTATGTCCTTCCTTTTGTTATTAGCTTTCCATTACTTTTCACTTGAACTTGTCCAAATATTTTGCATCGGTTTGTTAACCTCTTTCCTATATCCACTCTATTCCCATTCATTATGCAGCTTTGCACCACTCTGCCTACTTTCCTAATTTTAGAATGAGGCCCATACTAGCACTTTGCACAGTAATTGAAAGACCTCCATTATCCACCATTTATTAAAATTCTAACTCAAACACAGTTCAAACAATACAAGATAATTTAATATCTCCCAAACCTTTGAATGTTAAATCAATATTCTTATATTATGCATTCACAGTAATATTTTTACATGAATAAAATGAACTCATTTGCTTTGTATAAACACCACTCACTCCCGCAGTAGCACACCATCTCAGCAAATAAAGTAATTTTGAAGAATTTACTCTTGTCGCACAGCCAAATGCAGTAAACAATATTAACCAGCAAGGTACCAGCAAAAGGAAACAACATAAATAATGTTATTACCCTTTGGTAATTTTAGCTAAGGGTCGATTTGATCTGCTAGGCAGCACAAAAAAAGTCTTCTTAAAGACTCCCTCAGATTTTACTAAAAATTTATATGGAAAGAATATATTGGAGGTTTTTAAACAGGTAGCATTTGATGCTCATCATGGTTCAGTTAGCAGCACAGGGTCCATCCTACTTCAGCACAAATATCCAGACTATTATTCTCAACAAGTTCATATTTGTGTTTCAGTTTGCTGTTCCCTGCACATGAAACACAATAGCATGATGTCAGCCCTGCAGTGAAATATATCAAAGTAAGAGTTAAGTTGTAGCTCAGCAGTTTTCAGCAATAGGGATGAGGAATGAGGTCAACTACAACTAATTTTACATTTCAAATTTAAGGGTTTGATGTTTGGTGCTCTCTGACCTTTGAATTAGAATGTTGTGGCTTCAAATCTCTGTGCTGAATCTTGAACAAGTATTCTAAACTAATTTTTAATGCTCTACTGGTAGGCGTATTAAAGTGCCAGAGGTGTCAATTTTGAAAGACATGATAAGTTGGGTCATAAAATATCCCATAGCTCGATTCAAAAAAACCCAGCAGGTTTGTACTCTCAAAATGCTCTAAGAACTCAGCAGTCAGGCAGGACTGGAAAGGAAGGGAGAAGAAGCCAGAATAAGAATGTAGGAAGAGGGGAAGGTGATAGACAGGTGAGGGGAAGAAAAGAGGTAGTCGAGGAGCCAGAGTGTGGAATGGAAAAAGATGGAAGGGGGAGGGGGAGATATTACCAGAAGTTAGAGAAATTAATGTTCATGCCATCAGGTTGGAGGCTACCCAGACAGAACATGAGGTGTTACTCCTCCAACCTGAGTGGCAGTAGAGGAGGCCATAAACCAACATGTCAGAATGGGAGTGGGAATTGGAATTAAAATGGTTGGCCTCCGGGAAATCCTGCTTTTCACAGACAAAGGATTCAACAAAGCAGTGGGACTGCTTATTCTGACTTCTGCCCCCTTCCTTTCCAGTCCTGATGAAAGGTCTCAGCCCAAAATGTTGACTGTTTATTCCTTTTTATTGATGCTGCTTGATGCTGAGTTCCTCCAGCATTTTGTATTTGTTGCTCTGGATTTCCAGCAACTGCAGAATCTCTTCCATTTAGGATTGTACTCTAACCAGTACTTATTCCTCAGTCTTCATCACTACAAACAGAGCATCTAGTTACCATCACATTGATGCTTGTGGAAACTTGATGTTGAAAAATTGGCTGCTACATCACACAATGTCTATATATTTTATAAGTGCTTTGTTGGCTGTGAAATGTGTTGGCAGGTTCTGAGGCTGTGAAATAACAGAGTTCCTGGAACAATTATTTGATAAAATAATTTACAAAGATATCTGGTTTAAACCAGAACTACAATGGACAGTTGAAAAAAATGAATTACACAAGGATCCCTTGAGTAGAATAAATCTAAAAGGATACAGTATTGCATAGGGTAAGGATGTCCCAATGTTTCCATTGTAAAAGAGTACGCACATCAATAGAACAGCATCTGCAAAGACAAAAGATGGTAGCGTTAGTCAACATATTACAGACAAGATTGGCACAAATTTGCAACTGTCTCTAGCTAATTATTAATATTTTCATTACCATTAATGCAACCAGCAAATAGCAATAAAATTGATTCTGTTGAAGAACACCAAATAAAACCAATCTTCTCTCTTTCAAATATTGACTGATCATTCATACTTCTCTTCTAGGGTCTCATGCTAGATAAATTCTTTTTACTTTTGTTAATAAATTCCCCTTCAATCATTGTACACTGACAGTAGGCCAATTGATAGACAAGTTTGGGGGCAGATTTGAAAAATCATCTCCTATGTTTAACTTTAAAAATGACTACCATCCTGTGTCTCTTTATCCCAAGTTGCCACATCTTTTTGGACAAGGCTGCCAGCCATTGGTAGGCATCTGGTAAGGCAGCAAGGCAAAGTCAAGTCCAACTCAAGTACAGCTAAGCTATACCTGTGCAGCAGAAAAGCCATTGGGCACGGGACTGAGTGTGGGTCAGCAACAGGAAATGAGGGGATGCTTCAGCAGCTATCATAAACACCAGATCTATTTAGATGCTAATCCCATTTTGGCCAAGGATCAGACTTAACTTTCAGCACCTATAGAATATAGTGCTGCTCGTCCTGCTAGACTTGTATACCCGTCACAGTTTTAGCAATGGAAAAAGCAGATACAAGTACATTCAGCTCCTATGACTACCATATTCTCAACTGGATTCACCTCATTTTCTCAGCATCCAGTGTAGAGAAACCTTTTTAACTTTTTCACAATAGAATAGTTCCTCCCTCTCCCTGATCCCAAAAACCTCAGTTTGTTGTACTTACAGTTTGCTAATTTATAGATTACCTTGTGCAATTAGAATTGGATACTCCAAATACGTTGCCAGAGGGTATTCATAATAAGTTTGGTAAGTCAGAAATACTAGAAACCTGAAATAGATCAAAATCAATTTTATGGTCAGTCGATTTGGGTTTCCAGTTTGAAAATCCAAAATATTTTCCATGCTAAGGATGAAAGCACTCCAATTACTTAAAAAGGTTGGTAATAACTTGAAAAAAAGAGTCAGGAAGGCAGTTAGACCATTAACCAGGATGTGGGATACAAATTTCAATGGGAAATTGAAAAGGCATGTAATAGGGCAATGAAATGATAGTCATAAGAGATTTCAATATGCAGGTAGATTGAGAAAATTAGGTTCGTGCTGGATCTCAAGAGACGGGGTCTGTATAATTCCTACGAGATGGATTTTTAGGGCACCTTGTTGTTGAGCCCACTAGGGAAAAGGCAATTTTGGATTGGGTGTTGTGTAATGAACCAGATGTGATTATGAAGCTTAAGGCACAGGAACTTTAAGAAGTAAGTGATCATAATATGACAGAATTCACCCTGTAGTTTGAGAGGGAGTAGATAAAGTTAGGTGTATCAGTATTACAGTAGAGTAAGGGGAAATTACAGAGACATGAGAGAGGAACTGGCCAAAGATAATTGGAAGGGGACACTAAAAGGGATGACAGCAGGACAGTAGTGGCTGAAGTTTCTGGGGTCAATTCAGAAGGAACAGGATACATACATCCCAAAAATGAAGTATTCTATAAGGACAGGTGAGGCAACTATGGCAGACAAGGGAAGCCAAAGACTGCATAAAAGTAAAAGAGGCCATATAATATAGCAAAAATTAATGGAATACTAGAGGATTGGGAAGCTAGATTGGGAAACCAGAGGATAAAGAAAGGATAATATAAACAAAGGATACAAAAACTTTTTTCAGATACAGGTGTCCCCCGCTTTCTGAAAGTTCGCTTTACGAAACCTCACTGTTACGAAAGACCTGCACTAGTTCCCTGTTTTCGCTAACAGAAGGTGTTTTCACTGTTACGAAGAAAGGCAGCGTGCGGAAAAAGCAGCACGCGAAAAAAAAACCAGCGCGCACCCCGAGCAGCCGCTCTCCCCCGGATTCGGAACGGCATTCTCGCCGGCATTGCTTAAACACGTGCCTGTGAGCAGCCATTAGCAAGTTGAGTTCTAAGGTATCGGAAAAGTCTAAAAGAGCTCATAAGGGTGTTACACTTAGCGTAAAACTAGACATAATTAAGCATTTTGATCGTGGTGAACGAAGTAAGGACAAAGTGAGTTTGGCTTGTGGAAGTTGACGAAGATGATGTTGAAGAGGTTTTGGCATCCCATGACCAAGAACTGATAGATGAAGAGCTGATGCAATTGGAAGAGGAAAGGATAACAATCGAAACCGAATGAGTAATGATAAAGTACGACTTTAATTTTGAAAGGGTACATCGGTTTCGGGCATATTTGCAAGATGGTTTGAGTCCTTACAAAGAACTGTATGATCTAAAAATGCGCTTGGCTAAGCAGTCAAGCAAGCCTTCTATATCAGCCACAGCAGATGACGAATCTCGTCCTTCGACATCGAGGCGGGCAGAGATAGAAGAAGATGACCTGCCTGCCCTAATGGAAACAGACGACGATGAGATGACACCCCAGTGTCCCACCACCCAAACCCCCAGGCCGCCGACAGATATCGATTCGTGGAGAATGCAGCGGGAGCCGGGAGGCACACAGCACATCTTTAAGAAAAAAACCGAAATAAACATGCTAATTAATTAGGTGCCGCCTGGCATGTAATTGTCGGCCCAGATCAGAGGCGACGCAATCACCTGGACTATAGCCCAAAGTTCTGAAGGAGATAGCCGAAGAGATTGTGGTGGCATTAGTAATGATCTTTCAATAATCACTAGATTCTGGAATGGTTTAGGAGGACTGCAAAATTGCAAATATCGCTCCACTCTTTAAGAAGGGAGGGAGGCAGAAGAAAGCTAATTATAGGCCAGTTAGCCTGACTTCAGTGGTTGGGAAGATACTGGAGTCCATTATTAAGGATGAGGATTTGGGGTTCTTGGAGTTGCATGATAAAATAGGTCAAAGTCAGCATGGTTTCCTCAAGAGGAAATATTGCCTCACAAATCTGCTAGAATTCTTTAATGAAATAAAAGGCAGGATTGACAAAGAAGAGTCAATTGATGCTGCTTATTTGGATTTTCCAAAGGTCTTTGACAAGGTGCCATACATGAGGCTGCTTAACAAAATAAGAGCCCATGGTATTACAGGAAAGATACTGGCATGGATGGAAGACTGGCTGACTGGTAGGAGGCAAAGAGTCGGAATAAGTGGGCCTTATCTAGTTGGCTGCCCGTGACTAGTGTTCTGCAGGGGTCGGAATTGGGACCGCTTCTTTTCACGTAATATGTCAATGATTTGGATGGAGGAATTGATGGCTTTGTGACCAAATTTGTAGATGATATAAAGAAAGGTGGAGGGGCAGGTAGTGTTGAGAAAGCAGGGAGTCTGTAGAAGGACAAATGGGAGAATGGACAAAGAAGTGGCAGATGGAATATAGTGAAGGGAAGTATATGGTCATGCACTTTGGTCAAAAGAATAAAAGCATAGACTATTTTCTAATCAGGGAGAAAATTTTAAAAAATCAGATGTAGAAAGGGACTTGGGAGTCCTTGTGCAGCATTTCCCAAAGGTTAACTTGCAGGTTGAGTCAGTAGTAAGGAAGGCAAATACAACGTTGGCATTAATTTTGAGGGGACTAGAATACAAGAGCAAGGAAGTGATGCTGAGGTTTTATAAGGCATTGGTCAAACTGTACGGAATATTGTGAGCAGCTTTGGCCCCTTATCTAAGAAAAGATCTGCTGGCATTGGAGAGGGTCCAGAGGAGATTCATGAGTATTATTCTGGAACTGAATATATGAGGAGCATTCAACAGCTCTGGGCATGTAGTCACTGGATTTTAGAAGAATGGTGGGGGGGGGGGATCTCATTGAAAACTATCTACCACCAAAAGGCCTAGATAGACTGAATGTGAAGGGGACATTTCCTAGAGTGGGTGGGTCTAGGACCAGAGGGCACAGCCTTAGAATAGAGAGACATCCAGGAATTTCTTTAGCCAGAGGGTGGTGACTCTGTGGAATTCATTGCCATGGACGGCTGTGGAGGCCAACTTATTGGGTCTATTTAAAGTGGAGGTTGATAGGTTTTTTTTTGTCAGGGTGTTGGAGGTTACAGGGAGACAGCAGAATGCGGTTGAGAGGGATAATAAATACCATGATGGAAAAGTGGAGCAGACTTGATGGGTTGAGTGGCCTAATTCTGCTCCTAAATCTTATGGAAATTTAGACATTAATTAAATATGAACAGTTACTGCTGCCCAACATCCTCATTCTTTTAGTTTTTCTCTGCATTCTGCTTTGACTGTTAAAAACAGTGAACAGTTTTGACATTTACCATACTTTCTCTTTACTCAATCGCAACTAAATCTCAATGATTGACAAGTCTGCAGGACACAACCGGTTACTACAGTTCATTATATCTAACCTAGAATTCCAATCCTAACGAGAATGACAGGGGAGAGCCCCGGAGAACAAAGCAATCTCATCCCACTTGGCTTCACATCTGAAAATCTGCTTTGGACTCACAGATCAAGGAGTGTGCAAGCTACAGTCAGCAGTTCACAGAAGCCTCAATCTTTAGACCATTGATGCTGATTGTTTAAATATAATATTACCGGATATGCATTTTATATTTAAACACCCAAAAACCTGGACCCAGGAGGGTTGCTTTAACTCACTACGTTTAATATCACTACCTTCAGCAATACGTTTTCCCCCATTTCTAGCCAGTCAAGCAAGATCCTTTGATCTGGGTTCTGTGATTATGTAATTAAAATGGCTTTGAAATTTGATGATGTTCAAAATACAACAGGAAAACAACATCCCTACTAGAGCGAATTATGAAAGGAAGTGCCTTGCCCATTGACACAGTGGGCAGGACTTAACAGGAACTGGTACAAAATAGTGGTGTTTACATGTTTTCATGCATTAAAAAAACTTACCCCCCCCCCAACTCCCTACTGTTACTGCTTGATCCACTGAGTCCCTCAAGCAGATTGTTTCTTTGTAAAGTCGGTACATTTCTAGGCTTTCATTTCTGATTTCTCTCTACAAAATAAGACACAACAGCCGATCTCTTGCCTCTTCATTACTCCTAATTTTAATCACTCCACCCCAGGCCACTATGATTTTATCTGTCAAGAGCATGCACTCAAAATTTTCTTTCTAAACTCTTCTCTCATTGTCCTTTATTCCTCAGCTAACACCTCTTAAAATCAACTCTTTGACCATGCTTTTCTCTGTTCTAAATTACACATAATGTAATATGTTATCAAAATGATTTGCAACACCTTTGGTCGGTTCTTGATGTTAAGGTGCAATAGAAATACAATTAATATCGCACTTAACGAACGAGCATTTCACACCCTGGTTCTGCAACTTGAGAGTGGACCAGCCTTACATTCAATAGGTCACTTTCTTCACTTAAACTTATCCAATCATCAGGGATCTTCGACCTCAAATAACTCACAGAGAGAATCCTACTCTCCCTATAACCTGGGGTTCCCAACCTTTTTTTATGCCATGGACAAATACTTTTAAGAAAGGGGTCTGTGGACACCAGGTTGGGAACCCTGCCTATAATCAATTCTCTCACACACACCAATGAACTCCACCCAACTACTGAGGCAATTTAAATCACATCAAGATTACTGACATGTACACCAGATCATTGTCTGAAACGACCCAATACACAAAACAAGTTATGCAAATTAGTGAAGGGAAATAAGATTGTGCAAAATAACATTAGTGTTAAGACAATACCAATATTCATCTATTAAAGTTAGTTTTCTCTCTTATTTTTCCAATTTTTTGATACTTCTGTCAATCAACTCAACAGATTTGAAAAGGATCTTGGAGATTGTAGGGATGACTTTCAGTGGATTGAAAAAGCTTGAGCATATATACATTAAGAAAGAGGATGTGCTGGGGCTTTTGGAAAGCATCAAGTTAGATAAGTCTCCGGGACCAAATGAGATGTACCCCAGGCTATGGTGGGAAGTGAGGGAGGAGATTGTGGAGCCTCTGGCAATGATCTTTGCATCATCAATGGGGATGGAAGAGGTTCTGGAGGATTGGAGGGTTACAGATGTTGTTCCCTTATTCAAGAAAGGCAATAGAGATAGACCAGTGAATCTTACTTCAGTGGTTGATAAGTTGATGGAGAAGACCCTGAGAGGCAGGATTTATGAACATTTGGAGAGGTATAATATGATTAGGAATAGTCAACATGGCCTTGTGAAAGGCAGGTCGTGCCTTACAAGCCTGATTGAATTTTTTGAGGATGTGACTTAACACATTGGTGATGGTAGAGCAATAGATGTAGTGTATATGGATTTCGGCAAGGCATTTGATAAGGTACCCCATGCAAGGCTTATAAGAAAGTAACTAGGCATGGGATTCAAGGGGACCTTGCTTTGTAGCTCCAGAATTGGCTTGCTCACAGAAGGCAAAGAGTGGTTGTAGACAGGTCATATTTTGCATGGAGGTCAGTGACCAGTGGTGTGCCTCAGGGATCTGTTCTGGGACCCCTTCTCTTTGTGATTTTTATAAATAACCTGGATGAGGAAGTGGAGATTTGGGTTAGTAAATTTGCTGATGACACAAAGGTTGGGGGTGTTGTGGATAGTGTGGAGAGCTGTCAGAGGTCACAGTGGAATATCGATAGGATGCAAAACTGGGCTGAGAGGTGGCAGATGGAGTTCAACCCAGATAAGTGTGAGGTGGTTCATTTTGGTAGGTCAAATATGATGGCAGAATATAGTATAAATGGTAAGACTCTTGGCAGTGTGGAGGATCAGACGGATCTTGGAGTCCATGTCCATAGCACATTCAAAGCTGCTGCGCAGGTTGACTCTGTGGTTAAGAAGGCATACGGTGTATTGGCCTTCATCAATCATGGGATTGAGTTTAAGAGCTGAGAGGTAATGTTATAGCTATATAGGACCCTGGTCAGATCCCACTTGGACTACTATGCTCAGTTCTAGTCACCTCATTACACGATATGGAAACTATAGAAAGGTTGCAGAGGAGACTTACAAGGATGTTGCCTGGATTGGGGAGCATGCCTTAAGAGAATAGGTTGAGTGAACTCAGCCTTTTCTCCTTGGAGCATCGGAGGAAGAGCGGTGAGCTGATAGAGGTGTATAAGATGATGAGAGGTGTTGATCATGTGGATAGTCAGAGGCTTTTTCCCAGGGCTGAAGTGGTTAGCACAAGAGGGCACAGTTTTAAGGTGCTTGGAAGTAGGTACAGAGGAGATGTCAGGGGTAAGTTTTTTTTTTAAACACAGAGTGGTGAGTGTGTGGAATGGGCTGTTGGCAACGGTGGTGGAAGCAGGTAGAATAGGGTCTTTTAAGAGACACCTGGATAGGTACATGGAGCTTAGAAAACGAGGGCTATGGGTAACACAAGGTAATTTCTAAAGGAAGCACATGTTTGGCACAGCTGTAGGTTATTGTGCTGTAGGTTTTTTTTTTACTATTTTTTGAACAGTTGGCCCTTCTCTTTCTCAACCTATGTACACAATCTTACCCCAAACTCTCTCTCTACACTGACTCCTCTCTGACCACCCTTCCCCTCCCAAACCTACCCCTGATCTCTCACACGTCTCACAATGCTTTTTGCCCACCGTCAGCTTGCAAGTCTCACCATCATCCTTTACACAGGCAAATGCGAACAATTTAAAATCCATTATTAAAATTGTTTCATGCATTATCATAAACGAGGAGTGACTTTGTTTTTGGCATCCCATTGCTTTATCTTAACTGTGCCTTTCTAAATTTAGATGAAACCTTTCCACTTGCAATGTGTCAACAACCTTTCAGTAAACAAACCATCAGATTTAAAAATACTTCTCTTTATCCTGCCCTTTTGGCCATGTAGACTCTATACACACACTTAGTTCTGAGAGAATGTTCTGCATAAAAATCCCTGATCTAAATGTGAAAAGGCTATCCACAAGTATGCATTACTAATAAATAATTAATTATACCAGTACAGCAAACCACTAACTTAGTCCAAATATGAGGGGCACTCTTCACTGCGAATGAGAACAGTTCTTAAACCATTCTTTACCATGCTGGCAGTGTCCATCACCTTTAAATCAAATTTACCTGTGCAGGAAACACATCAAGTACAATTTTGGAAGTTCTTCCTCACATCTGGTTTGCAATAACGTTCTTTTTCTACTAAACACCCAATGTGTTGCCCTTAAGGCATTTATTTGACTTTGTTGGGTCTACGCTTTAAATGATTTGTTTGTAACTATTTTCTAGTTAAAGTTAAAGGTTGATAATTAAGTTACAGTATAACAAAGGTATATTCATTGTCTATGGTATATCACAGCATGTGATGACGTCACCTCCGGTTCGCGGCGCGTATGTGTAACCTCCGGTTCGGAGAAGGTGTAAAGGTGGGTGTCATGCGTGCAGCATGATCGTGAAGAGCTCCGTTTCTACCCACAAAGAAACATTATAGAAGCAACGCCATAAGTTCATAGCAAAGTATTTGAAGTTAGAATATTAACGCAGTTTCTGTTAAGGAAGCGGCGATTCGGGTGGCGTGCGTGTCGGCTTTTCAATTTCAAACGCGGGGTGGGCTCAAGCCCAGTGGCGGTTTGACGCGACCCCCTCGCCCGTTACTCGGGCGGCTGGAGACACTCGCTGAAAGAAGAGAGCGCATGTGGTCTCCAGAATGAAACAGACGCTGTATATGTTTGTAACATATATCAAAGTTGCTGGTGAACGCAGCAGGCCAAGCAGCATCTATAGGAAGAGGTGCAGTCGACGTTTCAGGCCGAGACCCTTCGTCAGGACTAACTGAAGGAAGAGTGAGTAAGGGATTTGAAAGTTGGAGGGGGAGGGGGAGATCCAAAATGATAGGAGAAGACAGGAGGGGGAGGGATAGAGCCGAGAGCTGGACAGGTGATAGGCAAAAGGGGATACAAGAGGATCATGGGACAGGACGTCCGGGAAGAAAGACGGGGGGGGGGGTTGACCCAGAGGATGGGCAAGAGGTATATTCAGAGGGACAGAGGGAGAAAAAGGAGAGTGAGAGAAAGAATGTGTGCATAAAAATGAGTAACAGATGGGGTACGAGGGGGAGGTGGGGCCTTAGCGGAAGTTAGAGAAGTCGATGTTCATGCCATCAGGTTGGAGGCTACCCAGACGGAATATAAGGTGTTGTTCCTCCAACCTGAGTGTGGCTTCATATCCACAGTAGAGGAGGCCGTGGACGGACATGTCAGAATGGGAATGGGATGTGGAATTAAAATGTGTGGCCACTGGGAGTTCCTGCTTTCTCTGGCGGGCAGAGTGTAGATGTTCAGCAAAGCGGTCTCCCAGTCTGCGTCGGGTCTCACCAATATATAAAAGGCCACATCGGGAGCACCGGACGCAGTATATCACCCCAGTCGACTCACAGGTGAAGTGATGCCTCACCTGGAAAGACCACCATTCAGGGCCCCAAACAGTCCTTCCAGGTGAGGCAACACTTCACCTGTGAGTCGACTGGGGTGATATACTGTGTCCGGTGCTCCCGATGTGGCCTTTTATATATTGGTGAGACCCGACGCAGACTGGGAGACCGCTTTGCTGAACATCTACACTCTGTCCGCCAGAGAAAGCAGGATCTCCCAGTGGCCACACATCTTAATTCCACATCCCATTCCCATTCTGACATGTCCGTCCACGGCCTCCTCTACTGTGGAGATGAAGCCACACTCAGGTTGGAGGAACAACACCTTATATTCCGTCTGGGTAGCCTCCAACCTGATGGCATGAACATCGACTTCTCTAACTTCCGCTAAGGCCCCACCTCCCCCTCGTACCCCATCTGTTACTCATTTTTATGCACACATTCTTTCTCTCACTCTCCTTTTTCTCCCTCTGTCCCTCTGAATATACCTCTTGCCCATCCTCTGGGTCAACCCCCCCCCCCACTTGTCTTTCTTCCCGGACCTCCTGTCCCATGATCTTCTCGTATCCCCTTTTGCCCATCACCTGTCCAGTTCTCGGCTCTATCCCTCCCCCTCCTGTCTTCTCCTATCATTTTGGATCTCCCCCTCCCCCTCCAACTTTCAAATCCCCTACTCACTCTTCCTTCAGTTAGTCCTGACGAAGGGTCTCGGCCTGAAACGTCGACTGCACCTCTTCCTATAGATGCTGCTTGGCCTGCTGCGTTCACCAGCAACTTTGATATATGTTGCTTGAATTTCCAGCATCTGCAGAATTCCTGTTGTTTGCTGTATATGTTTGTATTTTTTTTTATCAACAGCTTTCACCATACAATGTTAATGTAGAAGAGTTCACAGTAAATGGTTAATCTTACTACGACTCTGTCTTCATTGGCTCCGGTTTAACTTGGTGTTTAGTCAGTTTCAACACACTGCACGAGAACACTACACCCAAGTTTCATAATATAATGTTTATGAAAACCTAGTACCAAATAGTTCCAACAAAAAGGTAAATTTTTTCTACCTAAAATTAAAATTCTAAAAATTCTTTGGTTTTAAGTACACACTGAGGAAAAGCAATATCAAACGATATGTGGCAACCTCTCAGTTAAATATTCCATTCTGTTTAACTAAGGCACGTCAATTAGATTAAATGCGCAAGTGATTTATTTTAAAGAACCATTTTGTTTTGAAGGGCTGACAATAAAATACTGTTACTAACAAGGCAGTACAAAGCACGTTTGATAGAGTAATTCGACTACAGAATGTTACAATAAGTCCACATTTTGGATATTCTCACAAACAGGTGTAAATACAAATCAACATACAGAAAAGCTATGATAATCTTTTATTGGACCATTCAGAAATTCAGAGGATCTGGCTGATCAGTCGGCATTTGTGTTCACTTTTGACAGATTGGCCCCTAATTCCCAAGTTACATCTTTCAACTCACCAGGGCACTGGTTCTCTTGTTCCCTTCAGGTTCACAAGGGCCCAATTTCCCAAGCTGTCTTGAGACTTACCCGGTTCTGTTTACCCCACTTATAGAAATATACTGGAGCCTCACTTCCTTTAAACCTAATATCCAAGAAAAGTGAATTAGAAGTGTTTTGGATTAATAATTGCAAAATAACCCGACAGCACCAAAATCTGAGTGTGCTGAATTTATGGGGTTTCACTGTACTGGCATGCTTGTAACCCATCTTCAAATTCTAAGGGAATCAAGTGATCATGGATATCATGCAGATGAACAGAGCAACTTCTGCTTTTATTACTTGTTTTCTTCTGAAATGTTCATAAATGTGGGACAGAGCCAATTGTTTTCTCCAGCTCAACTCAGCTTGATTCATTACCAAAACAGTATGTAGCAATCTCTCTGTTAAATGCATCCTTCCTGTTTAATCATATTAGCATTTTTATTTCACAGGACTATTTTGTTCCAAAGGGATAACAATAAAATATTGCCACTAACAAGGCAATGGAAAGTATTGCTTGGCAGAATAATCCTGACTTCATTAATTCCATATTCTGCTTATTCTCACAAACAGATGTATAGCAGTTTAACCCTGCAAACAATTCACATTACATCTTCTGATCATACAGAATTTGTCCTGAATGAAAAGGACTGTCACAGTTTAACCAAAGACTTCAGTAACTTAAAAAAAAAATGTAAAGAAATATTTATCATTTGTTTAATGGATTCATATTTTCGGGTGGGAAGACCAGCATGGTTAGAATCCAGGATATTGTTGCAGATGTACGTAAGTCAAAGTTCAAAGTAAATTTACTATCAAAGTAAATATATGCCACCATACACAACCTTGCGATTCATTTTCTTGTGGGCATACACAATAATTCCATAATAGAATAATAACTATACTAGAATCAATGAAAGACAGCACTGACTTGGGTGCAAAAGACAACAAACTGTTCAAATACAGAAGAAATAATAATAAATAAATAAATAAATAAATAAATAAATAAATAAACAAGCAACAAATATCGAGAACGTGAGATGAAGACTCATTGAAAGTGAGTCCATAATTTGTCAGAACACTTCAGTGATGGGGCAAGTGAAGTTATCCCCTTTAGTTCGCGAGCCTGATGGCTGATGGGTAATAACTGGCCCTGAACCTGGTAGAGTGAGTCCTGAGGTTCCTGTACCACCTTCTTGACGGCAGCAGCAGGAACAGAGCATGACCTGGGTGGTGGGGGTCCCTGATGATGGATGCTGCTTTCCTACAACAGCGCTTTGTGTACACCCTTAATGGTGGGGAGGGCTTTACCCTTGATGGACTGAGCTGTATCCATTATGATTTGTAGGATTTTCCATTTAAGGTTGTTTCCATATCAGGCAGTAATACAACCAGTCAATATACTCTCCACTACACATCTATAGAAGTTAGTCTAAGTTATAGACGTTATGCCAAATCTTCACAAACTCCTAAAGAAGCAGAGCCACTGCCCTGCTTTCTATATAATTACACTGATGTGCTGTGCCCAGGTCAGATCCTCCGAAATTATAACACTGAGGAATTTAAAGTTGCTGACCCTCTCCACCTCTGATTCTCCGATGAGGACTGGCTCATGGACTTCTGGTTTCCTCCTCCTGATCTCAATAATCAGCTCCTTGGTCTTGCTGACAGTGGGTGAGAGGTTGTTGTAACGTCACCACTCAGACAGATTTTCAGTCTCCCTCCTATATGCTGATTCCATCGCCACCTTTGATTTGGTCAATGACAGTGGTGTCAACAATATGGCATTGGAGCTGTACTTTGCTACTCAATCATAAGTGTAAAGTGAATAGAGCAGGGGTCCTTGTGGTGCACCAGTGCTGAGGGAGATCTTGGAGGAGGTGTTGTTGCCAATCCAAATGACTGGGGTCACTCGGCAAGTGAGGAAACCAAAGATCCAATTGCACAAGGAAATATTGAGGCCAAGGTCTTGTAGCTTATTGATTGGTTTTAGGGGATGATAGTACTGAATGCCATGCTGTAGTCAATAAAGAGCATCCTGATGCATATATTTTTGCCGTCTAGATGTCCCAGGATGGAGTGAGGAGGCAATGAGATGGCACCTGCTGTGGACCTGTTCCACTAGTAGGCAAATTGGAGCAGATCCCAGTCACTTCTCAGGCTTGAGTTGATATGTTTCATCACCAACCTCTCAAAACACTCATCACTGTGGATACAACTGCTACCCAACAATGGTTACCACCTTCTTCTTAGGCACCGGTATAATTGAAGCCTGCTTGAAGTAGGTGGGTATCTCAGACTGCCAAAGTGAGAGGTTAAAGATCTGGACATAACTCGGAAGATGTGCAGCTCAGCTGGTTGGTGCTTGGGTTGAGTTGTTCTCCAGTCTTGGCAATCAATTTGCAAATGTTTTGTCACCATGCAAAGAGACATTATCAGTGAACACTCTATCCAGATCAGAATGATACTGTCAGAATCAGATCATCACTGACGTATGACATGAAATTTGTTGTTTTGTGACAGCAGCACAGACCAACAACATAACCTATAAATTCTGGACATGGTAGTGTTCATCCAGAAATCTGCTGCTGGAGGGGAAGAAGGCATTCACGAATCATTGAGTATGGGCCTTCAAGCTCTCGTAGCTCCTGCCTAATAGTGGTATTGAAAAGAGGACACGTCGCTGATGGCGAGTACCTTTAATGATGTTTGGTGGCTTCTTGCAGCACCACCGCTTGCAGATGTTCTCGATGGTAGGGAGGTTGCGGCCACGTTGGGAGCTGGCTGAATCTCCAGCCTCTTGTGAGCCTGTGCACTAGAAGCTCCATTCCACTCATCTACAGAAATTTGTAAGAAGCACTGGTGACATACCAGATCTCAAACTCAACAAAGTAGAGCCAGTGGCGTGCCTTCTTGATTGCATTAATGTGTTGGGCCCAGGATAGATCTTTTGAGATGCTGAAGCCCAGGAACTTTAAGCTGCTCACTCTTTCCACCACTGACCTCTCAATGAGGACTAGTGTGTGCTCACCTGACCTCCCCTTCCTGAAGTCCACGAGCAGTTTCTTGATCTTGAGTGCAAGTTTGCTATTGTGACACCACACAACCAGCTGATCTACCTCACTCTTGTACACTTCCTCATCGCCATCAGTGATTCTGTGGTGTATTCAGCGAATTTATAGAGGACGTTTGAGCTGTGCTAAGCCATTGTAGAAAGAGCAGAGCAGTGGGCTAAGCACGCATCCTTAATGTGCACCCGTGTTGAGAGTTAGCAAGAAAGGGATATTATCGCTCATCCACACCAACTATGGTCCCCAACAAGAAAGCTGGAGATCCAGATGCAGAATGAGGTACAGAGGCCTAGGTTTTGAAGCTTGGTTATATCTATTGAGGGAATGATGGGGTTTTATTGCAAGTGGTAATTGATAAATAGTAGTCTGATATATATTTTACTGTTGTCTAGGTGCTCCAAAACAGAGTAGAGAGCCAGTGAGATTGCATCTGTAGACTTGTTGCAGTAGTAGTGAATCGCAGAGCCCAGGTACTTCAGCACAGTAGGTAGGAGTACTGAGGCGGCTCACCCAGCTCTCCTTAGGCATTGGTATGATGGCTGCCCTTGTGAAGCAGCTGGGAGCCTCTGACTGCAGCAGTGAGGGGGTTGAGGATGTCGCAGATCACTCACACCAGCTGGTTGGCACAGGTTTTCACAGCACTGACAAGTACACCATCGGGGCTCAACAGCTTGTGAGGGTCCACCCGCTTCAAGGATGTTCTGAAGTCAGCCTCCGGGACAGAGATCACAAGGTCACCGGATGCTGTGGGGATTCACACAGCGTAATGTTATTCTCCCTTTCAAGTGAGTATAAAGCCAATGAGCTCATCAGAGAGTGAAGCATCACTGCTTGATTTCACCTAATAGCAAATAATGACATGCAAACCCTGCCACATCTGTTGTGCATCTAATTCCGAATCTAGTTTCACTTGGAGGCACCTTTTTGCTCTGATGATAGCCTTCCGTAAGCCGTACCTGGACTTCTTGTAGGACTCTGGATCGCAGTTCTTGAGTGCCACAAGGTTTACCCAGGACTTGCGGTTTGGGAAGACTCAGTGTGTTTCTGAAGGCATACACTTATCCACAGAAACCACTGACTGTCGTGGCATATTCACTCATATCCAAAGAAGAATTCAACCTGTTGGGCCCACTCTGCAGTTCAGTAAATTCCCAGCTAATATTGATATTTTTTCAGAATACACAGGATGTGGAATCTTTGGAAGGGGTGAAGAGGAGATTTACCAGGATGCTGCATAGACTAGAAAGCAGGTCTTATACAGGTAAACAACAGGAATTCTGCAGATGCTGGAAATTCAAGCAACACACATCAAAGTTGCTGGTGAACGCAGCAGGCCAGGCAGCATCTGTAGGAAGAGGTGCGGTCAACGTTTCAGGCCGAGACCCTTCATCAGGACTAACTGAAGGAAGAGTGAGTAAGGGATTTGAAAGTTGGAAGGGGAGGGGGAGATCCAAAATGATAGGAGAAGACAGGAGGGGGAGGGATAGAGCCAAGAGCTGGACAGGTGATAGGCAAAAGGGGATACGAGAGGATCATGGGACAGGAGGTCTGGGAAGAAAGACAGGGGCGGGGGGGAAACGCAGAGGATGGGCAAGAGGTGTATTCAGAGGGAGAAAAAGGAGATTGAGAGAAAGAATGTGTGCATAAAAATAAGTAACAGATGGGGTACGAGGGGGAGGTGGGGCCTTAGCGGAAGTTAGAGAAGTCGATGTTCATGCCATCAGGTTGGAGGCTACCCAGACGGAATATAAGGTGTTGTTCCTCCAACCTGAGTGTGGCTTCATCTTTACAGTAGAGGATGACGTGGATAGACATGTCAGAATGGGAATGGGATGTGGAATTAAAATGTATGGCCACTGGGAGATCCTGCTTTCTCTGGCGGACAGAGCACTGGAAGATCCTGCTTTCTCTGGCGGACAGAGATACAGGTTAAGTTTTTGTTGCTGGGAGGAGACAACGATAATAAGAGGACGGGAGGTGACAAAAGAGGTGAACAAAACGATAGGAGGCATAGATCAAATGGACAGCAAGGGACTTTGTCCCAGGGCAGAAATGACTGATTTAAGGGGGCATAACTTTAAGGTGACTGGAGGAAAGTATAGCGGGATATCAGAGGTAAGGTTTTTTTTTAAAAAAACAGAGTGGTGGGCATGTGGAACATACTGCCAGAGGTGGTAGAGGCAGATACATTAGGGATATTTAAGAAACAGGCACAGAGATGAGAAAATCTGCAGATGCTGGGATCCAAGGCAACACACACAAAATGCGAAGGAACTCAGTAAGCTAGGCAGCATCTATGTTAAGGAATAAATAGCCGACATTTCAGGCAGAGACCCTTCATTGGTACTGGGAAAAAAAACAAAAGAGCAGATTTAAACTTCTTCAAAAAGATTTCACAGTGCAGTAGTAGAATCACAAACACGAGAAAATCTGCAGATGCTGGAAATCCAAGGCAACACACAAACACTTTTTTTCCCCAGTCCTGATGAAAGGTCTCGGCCTGAAACGTTGTCTGTTTATTCCTTTCCATAGATCCAACCTGGCCTACTGAGTTCCTCCAGCATTTTGTGTGTGTTGCTGTTATATTAGGCACATAGAAAGGTGTGCAGGAAGGAAGGGTTAGTTTCGATCTGAGAGTAGATAAGAGGTCGGCACAACATTGTGGGTCAAAGGGCGCGTACTGTGCCGTAATGTTCCAACACTGTGCCTTTACTCAACTTTCCTCCCAATCCTCATGTTACCTGATTCAAAGAAAACTATGGATTTCAGCCTTGAATATGTCGACTATCAATTTTCTGTATACTAACTATATAGTTAACTTTGAACTTTAAATGTATTCCAAGAACGAAAGACATATTCAAATGAGCCAGGCTCTATCCTTGCCAAATGACGTTCCAAAAGATTACACAAAGTTTTAAACGTGTAACTTTACAAAACCATCACTAAGATGGAAGTGCAGAAATTAATGTAACAACCTCCAGAACAGATCTCTGAAAAGAATGTTCAAACAATCTCACCTTACCACTTGCACCTAAGTTTAAGTTCGAAATATTTTAACATTTCAGTTGGTTTCTAGGTAATATGAAACAGTGGCTACCCGATACGGGTTTGCTGAAGTCACTGCCGCTACCGTGCACGCCACGGGCAATGAGCGGCTCAGGTGCTGATCGCCGTGACGCGTCATTGCTGCTCCAGGTTTCCACGCTCACCCGGGCCGCGGCGTGTGTTCTCCGTCTGTCAATCATGCCGCCGGCTCCCGGGAAGGGATCCGGACTACGAGCCCTCCCCGCTACTCACACGGCCGATTACCGGCAGGTTCCGCACAGCTTGCGCTCCAGCCCGGCGTTACCTTCACTCACCCAATCAGTTCCAGCAGCAAACTCCGGACGCTGAGTCCCCAGGCATTTTTCGCGTGAATAACTGTAACAATTTGCGGGAACTTCAGCACCATGCACACTATTAAAGTGGTGGAGTGGGCCAGCGTCAGCACAAGCTCCAGCTCCATCGCGACACCCCAAAAGTTCCAAACCACTCGGTGTCGAGCTCTTTCCTTCAAAATTAATGGAAATAAAGAAGGTTTTCCGGATACGCCTTGAAACGAATTTCGGCCTTTAGCACGACCCGTACGCAGCCGAGAGAGGGAAAACGAACTTCAGTGACAAGGAAGAAAAGTGGAAGAACCCAACATGAACCGAGCTCAGTGGCTCCGAGCGGCGGCTGAGCCGGTCTTTGCAGTTAAATGCTCAATTCGAGGAAATGTAACTTCTCCAGAGATTCCATTGGGCAACTTTTAATAGGTCATCTTGACTATACTTCCTCCCATCTGGCCTTTTCTAAGGTGTCAATTCTTTTTAAATTGCATTTTATTCTACACAAGTGACTTTGTTCTTCCCAAACAGGGTTGCTGACAGCTTCTCATTGATTTCCTACATTTCTGTCCCGCTGCTCCTCGGACAGAACTGAAACACAGTCCCCCTTGTGTTCACCTACACCGTAGGTGCTGAGTCCCCTCCTCTACTTGTTTTATGCATATAATTGGGTGGCTAAGTACAACGATAAAGCTATATTTAAGTTTGCTGATGGCACCGCTGTTGTCGGGCGAATCAAAGGTGGTGAGGAATCGGTATATAAGAGGGAGATTGTAAATCTAGTTGAGTAGTGCCACAACAACCGCCTCTCACTCGTCATCAGAACCAAAATATTGATTATTGACTACAGGGGGAAGAAAAAGTTCAAAAGTAAATTTATTATCAAAAGTACATAGACTGTATGTCACCATATACAACCCTGAGATTTGTTTTCTTGTGAGCAACTCAATAAATCCAATAACCATAATGAAAGACCGTACCCAATAGGGTGGACATCCAGTGTGCAAAAGACAACAAAAGAAAAAATAAGAAATAATAATAATAGTCGAAGCAAGCAGCTGAGAAGGAGTGAAGAAATCGAGTAGAAAAAGTCATTTTTTAAAAAACATTGCTTGGGGAGAAGGGTCTGCACTGCGCAGGCGTGTGACGTAGCACGCCAAGGTTTAAAAAAGCAGACCACCATATACAGCGGCCATTGTCGGAGTGGACTGAGTCAGAGTGGGACGGCCTTGGCTCAAACAGGCTTCGGCGAGAACAGGCAGAGGCCAGGGTAGGTTCCGGTAAGTTTTTTTTGTTCAGATTGTTTAGTGCACTGAGAATGCCAGGCAGGATGTTGGAATGCTCCTCTTGCAGGATGTGGGAAGTCAGAGAGCCCTCCGGTGTCCCTGACAACGACACCTGCAAGAAGTGCATCCAGCTGCAGCTCCTGACAAACCGCATTAGGGAACTGGAGCAGGAGCTGGATGACCTGCGGATCATTCGAGAGAATGAGGAGATTATAGATCGTAGCTACAGGGAGGTAAAGGAGCAAAGGACAGGAAATTGCCAAAGGAGCAGAGGACAGGAAATTGGGTCACTGTCAGGCGAGGGAAGAGGAAAGGGCAGGCAGAGCAGGGTTCCCCTGTGGCCATTCACCTCAACAACAAGTATACCGCATTGGATACTGTTGGGGGGGATGACTTACCTGGGACAAGCTGCAGTAGCCGGATCTCTGGCACTGAGTCTGGCTCTGCAGTGCAGAAGGGAGGGGGGAGAAAGAGGACAGCAGTAGTGATTGGGGACTCGATAGAGGTGCAGATAGAAGGTTCTGTGGTCGTGACAGAGAATCCAGGATGGTTTGTTGCCTCCCAGGTGCCAGGGTCAAGGATGTCTCTGATCGATTGCACGACATTCTGAAGTGGGAGGGTGACCAGCCAGATGTCGTGGTGCACATCGGTACCAATGACATAGCAAGGAAGAGTGAAGAGGTCCTGGACAGTGAGTACAGAGAGCTTGGTAGGAAGTTGAAAAGCAGGACCTCAAGGGTGGTAATTTCAGGATTGCTACCTGTGCTAGGTGCCAGTGAGGGTAGGAATAGGATGCTCTGGAGGAGGAACAAGTGGCTGAGGAACTGGTGTAGGGGGCAGGGTTTCAGATTTCAGGATCATTGGGACCTCTTCTGGGGCAGGTGGGACCTGTACAAGAGAGACGGGTTACACTTGAACCACAGGGGGACCAATATCCTTTCAGGGAGGTTTGTTAGTGCTATTGGGGAGGCTTTAAACTAGATTTGCAGGGGGATGGGAACCAGAGTGCCAGAGCTGACAGTGTGGCTGGGGTGAAAATAAATGATGTTGAAAGTTTAAGCAAATCCGCTGATAGAAAGGTTGTGAGTGGTGGTAAAAATCTTCTGAGGTGTATATATTTCAATGCTAGGAGTATTGCGGGGAAGGCGGATGAGTTGAGGGCGTGGATTGACACGTGGAATTATGATGTTGTAGCAATTAGTGAAACTTGGCTACAGGAGGGGCAGGACTGGCAGCTTAATATTCCAGGGTTCCGATGTTTCAGATGTGATCGAAGCAGAGGAATGAAAGGTGGGGGAGTAGCATTGCTTGTTAGGGAAAATATTACAGCAGTGCTCAGGCAGGATAGATTAGAGGGCTTGTCTACTGAGTCCTTATGGGTGGAGCTGAGAAACAGGAAAGGTATGGCCACATTAGTGGGATTGTATTACAGACCACCCAATAGTCAACGAGACTTGGAAGAGCAAATCTGCAGAGAGATAGCAGGCAACTGCAGGAAACATAAAGTTGTGGTGGTAGGGGATTTTAATTTTCCATGCATTGATTGGGACTCCCATACTGTTAGGGGTCTAGATGGTTTAGAGTTTGTAAAATGTGTTCAGGAAAGTTTTCTAAATCAATATATAGAGGGACCAACTAGAGGGGACGCAATATTGGATTTCCTGTTAGGTAACGAATTAGGGCAAGTGACAGAAGTCTGTGTAGGGGAGCACTTTGGTTCCAGTGATCATAACACCATTAGTTTCAATTTGATCATGGACAAGGATAGATCTGGTCCTAGGGTTGAGGTTCTGTACTGGAAGAAGGCCAAATTTGAAGAAATGAGAAAGGACCTAGAAAGCGTGGATTGGGACAGGTTGTTCTCTGGCAAAGATGTGATTGGTAGGTGGGAAGCCTTCAAAGGGGAAATTTTGAGAGTGCAGAGTTTGTATGTTCCTGTCAGGATTAAAGGCAAATTGAATAGGAATAAGGAACCTTGGTTCTCAAGGGATATTGCAACTCTGATAAAGAAGAAGAGGGAGTTGTATGAAATGTATAGGAAACGGGGTAAATCAGGTGCTTGAGGAGTATAAGAAGTGCAAGAAAATACTTAAGAAAGAAATCAGGAGAGCTAAAAGAAGACATGAGGTTGCCTTGGCAGTCAAAGTGAAGGATAATCCAAAGAGCTTTTACAAGTATATTAAGAGCAAAAGGATTGTAAGGGATAAAATTGGTCCTCTTGAAGATCAGAGTGGTCGGCTTTGTGCGGAACCAAAGGAAATGGGGGAGATCTTAAATAGGTTTTTTGCGTCTGTATTTACTAAGGAAGCTGGCATGAAATCTATGGAATTGAGGGAATCAAGTAGTGAGACCATGGCAACTGTACAGATTGAAAAGGAGGAGGTGCTTGCTGTCTTGAGGAAAATTAAAGTGGATAAATCCCCGGGACCTGACAGGGTGTTCCCTCGGACCTTGAAGGAGACTAGTGTTGAAATTGCGGGGGCCCTGGCAGAAATATTTAAAATGTCGCTGTGTACGGGTGAAGTGCCGGAGGATTGGAGAGTGGCTCATGTTGTTCCATTGTTTAAAAAAGGATCGAAAAGTAATCCGGGAAATTATAGGCCGGTGAGTTTAACGTCAGTAGTAGGTAAGTTATTGGAGGGAGTACTAAGAGACAGAATCTACAAGCATTTGGATAGACAGGGACTTATTAGGGAGAGTCAACATGGCTTTGTGCGTGGTAGGTCATGTTTGATCAATCTGTTGGAGTTTTTCGAGGAGGTTACCAGGAAAGTGGATGAAGGGAAGGCAGTGGATATTGTCTACATGGACTTCAGTAAGGCCTTTGACAAGGTCCCGCATGGGAGGTTAGTTAGGAAAATTCAGTCGCTAGGTATACATGGAGAGGTGGTAAATTGGATTAGACATTGGCTCGATGGAAGAAGCCAGAGAATGGTGGTAGAGAATTGCTTCTCTGAGTGGAGGCCTGTGACTAGTGGTGTGCCACGGGGATCAGTGCTGGGTCCATTGTTATTTGTCATCTATATCATTGATCTGGATGATAATGTGGTAAATTATATCAGCAAGTTTGCTGATGATACAAAGATTGGAAGTGTAGTAGACAGTGAGGAAGGTTTTCAGAGCCTGCAGAGGGACTTGGACCATCTGGAAAAATGGGCTGAAAAATGGCAGATGGAGATTAATACTGACAAGTGTGAGGTATTGCACGTTGGAAGGACAAACCAACGTAGAACATACAGGGTTAATGGTAAGGCACTGAGGAGTGCAGTGGAACAGAGGGATCTGAGAATACAGATACAAAATTCCCTAAAAGTGTCGTCACAGGTAGATAGAGTCGTAAAGAGAGCTTTTGGTACATTGGCCTTTATTAATCGAAGTATTGAGTATAAGAGCTGGAATGTTATGATGAGGTTGTATAAGGCATTGGTGAGGCCGAATCTGGAGTATTGTGTTCAGTTTTGGTCACCAAATTACAGGAAGGATATAAATAAGGTTGAAAGAGTGCAGAGAAGGTTTACAAGGATGTTGCCGGGACTTGAGAAACTCAGTTACAGAGAAAGGTTGAATAGGTTAGGACTTTATTCCCTGGAGCGTAGAAGAATGAGGGGAGATTTGATAGAGGTTTATAAAATTATGATGGGTATAGATAGAGTGAATGCAAGCAGGCTTTTTCCACTGAGGCAAGGGGAGAAAAAAACCAGAGGATATGGGTTAAGGGTGAGGGGGGAAAAGTTTAAAGGGAACATTAGGGGGGGCTTCTTCACACAGAGAGTGGTGGGAGTATGGAATGAACTGCCAGACGAGGTGGTAAATGCGGGTTCTTTTTTAACATTTAAGAATAAATTGGACAGATACATGGATGGGAGGTGTATGGAGGGATATGGTCCGTGTGCAGGTCAGTGGGACTAGGCAGAAAATGGTTCGGCACAGCCAAGAAGGGCCAAAAGGCCTGTTTCTGTGCTGTAGTTTCTATGGTTCTAAATAAATCAGCAATAAATATTGAGCACATGAGATGAAAAGACCTTGAAAGTGAGTCCACAGGTTGTGGGAACAGTTTGGTGATGGGGCGAGTGAAGTTATTCCCTCTGGTTCACCAGCCTGATAATTGAAGGATAATAACTGTGCTGGACCCTGGTGGCGTGAGTCCTGAGTCTCCTGTAGTATCTTCCTGACGGTAGCAGTGAGAGGAGATCATGACTTGGGTGCTGGGGGGTCCCTGATGATGGATGCTGCTTCCTATCACAATGCTCCATGTAAATGTGCTCAATGGAAGGAAGGGCTTTACCCATGATGGTTTGGGGCATATCCACTATTTTTGTAGGATTTTCTGTTTAAGGGTGTTGGTGTTTCCATACCAGGCTGTGATACAACCAGTCAAAATCCTCTCCACCACACATCTATAGAAGTTTGTCAAAATTTTAGATGTCATGCTGAATCTTCGCATACTTCTAACAAAGTAGAGGCGCTGCCATGCTTTCTTCATAATTGCACTTACATTCCGGGTTCAGGACAGGTCCTCTGAAATGATAACATTTAGGGATTTAAAGCTGCTGACTCTCTCCACCTCTGATCCCCCATTGAGAACTCTGGTTTCCCCCCTGCCCCCCCCCCACCCCGGTCAGTAATCAGCTCTTTGGTCTTGCTGACATTGAGTAAGTGGATGTTGTTCAGAGATTGACGAGCCAATCCTCATTAGGAGATTGGAGCTGGAGAGGGTCAGTAACTTTAAATTGCTTGGCATTATCATTTCTGAGGAACTGACCTGGGACAAGGGCCATCACAAAGAAGGCACAATAGCACTTCTACTTTCTTAGAGTTTGCATAGATTGACATGTCATTTAAAACTTTGACAAATCTCTATAGGTGTACAGTGGGTAGTATCCTGGCTGATTGATTCATAACCTGGTACAGAAACACCAGTGTCCAGGAATGGAAAAGTCTCCAAAAAGTGGTGGATTCAGCCCTTGCAAAGCCTTCCCCATCACTGAGCACATTTACAAGGAGCACTGCCACAAGGAGTCATCATCAATATCCCCCACCATGCAGGTCATGCTCTCTACTTGCTACTACCATTGGGGAGCAGGTACAACAGCTTTAGGTCCCACACCACCACGTTCAGGAATAGTTATTACCCTACAACCACCAGGCTTCCGATCGAGTGTGGATAACTTCACTCACCTCAATGCTGAGCTGATTGCACAATCAAGGAGTCTACAGCTCCTGATCCCAGTATTATTTTTTATTTGGACTTTGCACACAGGTTGTTTGTCTGTCTTAATTTATGTATAGTTTTTCATAAATTCCTTTGTATTTCTTTATTTTCCTATAAATGTCTACAAATTGTCTCTCAAGTTGGTATATGGTGATGGGTACTTTGATAATAAATTTATTTTAAACTTTGATTGGAGGCCTGTGATCAGCAGCATGCTGCAGGAATCAATGTTACTGTAGTTTGTCATCTCCTATTACCAATATGGATGAGGATGTGATAGGCATGCGGATGACACCATGGGTAATATAGTGGACAGCAAAGATCATTACCTAAGATTATAACGGCATCTACATTAGCTGGGGAAGTGGGCCAAAGAATGGCAAATGGAATTTAACTCAAACAATTACAAGATGTTCCGCATTGGTAAGTTAAACCAGGGCAGGATTGACACAGGAAACAGTAAGGGGCTTGAGAATGTTGAGAGCACCTTAGTAATAGAGTAGACTAAAAGTGGAGTCTCAGTCAGAGATATAGCGTTGAAGAAGACACTGGTGAGACCATACTTGGTATGCTGTCCTGGTCACCCAGCTTGAGGAAGATGGCATTAAAATGGAAAAGATGCACAGAAGATCTCAATTAAGTTATCAGGACTGGAGAGTTTGAATTACTAAGAGAGGCCAAATAGTTTGGGACCTTTTTTGCTGCAGCAGAATAGGTAGAAAGGTGACCTTATTGAGGTTTATAACATAAGGAGGGGCATGGATAAGGTGAATGGTCACGGTCTTTTTTCCCACGGATAGGTTTGAAAGGGATCCTTGGGCAACATTTTCACACAGTTTATGATGAATATATGGAACAAGCTGCCTCAGGGAGCTGTAGGGGCAGGTGCAACCACAAAGCTTTAAAGACATTTAAAGCTTTGAAACGGAGACACCTCTTTCTCCCTTATTAGGGAGAGAGAGAGAGAGAGCCTGTGGTATGTCAGATACTGGGTGAATGAGTGGTCTTTGGGGAACTTCAAGTCTGTGTCTTTGCTGCACACTTGAGTGCTTGGTGGTAGGTGTCGATGCTTTTTTTTGATGGTGGGGGGAAGGGGGATCTTTGCTTGCTGCCACTTACGTGCAGGAGGGAGGGGAGCTGGTGGGGGAAGCTTTGGGGTTCTAACATTTAACTGTCATTCATTCTTTGGGGGCACTCCTCTGGTTTTGTGGATGGTTGTGAAGAAAAAAACATTTCAGGATCTATATTGTATACATTTCTCTGACTTTAAATGTAACTTTGAAATCTTTGAAACAGATACATGGGTGGGAAAGGTTAAGAGGGATGTAAGTCAGCACAGGTAAATGAGACAAGTGCAGGTGGGCAACTGGGTCAGCATGGACAAGCTGGCCTGAAGGGCCTGTTTCTGTGTTACTTTTAAACATAAAGCCTCTTCATGTACGATACAATGAAGATCTATGCACTACCAGTTATGTGGCTCATGATTCTAATGTGCCAGCCAAGGATTCTGGGCTGCATACATGGAGCAACGTCTCAAGTTTAGTTTAGCAGAGCACTGAATAGACCAGGGGCAGTGAACCTTTTTGAAAACATGTGCCTAAATTGGTGATAAGGATAATTGGTGATAAATTGGTGCATTACTAAATGACAATAAAAGAGGACTACGTGTCTTCATAATCATAATCTTCTAAATGTGTTTTTTTTTGGTTTTGCTAATATTTATAAGTGCCATTTTCACATCATGTTTAAATAGTTCCAGAGTGATTGCGAAGGCTTTTATGTTATCAGACATAACATTGTGTTTTGCCAGAACCCTGTAATTTAGTGTTCAAGCCATTTAAAGGTGAGGAGAAATTGGCAAAATAAAAGATCAATTTACAAATGAATACATTATAAAACTTCTGAAAATAAATTTTTTCATTCATCAAAAACAGATGAATTTCATCAAACACCAAACAAACAATAGGACTGAACCGCTACTAAGCCAACAAACATTGTTGTACATGAGTAGTCTTGTGTACTCCAAATCCACCTCTCTCAGTAAACATTGAAATTGGCTTTTTTACAGGGCATGCCCAGAAGTAAGTTAATCATCCTGGTTATAACTTTTTATCACTTCTTCAAGTTCCCTAAGGCCAGCTTTTGAATGCAAAGCCACCTCGTGTACTATATAATGAAAGTCTATCAATGGTTATCCAATATATTTTGCAAACAGATTGACAAACCTGCCTCATTACAAATCATGCTGGATGCACCACCAGTTTTGATGGAAACTACTTTTGAAAGGTTAACTTGTCAACCAGGTAATTGCTACTGCTTGACACATTTGATACCCTGTGGTGTGTTCAGGGAGTGTTACTGAGTTACCCAGTTCTTCATGTATTTCATCATCCATGCAAAATTGAGAAATAATGGCTAGCTAGTGGATGGCATAACTTCACTGCTCTCATCAAGAAAAATGGAAAGAAATATACATGACTAATATCTTTGTTGTTCTGCTATTTTATTCCCATCATTAATATTCTGGCCTTTACTTAGTTTCTGCTCACTGGCAAATCCTTATTGCAGTGGATATTGTTTTTTTTCCCCCCTGGAAACTGTCAATAAGGAAAGGAGCACACTCTAGCCATGATTCTTTAACATGTTACCCATCAGTGAGTGGTTTTCCATGTTGAGCAATAATCTTTGAAACCGTAAGACTAGCAGCAACTAATTTGCAACTACCTGAAATAAATATCATAAGAATATTTTACTGCATTTTTGTTGCTGATTTTTCGAGAATGGTGTTTTCTTTTGTTCTTGCTCACTTTTATAGCAAAGCCATTTACAGACAATTTCAAAATGGTGCTTTACAAAGCAAGGAATGCACACCACTGTGAAGGGACATAAGGTGTTCTATCACCCTTCTTAATCATGCCTATCTTTCACTCCACCACTGCTGAAAATCTTTGCTCTTCTCCTATCCTTTGTTTTTTTCCTGGTGTATCTGACATTCTGAACAAGTTGAAAAGTTGAACAATTTAAAAAAATCATTGCTCTTGGGTTGTAAAAATTCATTCACTCTTTCATTTGGCAGTAAAGATAATCATGATGTATCTTTTTTGTACAGATGGAGATTAAAGATCAAGGGGCACCACTGTTTGCCACATGCCTTCAAAAGTGTTGCATGTGCCACCTTGGGCACACGTGCCATAGGCTTGCCACCCTTGGATTGATGGTCCTGAAGGAAAACTGAAATACTTGATAGTGCAGCTGTTGCAATTTGAGGTGTCATGGTGCTTCATAATGTTGCCAACATGAGAATGTGGGCTTGTTATTAATTATTTGCCCACACAAGTAGTGGGGGGGGGGGGGATGGTTTAAGGATGACAGCCTATTTCAGACCAGGCTATATTCATCTCTGTTCTTGCAATTATCAATATTTTCAAAATTTTAACCAAGCTCAGGCAGTGCTCTCCCTTTTCTTTCTTTGTTATGTGGGGTTTTTTTGTGTTGGTCATCCAACATTTCTAGCCTGGTTTTGCATAGCTCCACAGAGTTACATGTGTGTCGATCTCTGACAGTAGCCATTTGATCATGTTGAACTGTGTCACCACAATTAATTCAACCTCTGATGAGCAAGTCCTTTAAGTCAATGAAAATGCACTATTTGCTGATAAACTCAGAGCCGTGCATATCAAAAGCTTCTTCTTACTCCTTATTGCAAGTAAAGAACCAGTAATGGTCAGTTGCTCCATTTCTGAATGGGTTGCAATGTCATTCCAATGTATTTAAGGCTAGGACCTCATTTGTGAGCTTTGAGGTATGATAGGATGTTCTCTAGGTCAGTGGTCCTCGACCTCCAGGCCACAGACCGATACTGGGCCGTGAAGCATGCAGGGGTGCAGCGGTAGTCAGATTGCACCCAGCACATCTTTAAGAAAAAAGCCAAAATAAACAAGCTAATTAACTGGATGCCGCCCAGAAGCCAGTCTTCATTAGAGGAACTGAGGTGGAGATGGTCAGTAACTTTAAATTCTTCAGCATTAAGGATCGACGTTTCTCTCTCTGAAAAGTGTCAGAGGATCTGTCCTGGGACCAGCACATAACTGTCATTACAAAGAAAGCATGGCAGCGCCTATACTTTATTAGAAGTTTGTGTAGACTCAACATTTCACCTCGATCCTGACAGCCCTGTCTTTTCAGCCTGTCTGGGCTGCCGTTTAAATCAACCAACAATGGAACAGCCAAAGGCTCCAGCGCCCTGGAAAGAGGAGTGAACATCGCGTAGAGCAAGTGAAATTGGTAATCGTCTCTGGTCTGGGCGGACATTTATGTGCCGGGTGGCACATAATTAATTAGCTTGTTTATTTCAGCTTTTTTCTTAAAGGTGTGCAAGGTGCACTCCGGCTACCACTGCACCCCTGCATGCTTTGCCGACCGGAGGATGGGGACCACTGTTCTAGGTAATCTGGTTTCCTCCCACAAGGACATACAAGTTAATAGGTTAATTGGTCACAAAGGTGTAATTGGGCAGCATGGGTTCATTGAGTCGGTAGGCATGCTGTATCTCAGTAAAAATGAATAAAATAAAGTTCTCTCTGCTTCTGGATAATGTGTTACTTCTGTCTGATAAGATTTATCTGCAATGGCCAGCTCAACATACAGTACTGTGCCAAGGCACAGACATATAGCTAGCATGCCTAAGAACTTTGCACAATACTGTATTTGTCAACGTGGAGAGTGAGTTTGTAAATCTGGCGGGAGTTAAGGATGTTGGGAATGGTGAGGGTGGAGCACTGTGGGAGGGGTGTGAGACAGGTGGCAGAGAAGGAGTTCCAGAGCAGGGGTTTAGCGTGGGTGCAGGCACACCCAGCCCTGAGACACCAGGCAAGGCCATTTGATTCCAACAATTGGTTTTTTAGTCATTGCAGAATGTCTCTCTGGTGCTTCCCGCTCCCTCCCCTCTCCTTTTTCCAACCATGATACAGTCTCCTTGTACTCTTTCCACTCTCAGTCCACAATAGAAATCCATATCAGAATCGGTTTATCATCACTCACAAATGCAATGAAATTTGTTCTCAGCAGCAGCAGTACAGTGCAATACAAAAAATTACTACAGCACTGTGCAGGTTTGATGTATTTTCAAATTATCTGCTTCAAATGACTTCTCTGAAAATCTAATGTCTCTGGAAACTGTAGTTGCTTCATCATGTCCTATCTCAATTGAAGACACTGGCAAACTTTTTGTACACATCCATGTGTTCTGTCCGTAGGAAGAATCATACTTGGTGTTCAACACTTCATGACATACAAAGTTAATAGTTTCATTAGCTAGCAGCTCTATTGCTATGAGTCTATTATCACCTTCAAAGTTGATGAGAAATAGTCAAATTAACACAAAGGGTACTTTATTACGTAAATAAAAGTTTACAGTGACAGGGTAGCTTTCTTGCTGTTGCTTTCTGTGGAGAGATGGACTCTGCAACTTCACATCTTTTAAACAATGTTGCAATAACACAGCAGCTGGCATTGCCTTAGCTGTGATTATTCACTACTACTGTTGCATGTGAATGGCTGTCTGAGAACAAGTCATTCAACTGTAATCGCAAGTTTCTTCCATCAGTGCCAGTTATAAATGAGGAGGCAATACAAAATAGCTTGATGCCCTACATAAACCAACAAGCATTGGTTAATTGTCCACACCAACTCAGATACTTGCTTTCAAATGGCTATCAAGGTCTTCAGATTCCTAATTATCCTGGATAGTGTGCAGATAATATATACGGCCACTAGCCTCCTAGCATTGAGGAGATCTTCAGAAGGCAATGCCTCAGAAAAGCAGTTACAATATTCAGTACCCCCATCACCCAGGACATGCCCTCTTCCCATTGCTAATATTAGGTACAGCAGGCTGAAGACACACATTAAAATTTTAGGAACAGCTTCCTGAATGGACAATGTACCAACCCTTGAACTACCTCAATAATTTTTTGCTCTCTTTTTGCACTATTAATTTTATATATCATTGTGATTTATGTTTTTGTCATTGTACTGTATTGCTGTTGCATAACAACAAATGGATGTTCAATACCATCATCTCCTCTCTGTAATAGCACCGCCCCTGCAGCTTCATCGCTAGCGTCCGTTGCTAGGGAGAACAGCTTAGTGAAGTCCGGTGCCTTTAGCACTGGGTGGTGACACAGAATACCCTTTAACAGTTCGAACGCCTCTTGGCAACGCTCATCCCACACAAATCGTTCACTCTTTCTCAACAGTCTTGTCAGTGGAAAGGCAATATCCGCAAAGTTCTTGCAAAATTTTCGATAATACCCTACCATACCTAAAAACCTTCTCAATGCTCTCTTACCGGTTGGAATGGGTACATCAGTGATAGCCTGAACTTCCCCTTTCACAGGAGCCAGTTGACCCTGGCCCACTACATAACCAAGATATGTGACTGGCGTCACCAAACTCACTCTTGGCAAGGTTCGCTGTCAGATTAGCTTTAGAGAGCCGATCAAATAATTTCTCTGCTGTTACAATGTGTTCCTCCCACGTGTCGTTCCATACTACTAAATCGTCAATGTATGCCCCAGTATTCTTCAAGCCATGAATTACAGAGTTTATCATACGTTGGAATGTCCCAGGGGCATTTTTCATCCCAAAAGGCATCACATTATACTCGTACAACCCCGAGGGGGTGACGAATGCCGACATCTCTCGAGCCCTATTGGTTAAGGGAACGCATCAGTACCCTTTTAACAGGTCAATTTTTGTTTGGTACTTAGCCTTTCCCACCCTTCAATGCAGTCATCTATTCTGGGAATAGGGTAAGCATCTGTTTAGTTATTGCATTGAGCTTTCTATAATCGGTGCAAAATCTCATTGTACCATCGGGCTTGGGAACTATCACGCCCGGGGAAGCCCACACAGAGGTGGATGGCCTGATTATACCATTGGCCAACATATATTCGATCTCCTGATCCACTACTTTACTACGTTCTAAATTCATTCTGTAGGGGTGCTGTTTCACTGGATCAGCCTGCCCCACAATGACATCATGGGTAGCTATACTATACTGCCTCGGTGTATCTGGGAATAGATCGGAATGTTTGCCAATTAGCTCCTTTATCTGTTGCTGTTGTTTCGGTTCCAGGTGGTTAATTTTACTGTATATGTTCTCCAAAACACTGGCATTCTTGAGTCGAGCTGAAACCAGACACTGCTCATTACACTCCCCCGTTATCTCTGGGCTAGTCTTTGCATCTGGGTCTTGTTTGGTTGTGACCCCAACTGATACGGATTTAGAATCAAAATAAGGTTTGATTAGGTTCACATGCACTAATTGAGTGGTCTTCCTTCTACCAGGTGTCCTGATAACATAGTTTAGCTCATCAATTTTCCTCATTATTTCGTAAGGTCCACTAAATTGAGCCTGGAGAGGGTTATTCTCCAAGGGAAACAAAACCAAGACCTTATCTCCTACCTCATAGTTTAGCTCTCTCATCTGTCTGTCATACCAGTGCTTCACATCAGCCTGGGAGTCTTGGAGATTGTGTTTCGCAAGGTCACAAGCCCTGCTCATCCTGTCTCAAAACCCTAAGACATAATCCAATACACCAATTCGCACTTCCTTATCAGACCATTGCTCTCTCAGTAAGGTCAAAGGTCCTCGAGGCCTATGACCGAACATGAGCTCAAATGGACTGAACCCCAACGATTCCTGGATCGTATCTCTTATCGCAAATAGGAGTAAAGGTATACTCTCATCCCAATGTTTTTCGTTTTCCATACAGCACGTTTTAATCATGGTTTTGAAGGTAGGGTGAAACCTCTCTATCACTCCCTAGGATTGGGGATGGTATGCCGTGGACAAAATTTTGTTTTGCTCTCAGTTCCGTAACTATCTGTTGGAATACACCCGATGTAAAATTACTGCTCTGATCCGATTGTATCTCCTTGGGCAGACCCACTAATGTGAAGAACTTAATAAGTGCCTTCACCACTGTTTTAGCCTTTGGGTTCCTGAGGGGTATTACTTGTGGGAAGCTAGAGGCAGCGCACATAATGGTTAACAAGTATTGGTGGCCACCTGCGGCCTTTGGCAGTGGGCCAACACAGTCCACACTGACCCTGGAGAAAGGTTCGCCAAAAGCTGGTGTGGGGCGAAGTGGCGCTTTTGGGATAGTTTGATTCGGTTTCCCTACCACTCGACATGTGTGACAAGTTTTACAAAAAATCACCACATCCTTTCTTATACCCGGCCAATTAAGTTATTTCATAATCTTGTGCCCTGTCTTTCTAACTCCAAGATGCCCCCCTAAAGGCATTGTATGAGCCATCTTTAAAATTTTTGTAGGGTAACCCTTTGGAACCACCACCTGGTGCACCATGGCCCAATCCTCATCGGCAGGTGCTGTCGGTGGCCTCCACTTCCTCATTAATACCCCGTCATTCAGATAGTAACCCCATTGACTCCCTCTGAATTTCATCCTCAGAAAGAGCTGTCTCTTTTAAAACTGCAGCCTTAGGATCCCTATCCTGCTCTTCCACAAGCTTCCGCCTGGACAATGATAAACCCCTCTTATCTGCCTCACTACCTGAGTCCTGGTCGAACACAGATGGTAGAAAAGTTTCAGATAAGTCAGTAGGATCTGTACCCCTGTCTTTGCTCTCGCAGGCACCTGACCCCTCCCGTCCTGATCACTTCACTTCTGCAGCCTTCCTTGTCATATTTCTTGTGACCGCGCATGCGGGATAAAGTTCGCTGTCTGTGCTTGTCTCACTAACAGCAGGCTGGCTTGTTAGCTGTAACCCTGAGTATACATCTTTTCCTGCCAGGTCATTTCCTAACAAGATGTCCACGTTAGCTATCGGTAATTTAGGTCCTATCCCTATCTCAACTGGTCCAGACACTAAGTCACATTTCAAAATTATTTTGTGCAAAGGTGTGACCTCTGTTCCCTTGCCAATACCTTCCAGAATATTCACTTGGTCCGTTTTTGTCTCGTCACCAAATTCTAAGACATCACTTAATATCAGTGACTGAAAGGCTCCAGAATCGCATCAGATTCTCATTGGAACTAGGGGTGACCCCTCCTTCACGGACACAAAACCCTTGATAACAAACCACTCAATCCCTTCCTGAAACACACATAAAAGTTGCTGGTGAATGCAGCAGGCCAGGCAGCACCTCTAGGAAGAGGTGCAGTCGACGTTTCAGGCCGAGACCCTTCGTCAGGACTAACTGAAGGAAGAGTGAGTAAGGGATTTGAAAGTTGGAGGGGGAGGGGGAGATCCAAAATGATAGTAGAAGACAGGAGGGGGAGGGATGGAGCCAAGAGCTTGACAGGTGATTGGCAAAGGGGATATGAGAGGATCATGGGACAGGAGGTCCGGGAAGAAAGACAAGGAGGGCGGGGGGGGGGGACCAGAGGATGGGCAAGAGGTATATTCAGAGGGAGAAAAAGGAGAGTGAGAGAAAGAATGTGTGTATAAAAATAAGTAACAGATGGGGTGCGAGGGGGAGGTGGGGCATTAGTGGAAGTTAGAGAAGTCGATGTTCATGCCATCAGGTTGAAGGCTACCCAGACGGAATATAAGGTGTTGTTCCTCCAACCTGAGTGTGGCTTCATCTTTACAGTAGAGGAGGCCGTGGATAGACATGTCAGAATGGGAATGGGATGTGGAATTGAAATGTGTGGCCACTGGGAGATCCTGCTTTCTTTAGTTGTTCTTGCTTCCAAAGTCTTCAGAGTCACTTGGTGTGACTCCCACACAGACACAGATGGACAGAGCCCCTCCTAGGGAATGGTTTACTAACCCACGGCACGGGTTCACTACCAGCAGACTCCCACAGGCAAGCTCTTACCCTCACTGGTAATCACGGGTCGAAATTAATCGGTCCGTCGCCTCCACCCTCGTGGTGGTCTTAAACTCCACCAGTGGTTTCTCGGGTAGCTTCCCCAGTTCTCTTGTGTCATGTCTCCTCTGCTGTTATCAGACCGAAGGATCAACTTTTTATAATGCATCCAAAATTCCAGCGTCCGTTAGCTCAACCGCTCTGAGTTGTTACCATGGTGACTTCCCAGCTCGTGTCTCAACTCGCGCCGTACTCTCTCTCTCTCTTTTAATTGCCTCCTTGTTCATTAGACTGCTGAACTTTCTAGCAGTTTCTCACCTGCGTGACACTATCTTTTACACAGCCTACCTGTTCACTGTCCTTAACCCTAATTTGTACACTTGATCAGGGTGATGAACTCATGGCA
This sequence comes from Mobula hypostoma, assembly GCF_963921235.1. NCBI lineage: Eukaryota > Metazoa > Chordata > Chondrichthyes > Myliobatiformes > Myliobatidae > Mobula > Mobula hypostoma. The sequence goes on from NC_086098.1 coordinate 60,537,194, forward strand.
TTGGTGCCTAAGGTGGCATACCTAAAAATTCTGTTGGCACACAGCATGCAGTGTCACACCCCCCAACACCCCCCGAGATTCTTAAAGTCCCACCCATTATAAAAGATGAAACTAGTACTATGTGCATAGCTCTCAAAACAACCAAACACAAACGGGATATAAGATACTATTTGGAAATAATATTATCTTTCTTTTTAGAAGATTAATGTTAATTTTTGAAATAGTTTTCTAAAATGCTTCATTTATTTCAATCTGTCTCCGCTATACATTTATTAATAGTAAAACAATGAATATATTATATTCATACCTTGAATATATAAAGAACCTATCAATCTCTGCCTCAATTACTTGGTCTCCATAGCCCTCTATTGCAATAAATTCTGCAAATTCATTACCCTTTGACTGAAGAAATTGGATTCATCTGTGTTTTAAAGGGATGTATCTCTACACATCCTCTATGCAGGTATTTTTACGTAGAGTGGTGCTAGTAAGTTTGTGAACTCTGCTGAATTTTCTCTGTTTCTACATGAGTATGACCTAAAATGTGATCAGATCTTCACGTAAGTCCTAAAACTAGATAAAGAGAACCCAGTTAAATAAATGACACAAAATACATGTACTTGTTCAGTTTTTTTATTGAGAAAAATGATCCAATATTACATACATTTGTTGGCATTATTTGAACCTCTGGGATAATGCCTTCTACAAAAGCTATTTTGAGTCAGGTGTTCCAATCAGTGAGATGGGTTTCGAGATGTAGGTTGTAGAGGTGCCCTGCAGCTCTCACCTACAGAACTGTTTTGGGCAGTGTACTTGGTGAAAACAGCGTGAGCCAAGTTGCAGAGTAATACATCATGGAACCAGGCTCTTTGGACCACCTCATCTATGCAGTTGTGTAGGCCTTGGACAGTTTCAGTATGAACAGTCTCTTCTTGTTACTGGAGAGCAGCCTTACCAGTTGGAAACATCAGCTGGGCTATCCTATCAGCTGTGATGCAGGGCTGGGTTCTTGTAGCACAGAAGATGTTCTTAAGGTTATTATAGCCTGGGGTGGTAATGTAGATAAGCTCCCACTACCCATTAAATGCTACCAATGGTGTTCGCCTCAAATTGCCTCCGACAACCAAGACCAGCTCCTGCCCTTCTTCACATGTGGCTTAAATATTAAGCCCAGCAGAACTGTTTCTACTGACAGGAAAGAGGCAAAGTTGGGTTACTAATGCCTTAAAACTAGTCGCGTCGGGCAGATGGGGCTCGTCAGCCGTGGTTGTCCACTCATCTAGGAAAAGGAAAACTCTGATCTCAAAGTTCTGCTGTCTGGTGGCTATACCCACTCATGGGGAAGGCTTTGGGAGTAAACTCCACGGGAAAAGACCAGAGCTGGAGTCCCTAATGCAGTTGAGTTCAACGTTGACTGGCATTTCCTGCCATGCTACTGGTACCAAACTGTATTGGTCTCGGCTGTTCCTTTGATGCGTGGAGAGGGGGTGTTTGTGACATGGGTAACAGCTTGCTCTCCATGGCTCTAGACAGCAAGGATGCTACATCCATGGTCGACCCTGACCAGTGGAGGCCTCAGACACCACAGAAATGGATTATTTAGACCATCATGTCCATGCTGACCTTTGCTTATCTACATGAATCACATTTCATCTTTGTTTCAGCAACGTTATCCTTTTTCCTGCAGTAATTAATAACTCAACCCATCAGGTGGTAGTGGAAACATAAAGACACAAGAAATAGGAACAGGGGAGGCCATGTGATTGCTTGGACCTTCCCCACCATTATTCAAGATCATGGTTGACCTTCTGTTTCAAACTCAGTCACCTTGCAGTATCCCCCATGTTTCTTCACTTGTCTGTCATTCAGTGTCTCAAGTCAACATCCACAATGCAAATACTTTTATTGTAATACAGAAATTTCCCAAGCTCTTGCTTCTTTAAGATTTTTCTTCTCATTTGCATCTTAGCTTTTGAGTTGTAGATTTATCAGTTACATGTATAATAAACACAAGTGTAACTAACATCCTACAAACTTTTCATTGAAAATATTTCTGCTTAATCCTTAATCCTTGTTTGTGTCTGCTTAATCCTGTTTAGTATATAATTCTGGCCAATTGCAAATTCACGTCATTTGGCAATGTACATAGATGCTTATTAAATTTATTATTGGGTCAAATTATTGCTTTTGTGGTACTGATTCAATCCAGAGATTGTGAGTTCAATTCAGAAAGCAGCAGATTATGAACTTCCAAGGAAACAACCAAGTTGTCCACAGTTCTTTTAGGGGAAGGGAATTTCTGAATCATACATCACTTGCTCTACATGTGGTACACAGAATGAGAAACGTTTGCATAGTTGTGCTTGGAAAACACCCTCCATTTATAAGTTCAGGTGAAAAATGTGGAGAGCTCCAACAACTGTGCCACTGTTCCAGAAAGCCTAAGTCACAAACATTGCGATATCAGTACTCACATGACTGACGAGGAATTAGAGCCCAGTTTTACTGCCCTGTAAAATGACTTCAACATGCAGAACAAATGCACTGAACCCACAATTAAAGAATTGTGTAATTACTGTGGTCGCCGATAGCAATTGGATAAAAATATTGCTCCTGGTAACTACTAGCCTCCTTCAGCAAATAACTAGAGTTAACTTAAATGTCAAGGATTCGATTTTAATTGTCATTTAATTCTGAACACTCAAGATGCAAATGCACGTAGCACTGATCTTACCAATAACATTTATTGTATTCAAAAAGTCTTCTTTAGCTTTGGTGATAATGTAAATGGAGTCAGTAACAAGCTGCAGAGTTCTGTCTTTGAGTAAACACCAGTAGGTGATTAACTTAGTAACAGCATATTTATACAAGTTATTCCCAAATAACAATACAATGTAACCTTTAATAACGTTGGCACAAAAGATATGAAATAACTCTGTTTTAGTTTCAGAATAAATAAGACAATAAGACATAGGAGCAGAATTAGGCCATTCAGCCCATCTAGTTCTCTCTGGCATTTCATCATGGCTGATCCCGGATCCCATTCAACCCCATACACCTGCTCACTCCCCATATTCCTTGATGCCCTGACCAATCAGAAATCTATCAACATCTGCTTTAAATATACCCACGGACTTGGCCTTCACCACAGTCTGCGGCAGATCATTCCAGATTCACCACTCTTTAGCTAAAAAAAAAATTCCTCCTTACCTCCGTTCTAAAAGGTCGCCCCTCAATTTTGAGGCTCTGCCCTCTAGTTCTGGATACCCCCACCATAGGAAACATCCACTTTATCTAGTCCTTTCAACATTTGGTAGGTGTCAATGCGATCCCTACACATTCTTCAAATTCTAGTGAGTACAGGCCCAAAGCTGCCAAACGCTCCTCATATGTTAACCTCTTCATTCCTTGAATCATCCTCGTGACCTTCCTCTGGACTCTCTCCAATGACATCTTTTCTAGGATAAGGGGCCCAAACTGTTGACAATACTCCAAATGTGGCCTAACTAGTGACTTATAAAACTTCAGCATTGTCTCCTTGTTTTTTTTATTATTATTATTATTCTATTCCCCTTGAAATAAATGCCACACGCATTTGTCTTCTTTACACAGACTCAACCTATAAACTAACTTTCTAGGAGTCTTGCACGACGAACCCCAAGTCCCTTTGCACCTCTGATATTTGAATTTTCTTCCCATTTTAATAATATTCTGCACTATTGTTTCTTTTACCAAAATGCATTATTATACATTTCCCAACAATGTATTCCATCTGCCACTTTTTTGACCATTCTTCCAATTTGTCTAAGTCCTTCTGCAATCGCATTGCCTCCTCAGCACTACCTACCCCTCCACCTATTTTCATATCATCCGCAAACTTTGCCACAAAACCATCAATCCCATTATCCAAATTATTGACAAATAATGTGAAAAGTAGTGGTCCCAATACTGTTCCCTGAGGAACACTATTAGTATTTGGCAGCCAATCAGAAAATACCCCCTTTATTCCCACTCGCTGCCTTCTGCATGTCAGCCATTCCTCTATCTATGCCAGTATCTTTTCTGTAATGCCAAATGATTTATCTTGTTAAGCAGCCTCATGTAAGGCACTTTATCAAATGCCTTCTGAAAATCTAAGAAAAGACATCCACTGTCTCTCCTTTGCCACCCTGCCTGTTACTTCCTTGAACAGGTTTGTCAGGCAAGATTTCCCTTTTCAGAAACCATGCTGACTTTGACTTATTTTATCATGAGTCTCCAAGTACCCCAAAACCTCATCCCTAATAATGGACTCCAACACTTTCCCAGCCACTGGAGTTAGGCTAACTGGCCTATAATTTCTTCTCCTTTGTCTTCCTCCCTTCTTAAAGAGTGGAGTGACATTTATAGTCTTCCAGTCCTCTGCCACCATGCCAGAATCAAGTGATTTTTGAAAGATCTATTATCTTTTCAGCAACATCTCTCAGGACCCTGGGATGTAGTCCATCTGGTCCAGGTGACTTATCCACCTTAAGACCATTGAGTTTGTCTAGCACTTTTTCCTTTGTGACAGCAATGGTACTCACTCCTGCTCCCTGACACTCACAGACTTCTGGCATACAGCTAGCGTTTTCCACAGTTAAGACTGAAGCAAAGTACTTAATAAGTTCACCAGCCATTTCTTTGTCCCCCATTACTACCTCAACCCAGCGTCATCTTCCAGTGGTCCAACATCAACTCGCTCTTCCCCTTTACACCTTATAAACTGAAAAAACTTTTAATATCCTGCTTTAGATTATCAACTAGTTTTCCCTCATGTTTCATCTTTTCCCTTCTTATAGCTTTTTAGTTGCCTTTTGTTGGATTTTAAAAACTTCTCAATCATTCAACTTCCCACTCACTTTTTCTACCTTAAATGTCCTTTCCTTGGCTTTTATGAAGTCTTTAACTTCCCTTGTCAGCTACAGTTGATTAGCCCTGCCATTTGAGAGCTTCTTTTACTGTGGGACATGTCTATCCCGCACCTTGCGAACTATTCCCCAACACTTCAGCCACCTCCGTTCTGCTGTCATCCGTGCCAGTATCCCCCTTCAATCCACCCGGGCAAACTCCTCTCTCAGGACTCTGTAATCTTGATTCCATTGCGATACTGATACATGTGACTTAGGCTTCTCCCTCTCAAATTGCAGTATGAATTCAATCATACTATGATCACTTTCTCCTGAGGGTTCCTTTACGTTGAGCCAACTAATAAGATCTGGGTTATTACACAACCCAATCTAAGACACCCTTTCCCTGAACAAGCTCAAGGACAAGCTGCTCTAAAAAGCCGTGTCGTAGATGTTCAAAAATTGTGAAGAATGTGCTCTTCACAAACATTTTGATTACAAAAAGACCCGTGGTTGTGGAATCCAGAGCTCTAATATAAGTTATTTTAATGAATATTTTCAATGGAATATGAAAATAATCTTAACTCTCCCTCTCAATTCTAAATATCGGCTATCTTTCCTCTCAGTCCTGATGAAGGCTCCGCACCTAAAAAGCCGATTATCTCTGTCTCCACAGAATGCTGCTTGACCTGCCATGTTCTTCCTGCAGTTTGCCTTTTCTGCTCCAGCCTCCTAGTTGTCTGTGTCTCCACAACATTTCATGGATCAATGCCAAGAGAGTATTTCAGCTCCTTTTCTAAACAATCAGTGCCACCTGCTGTTACAGTAATTAACTAAACAATATGCAAATACGAATCATCTAACCTTGTTCAGTATTCTTTTAAAGACAAAGTTTCCTTTATTTGCTACTATTTAGAAGAATGAAAGTGATCTGATTGTGGGATTCTGAAAGAGATTGTTAAGAATGATTATTTGCTACTATTTAGAAGAATGAAAGCGATCTGATTGTGGGATTCTGAAAGAGATTGTTACGAATGAATGAGGATGTGGAGAGGGAAGTGGAGGGAGAGGAGACAGCTTTGGGAAGGAAGACAGAATAAGTGATGACACAGGACTGTGGAATCCAGGAGCACTGTACCTCAGGATGCAAATGCTCAGTTCCTTAAAGCGAGACTTCTAAGAAAGGATGTGGATATCATCTAGAAGTGTAGATGGAGGTCCAAGGTGATTTTGATGAATGGTGGGATTTTGCATGCTCTTAGTTCCACCTCTTATGTTCTCATGTTCAAAAATATATCTTTCAAGATGAGGAAAAGTATGACCACTTTCATAGGCTGCAAACCCATTTGTTTGTCTTTTCCTGCAAGGTATAATCCTGCAACTGTTTCCACTCCAATTTTAGCCTGGATAATTTCTACTCAGCTGCTGTAATACTGAGGAAAGGCTACGTGTTTGCCATTTACTTAAGTCAATTTTCTGCTCACAACACCTGTGCTTTTCTTGTTGATATGAGTTTTAAATCTACGCTCAGGTAATACACAGCCTTCTAAAGAGATAATACCGTCTTTACTCTGTCAGACATTCTATCTTAACCTCAAACATAATGTACTTTTATTTTTCAATCTTCTGCCTCATCTGAAAGACATTGGTATAAATGGCACCTTATCTGGATCCATGTTTATACTGTTCACCTACACTTACAAAAGAAATTGGTTAAATAACCATGTATTAATTAATGTAAGGCACAGAGGAAAGAAAATTATTCTGATCAAATCTGAGAAGACAATGCTTTTAGTCAATGACTTATTATGAATAAGTGGTTATTTTAAACATTAATTACCTTGCCAGAAACTGAGAAAATAGACAAATAATTAAAAAGAAAATACTGCAATATTTTATTTATTTACATTTATTCCATTACAAATTTGGAGGAATTAATTCTTCAAAAGACAGAGTTAAATTTAATAAAACCAAAAATGTCAACTGTTTGGCAAAAGATAGTTCTAGGTTGATGCTCACAGCTCCCCCCCCCCCCCCCCCTGTTTTATACATGGACCACTTCAACTCTCACTTCATCACATGGATCCTGTAGTTTGGTGAGCAAATGCCTTTATGGTCCATAAGAGGTACTTGGAATGCAAGTTTTGGGGAAAATCTTCCTGTTGTAGCACAGTGCCTTGTGAAAGCAGTTATTATTTACTTATGGTGTTTTATAAGTTCCTTGAAAACAAAGTTAGATCCAAGAATTTCCATTTTGGCCTGAAAATTCATTTTCAATTTTACTTCTAGAAATCAGATGAAACTAGAGAATTATAAGGAAGTCCTAATTAACAACATGGATAATAAAATTTGCCTACTTGAAGTCTGAGTAATTTTTGTGGTGTTGGAAAGAAAGTCTTGGTGCAAATAAAGACCAGAAATCAACAAAAACAGGTTCCAAATAATACACAAAATACTGGAGGAACTCAGCAAGTCATGCAGCATCTATGCAGGGGAATAAACGGTTGATGCTTCAGATGAAGCCCCTTCATTAGGGCTCAAAACATTGGCTGTTTACTCTCCTCCATAAATGCTGTCTCCCTTGCTGGGTTCCTCCAGCATTTCGTGTTTGTTGTTCAAGATCTCCAGTTTCTACAGAATCTCGTGTTTGGGGTTCTGAGATGGGAATTATAATCCCCCACAAAAGAAGCAAGTGGGATGTTAAAAAATAAAATTGACACCCAGTCTAAGTGAGAGAGAAAGTGGAGCTGAACAGGAAAATGGGAGCAACACTTTCCAGGGGGATTTCAATATTATAACAACGGTACATGTTCTAGATTTATTCACATTCTTAAAGTTTACTGAAGATAGAGGAGTATTACAACTTTCAAGACACTCTGCAGTAGAAGGAAGATGAGGATACAACATGTTTTTTTTAATTACTTTGCCACTTTCCTGCTTGATTTAGCTTCCCTGTATTCCCCATTCAAACCCGAGGGAAGTTCCCCAGTCATAATCTCCCACTAACCTGACCTTCCAGTTTCGCACTGGCCCTTACTGCCAATGCATCTCGGACTCACTGATTCAGCTGAACACCATAACTACTCTCTGCCTCCTGAATGCTGAAGACCTTCTTACCTGGCTGGATGGCATCAATCTGTCAGACTGCAAGATGAAAATCGAAGTAGTGTTAAACAATCCTACGCTTAAGTTTTGAAGGGTGAGGAAAACCCCTTTTAAATTTCCTGAATTCCCAAAAAACTCCCTTCCCCCTCCCATCTCTGAACTGGTATCAAGGCTCTGCCTTATAAAATTAAATTCTGCTTTATTTTTAATATGGGACAAGCTCACTGTCCAGTTTTTTCTTTCGGTTGTCTATCTGAAGCTGATAATCCATTCTTATTAATGCTTGACCAAGACGAGAGTCCATCCTGCTGCCAAACGTCTGGTTTGTAGTGTTTGGAATTTTGTTAGAGAACACAGGAACATATTCAGGTAGAGGCTTGTGTATTTTTAATGCTCCCTGGAAAACAAAAGGTTTAAATAAAACACAGTAAATTTTTTACACGTACAAGTAGAATAAAAAGGACATTTGGATTTGTTATTTTAAAGGATTTATTAGTTGAAGGACATCTATCTAGGATCCCATTGTAACAAGATCTTGGACTTATTGATGGAGAGACCTCGAACAATCCACGTTGGCAGCAACATCTCTAGCTCCATCACAATGAGCACTGGTTCCCCCCCCCCCCCCGCCCCCATGGCCGTTCACACTACAGATGCATAACTGTACTGCTAAATCTAGCAGTGGTTGGTCTCATCAGCAGCAATGATGAGTTGGCATACAGACTGCTTGTAGTCTTGTGCAAACATGACAACTTGAGCTTCAACATGGATGAAACTAAAGAGGTGATTGTGGACTTCAGGTAGGTGCAAGCTGACCACTGCCTACAGCATGTCAAAGGCTCCTCTTTGGAAAGAGTCAGGAGCACCAAGTTTCTTGGAGGGCACATCAAGTACGATTTCACCTAGTACCTCAACACCATCTCTTTAGTCAAGAAAGCATAGCAGTACCTCCACTTCCTCAGGATATTGAGGTTCGCAAGGCTCCACACACCCTTTCTAATCACATTCTACAGGAACACCGTTCAGAGTGCCCTGACCAGCTGTCTCAACGATTCAAAAGTACATTTATCATCAAAGTGTGAATGCAGTATATAACCCTGAAATTAGTCCTCCCGCAGACAACCACGAATCTGATACGAGAATTGCAAGGCATTTGAGTGCAAAACCCTGCAATGGATTATGAGGACTGCTGAGGGTCTCTCCTCCCCCCCACCAGGACATACACCAGGGGTGCTGCATTCGCAGAGCACGCATCATCGTCAATCCATCCCACAATCTCCTTGACCTCCAACCATCAGGCAGAATTTATCACGGTATTAAAAAAACAAGGGTGTAGGCTTGGTGACAGCTTCTTTCCCCAGGTGGTGAGACTTCTGAACACCCTTTCCACATTACATCCCAACTCCTATACTCAATGCTCTGATTTATAAAGGCCAGCAAACCAAAAGCTTTCTTCACCACCCTATCCACATGGGATTCCACCTTCAGGGAACTATGCACCATTATTCCTAGATCCCTCAGTTCTACTGCATTCCTCAATGCCCTACCATTTACCATGTATTTCCTATTTTGATTAGTCCTACCAAAATGTAGCACCTCACATTTATCAGCATTAAACTCCATCTGCCATCTTTCAGCCCACTCTTCTAAGTGGTCTAAATCTCTCTGCAAGCTTTGAAAACCTACTTCATTATCCACAACTCCACCTATCTTAGTATCATCTGCATACTTACTAATCCAATTTATCACCCCATCATCCAGATCTTACTTACTAATCCAATTTACCACCCCATCATCCAGATCATACTTACTAATCCAATTTACCATCCCATCATCCAGATTCAATTCTAGTCAAACTGGTGTTGTGAAACATCACAGGGAAGGTTTATTGGAGGCAATGATAGATGAGAAGTAATGTTTACGAAGAGGTAAAGTAAGAAAATTTCAGCAGTTACAGTCTGTTCAATTTTCAACAAGTCATGCAGCCCCAAAACAGCCCCTGTTCAGTCTATCAATGACTACCTATATGACCTGGTCTGCAGCCTGTAGTCAGTTTAGTTTCACTACTTCAGCTGAGTTCACCCCTAATGTGAATAGGTGGCAATTTTCTTTAATGTGTTCAGGCCGCAGGATTTGAAGTGGCATGAGCTGTAATATCCAGGTAGTTCTATCTGAATGTAACTGGACTTTTTATTTTGAAGAGTGTCCTGGCAATGACTGAGCTGCTAAGTTTTGTACAGTCATACATAACTGAAGAGGCTTCTGGTAACTTACCATAGAAGTTGATAAAGGGGAAGTAAATGCTGGTATAGATACACTGTACCAATGCTGGAAGAGGAGGAAATAGAATAATAGAACAGACCTCTGAGGTGGTAGCTGTCACTGCACTGCATTTCCAAAGGCAGCAAGTGAAGACAGCTGTTTTTAGGGCATTGTCTCTACCCAAGAGGCAAACATTTCTTTTTTTGCCAAAAGTCAAGTCTTAGCTTGTTTAGATGAATATTGTCTTCAACGACTGGTTGCAAATGTTGTACTAGAAGTCACTTAACGTGATTATCCCACTGAAGCTGGTGGGTAAACTGTCCTTGTTGGGACTTAACACTTTTTGTAACTGGATCTTGGACTTCTTGATGGAAAATCCCCAGACAAAATTCAAAATTCAAAGTCAATTTATTATCCAAGTACATAAACATCACTATATACAACCTTGAAATTCATTTTTTGTGGGCATCCTCAGTAAATCCAACAACCATAATAGAATCAAAGACCACACCCAACAGGGCAGACAAACAACCAATGTGCAAAAAGCAACAAACTGCGAATACAGAAGAAAACAGAAATAATAATAATTTAGAATCAGAATCTGATTCTGATTCTAGATAAATATCTCAAACATGAGATGAAGAGTCCTTGAGTCCTTGAGAGAGAGGAACACAATGTTCTTTGGTGTATATATAACAGACGATCTAACCTGGGCCCATAACACCACCTCATTAGTCAAAAAGGAGCCACAGTGGCATCTGTACTTTCTGAAGGGACTGAGGCATGCAAGGTTCCCCACCCAGATTCTAACAACTTTCTATAGGAGCACCATCGACAGTATTCTGTTTGGCTACATCAATGTGTGCTATGGAAGCTGCAAGGCACTAGGCCACAAGAGGATAGTAAAAACTGTAAAGTGGATCACTGGGTCTCCTTCCCCCTCATTTGTGACATTTACCGGCAGTGTTGGATACAAAGGGCCCAAAGAATTGTTGAGGATCCCTACCAGCCATACCACAGTATCCTTGATTCACTATCATCAGGAAGAGGTACCGAAGGATCAGGACTTGGACTGCCAGACAAGTTAACAGCTTCTTCTGTTTTAATGCGTTCTATTGGGTTTCATTTATTTGCAGATGCCTGTAAGGAGATGAATCTCAGGGTTGTATATAGCATACATACTTTGATAATAAATGTACTTCAAACTTCATCTGCTATTTTTGATATGGAAAATGTGTTTGCAAAAGGCATGCGGATACTCCATGATTGTGAGACAAAGAATATTCATTGATAAGAAGAAAGTTATCAATAATGAAAAATCAGGATTGCTTTTGAATAATGTTAATTTTGACGGCGTGGCCACTTAAAATTTCCTTACCGGTATGTTCAACATCATTTTAATAATGCTAATGTGGTCCTTCTTGCCATTTGATTGGCATATGCAATTAAGAATTGTAATGCCCATAGTCCACAGACATCCAATCATTGATTTTTCCTACACTAATACTGTGTATTTGATAAAGAATAATAAGTATATATTTTACATTGGATATCTTATATAAAGTTGCAGGAGCAAAATTGGGATTTGTAGATGAGAGAACTTGATGGTCAATGTGGATATAATGGGTCAAAGGACCTTTCCAAAGGCAACTTAGTGAATATGGCTATTTGCAGGGCACCGTCCCTACCCAACAGGCAAATTACATTTGCTAACTTGTCTTAGAGTATAAACACTGAAGCCTGTACTTGTTTGGAATAGTAGTCTTAACTTTCTGTAGCATCTGGGGTCCATGGTTACAATGGCTATGAGCATTACTCCAGCTCTTAATGTTAGTGCTTCAGGGTCATTCCAACCTGTAAGCAGACAGAACTTCTTGTGGTTTACAGTCTATATCTCTCTCTTACAGGTGTTGGCTTGAGCTTGGAAGACTAAGGTTCCATCAAAGGTACAGATGCATCTCACTACACGTTTGCTGTATAATATTTTGCACAAAAACTTTCAAAATTACATTAAAAAACACCACTGTTAAAGACGGACAAATATTATTACGTTTAAGTTGAACATATATGTAATTTGAATCTTGCTTAGTCTTATGGAATTCAGCAAGAAAATCTTTATGTAGACAATCTCACTCCAATATGCACAAGGAAACAATGGAGAATTTAAATATTGAACGAAGTGACAAAATGGCCTGGCGCTGTTGTGCAGGAGGGAAGGAGGGAGAAGAGGAATGCGGTAGTCATAGGGGATTCCATAGTCAGGGGAACAGACAGGAGATTCTGTGAGCCTGATAGAGATACCCGCATGGTGTGTTGCCTCCCAGGTGCCGGGGTACGGGATGTCTCGGATCGGATCCAGAATATTCTGAAGGGAGAGGGCGAGCAGCCAGTTGTCTTGGTACATCTTGGTACCAATGACATAGATAGGAGAAGGGAGGAGGTCTTGAAGAGAGATTTCCGGGAGTCAGGAAGGAAGCTGAGAAGCAGGACCTCCAGGGTAGTAATCTCAGGATTTCTACCTGTGCCACGTACTAGCGAGGGCAAGAAGAGTAGGATCAGTCAGATGAATGCGTGGCTGAGAGACTGGTGCAGGGGGCAGGGCTTCAGATTCTTAGATCATAGGGATCTCTTCTGGGGGAAGTATGACCTGTTAAAAATGGACTGGTTACACCTGAACCCGAAGGGGACCAATATCCTGGCAGGAAGGTTTAATAGAGCTGTTAGAGAGGGTTTAAACTAACTTGGCAGGGAGATGAGAACTGGAATGATAGAGCGGAGGAAGGGGAAAACAGAAATAAATCTAAGAGTGAGCAGTAAAGATGTCAGGAAAGACAGGCAGGTGATGGGGCAAATTTGTAGCCATTGGGATGAGTTGCAGTGCAATAAAGTTGCAGTGAAATCAAAGCAAAAAGTACCAGATACTGGTCTTAAGGTGTTATACTTAAATGCACGCAGCATAAGGAATAAGGTGGATGATCTTGTTGTACAGCTACAGATTGGCAGGTATGATATTGTGGTCATCACTGAGACCTGGCTAAAGGATGCATATCTCTGGGAGCCGAACGTCCAAGGATACACGGTGTATTGGAAGGATAGGAAGGTAGGCAGAGGGGGAGGTGTAACTTTATTGGTAAGAAATGATATTAAATCATTAGGAAGAGGTGATATAGGATCGGAAGGTGCAGAATCTTTATGGGTTGAGCTAAGAAATCGCAGGGGTAAAAGGACCCTGATGGCAGTTATATACAGGCCTCCAAACAGCTGCAGTGATGTGGACTACAAATTACAACAGGAAATAGAAACGGCTTGTCAGAAGGGCAGTGTTATGATAATTGTGGGGGTTTTAACATGCGAGTGGATTGGGAAAAATCAGGTCTGCACTGGATCTCAAGAGAGAGAATTTGTAGAATGCCTGTGAGATGGCTTTTTAGAACAGCTTGTTGTTGAGCCCACTAGGGGATCGGCTGTACTGGATTGGGTATTGTGTAATGAACCAGAGGTGATTAGAGAGATGAGGTGAAGGAACCCTTAGGAGGCAGTGATCATAACATGATTGAGTTCACTGTGAAATTTGAAAAAGAGAAGCCAAAATCCGATGTGTCGGTATTTCAGTGGAGTAAAGGAAATTATAGTGGCATGAGAGAGGAACTGGCCAAAGTTGACGGGAAAGGGACACTAGCGGGAAGGACGGCAGAGCAGCAGTGGCTGGAGTTTATGCGAGAAGTGAGGAAGGTGCAAAACAGATATATTCCAAAAAAGAAGAAATTTTCGAATGGAAAAAGGATGCAACCATGGCTGACAAGAGAAGTCAAAGCCAAAGTTAAAGCAAAGGAGAGGGCATACAAGGAAGCAAAAATTAGTGGGAAGACAGAGGATTGGGAAGTTTTTAAAAGCTTACAGAAGAAAACTAAGAAGGTCATTAAGAGGGAAAAGATGAACTATGAAAGGAAGCTAGCAAATAATATCAAAGAGGATACTAAAAAGATTTTTCAAGTATATAAAGCGTAAAAGACAGGTGAGAGTAGATATAGGACCGATAGAAAATGATGCTGGAGAAATTGTAATGGGAGATAAGGAGATGGCGGAGGAACTGAATGAGTATTTTGCATCAGTCTTCACTGAGGAAGACATCAGCAGTATACCGGACACTCAAGGGTGGCAGGGAAGAGAAGTGTGCGCAGTCACAATTATGACAGAGAAGGTACTCAGGAAGCTGAATAGTCTAAAGGTAGATAAATCTCCCAGACCAGATGGAATGCACCCTCGTGTTCTGAAGGAAGTAGCTGTGGAGATTGCGGAGGCATTAGCGATGATCTTTCAAAAGTCGATAGATTCTGGCATGGTTCCAGATGACTGGAAGATTGCAAATGTCACTCCGCTACTTAAGAAGGGGGCAAGGAAGCAAAAAGGAAATTATAGACCTGTTAGCTTGACATCGGTGATTGGGAAGTTGTTGGAACCGATTGTCAAGGATGAGGTTACGGAGTACCTGGAGGCAAATGACAAGGTAGGCAGAAATCAGCATGGTTTCCTTAAAAGAAAATCCTGCCTGACAAACCTATTACAATTTTTTGAGGGAATTACAAGTAGGCTAGACAAGGGAGATGTAGTTGGTGTTGTATATTTGGACTTTCAGAAGGCCTTGACAAGGTGCCACACATCAGGCTACTTAACAAGATAAGAGCCCATGGAATTACAGGAAAGTTACATACATGGATAGGGCATTGGCTGATCGGCAGGAAACAGAGAGTGGGAATAAAGGGATCCTATTCTGGTTGGCTGCCGGTTACCAGTGGTGTTCCACAGGGGTCCGTGTTGGGGCCGCTTCTTTTTACGTTGTACATCAACGATTTGGATTATGGAATAGATGGCTTTGTGGCTAAGTTTGCTGATGATACGAAGATAGGTGGAGGGACCGGTAGTGCTGAGGAAACAGAGAGTCTGCAGAGGGACTTGGATAGATTGGAAAAATGGGCAAAGAAGTGGCAAATGAAATACAATGTTGGAAAGTGTATGGTTATGCACTTTGGCAGAAGAAATAAACGGGCAGACTATTATTTAAGTGGGGAGAGAATTCAAAGTTCTGAGATGCAACGGGACTTGGGAGTCCTCATACAGGACACCCTTAAGGTTAACCTCCAGGTTGAGTCGGTGGTGAAGAAGGCAAATGCAATGTTGGCATTCATTTCTAGAGGAATAGAGTATAGGAGCAGGGATGTGATGTTGAGGCTCTATAAGGCGCTGGTGAGACCTCACTTGGAGTACTGTGGGCAGTTTTCGTCTCCTTATTTAAGAAAGGATGTGCTGACGTTGGAGAGGGTACAGAGAAGATTCACTAGAATGATTCCGGGAATGAGAGGGTTAACATATGAGGAAAATTTGTCCGCTCTTGGACTGTATTCCTTGGAGTTTAGAAGAATGAGAGGGGACCTCATAGAAATATTTTGAATGTTGAAAGGCATGGACAGAGCGGATGTGGCAAAGTTGTTTCCCATGATGTGGGAGTCTAGTACGAGAGGGCATGACTTAAGGATTGAAGGGTGCCCATTCAAAACAGAGATGCGAAGAAATTTTTCCCGCCAGAGGGTGGTGAATCTATGGAATTTGTTGCCATGGGTGGGAGTGGAGGCCAAGTCATTGGGTATATTTAAGGCAGAGATTGATAGGTATCTGAGTAGCCAGGGCATCAAAGGTTATGGTGAGAAGGCGGGGGAGTGGGACTAAATGGGAGAATGGATCAGCTCATGATAAAATGGCGGAGCAGACTCGATGGGCCGAATGGCTGACTTCTGCTCCTTTGTCTTATGGTCTTATGGTCTAATATTTGTAATTAAATAAAATCTAATAATAGTTAGACGTTACTTGGAGAACCTTAAAGCAGGGACCCCATAGATTTACTTCTCCATATGGGGCAGCAAAATGCAATTCGTCTGGACTTGGTGATTTATCTGCTTTAAATATTGCTCAGCTTTCTAGAGCGTCTTTTTAAAAATTCATTCTTAGCCCATCTGGACCATATTTTCCTTTGCTGAAACCTCAGCATAATCTTTTTCATTGGTTAATACTAATATAAAGTAGTAAAGTAGTTAAATTAGCTCTTCTCTAATCGACATTTTTTACTTCTGCGATGTCTTAATCCACAATACTTGCCTTATTATCTCAGTCATAGTCTCTGTCTTCCTTTATTGTGTCAGATCAATGTCACCACTAATTTTAAAACCCTCGTCTTCTATTAAAAGCCCACAGACTATTTTAGATTCACTTTAATGTTTGTTGCCTAATATTCTTTTATATTCTTTCTTTGGCTTCTGTTATTTCCTTTTTCACTCCATCTCTGAAATTTCTGTATTTGTCTGGTTCTTAATTTTTTTTACTGCTCTGCTGCATCTCTATTACTTTGATCTTATTGGGAGTTCTGTCTTGATTTCCTTATGGGAATATACATAGACCGAGAGGGAAATATCGCCTCCTGAAATGTTAAATACCTCTCTTTGTTCAATTAGAGTTTTGCTAAGGTTTGATTCCAAGGTTTTGCTAAGGTTTAATTTACTCTGTTGTTACCCCATTGAAATTAGCTCTTCTCTGATCGACATTTTTTACTTCTGTGATGCCTTAATCCACAATACTTGCCTTGATGTTGCCCCATTGGTAAAAATCCTAAGCGGTCTGTGCAATCGTCTCTTTGCTGACACCTCCCACAACTTAAAAATCTAAATTTCAATTCATTTTGTTATAGCAATGCAATTCTGGTTCAAAAATGTATTTGAAAGTTATTCTGGGGTTAAAAGTCACACTATATCTGGATGAAAACATTGCACATGATTGAAAGTAGATTTAAATACGTTTGTATTATATTGCATGAAACACAATGCATTTTCTTCATAAACGAGAATATCTCATCAAGGCAAAAATGTTGTAAAATGGAATTACAGAGGCAGATCTCTGGAAAAATAATTGAAAACCTGTCCTGTTCAATACTACACATATCATACACTAATTAGAGTTCTTACCTTAGCGTCATAATCTTTAAGAAAACTCCACTTATTTTCCCTGGTAAGGCAAAGGGTGAAAGATTTATTCAGAGGCCAGTTAAATAGACAACAAGGCATGCTGACAGCATCACTGTGTTTAATAAAACACACATTCTTTGAAGTTTCTTTCAGACATTAGTTTATCATCAAAAACAGAAAGCTAATATGAAGTCTGCATCAATGATATCCAAGTAACAGAATTGATAATTGCACAAAGTACAATAATTTGCAATAAACTAAAGATTATGTGTTCTCTTAGATTTAATCTACCAAATAATAGGAACCCATACAACAAACCAGAGCAAGGAATAATTACATAATTGGAGGCATGAATCAATTGTAAAGCTGAATGATATCATATAGTAATAACACAAAGAGGACACTGAGGTGTTGTTACCAGAATGAATAAGTCTACTATGAAAACACTACTTTGTGCTCATTGCATGATGAAAATAAGTTATGTATTAAGTTGATAAACAAAAGAAACACCTGAACTGCAGTGTTCACCAACAAAGCTATGTTGATATTGGATCATGTGGATTTATGGCCTATAATCCATCTATGTTACTGAGCAATGTACCTTGTGATACATGAGGCGAGGCTTTACAGGTTTGTATTCAGAAAGTGATATCCACTCTGCCAAAAGTATTTATCAGGAATTTAGTCACACACTTCATAAAATATTTCACATGCTCCATGCAGGGTCTCACCAGAATGAATAGGTGAGGAGTACACATTAGAATTCACATAGTCACTCACCATCATTTTAAATCTATATTCCCATCAATCATTCCTGCAGAACAAGGGTTTGCAGTGGGAGCAGTGCCACTACTTTATCCAGGTACGTAGGTATCAATTACATCAACATGCACACTAGAATGGAGTTACAATTATTAAGATCTTTGAAAGGGTAAAATTTGAAAACGTGACATGACAGACATATGCACTGGATGTGAGTTAACAGCAAACATTAAAAAGCAGCTGAATGAGTTCTGAATTGTGACCAGTTTGACCATGTACAAAAGGTAGCTAGAATATCAGTGGCATAGCTTCTGATCACTACTGCATTTTTGAACTTGTTCAATTGGTTTTGGAATCAGAGAATTTCCTGGATTATTTTAGAAACATAGAAAACCTACAGCACAACACAGGCCCTTCGGCCCACAGAGTTGTGCCAAACATGTCCCTACCTTAGAAATTACTAGGCTTACTTATAGCCCACCATTTTACTAAGTTCCATGTACCTATCTAAACATCTCTTAAAAGACCCTATTGTATTCGCCTCCACCACCGTTGCCGGCAGCCCATTCCACGCACTCACCACTCTCTGAGTAAAAAACTTAACCTTGACATCTCCTCTGTACCTACTCCCCAGCACCTTAAACCTGTGTCCTCTTGTGGCAACTATTTCAGCCCTGGGAAAAAGCCTCTGACTATCCACACGATCAATGCCTCTCATCATCTTATACACCTCTATCAGGTCACCTCTCATCCTCCGTCGCTCCAAGGAGAAAAGGCCGAGTTTACTCAACCTATTCTCACAAGGCATGCTCCCCAATCCAGGCAACATCCTTGTAAATTTCCTCTGCACCCTTTCTATGGTTTCCACATCCTTCCTGTAGTGAGGCGACCAGAACTGAGCACAGTACTCCAAGTGGGGTCTGACCAGGGTCCTATATAGCTGCAACATTACCTCTTGGCTCCTAAATTCAGTTCCACAATTGATGAAGGCCAATACACCGTATGCCTTGTTAACGACAGAGTCAACCTGCGCAGCTGCTTTGAGTGTCCTATGGACTCGGACCCCAAGATCCCTCTGATCCTCCACACTGCCAAGAGTCTTAATATTAATACCATATCCTGCCATCATATTTGACCTACCAAAATGAACCACTTCACACTTATCTGGGTTGAACACCATCTGCCACTTATCAGCCCGGTTTTGCATCCTATCAATGTCCCGCTGTAACCTCTGACAGCCCTCCACACTGTACACAACACTTCCAACCTTTGTGTCATCAGCAAACTTACTAACCCATCCCTCCACTTCCTCATCCAGGTCATTTATAAAAATCATGAAGAGTAAGGGTCCCAGAACAGATCCTGAGGCATTCCACTGGTGACCGACCCCCATGCAGAATATGATCTGTCTACAACCACTCTTTGCCTTCTGTGGGCAAACCAGTTCTGGATCCACAAAGCAATGTCCCCTTGGATACCATGCTTCTTTACTTTCTCAATAAGCCTTGCATGGGGTACCTCATCAAATGCCTTGCTGAAATCCATATACACTACATCTACTGCTCTACCTTCATCAATGTGTTTAGTCACATCCTCAAGAAATTCAATCAGGCTTGTAAGGCATGACCTGCCCTTGACAAAGCCATGCTGACTACTCCTAATCATATTATACCTCTCCAAATGTTCATAAATCCTGCCTCTCAGGACCTTCTCCATCAACTTACCAACCATCGAGGTAAGACTCACTGGTCTATAATTTCCTGGGCTATCTCTACTCTCTTTCTTGAATAAAAGACCAACATCCGCATCCCTCCAATCCTCCGGAACCTCTCCTGTCCCCATTGATGATGCGAAGATCATCGCCAGAGGCTCAGCAATCTCCTCCCTCGTCTCCCACAGTAGCCTGGGGTACAGCACATCCGGTCCCGGCGACTTATCCAACTTGATGCTTTCCAAAAGCTCCAGCACATCCTTTTTCCTAATATATACATGCTCCAGCTTATTAGTCTGCTTCAAGTCATCACTACAATCACCAAGATCCTTTTCCATAGTGAATCCTGAAGTATTCATTAAGTACCTCTGCTATCTCCTCCGGTTCCATACACACTTTCCCACTGTCACACCTGATAGGTCCTATTCTTTCATGTCTTATCCTCTTGCTCTTCATGCCTTGGGGTTTTCCTTCATCCTGCCCACCAAGACATTCTCATGGCCCCTTCTGACTCTCCTAATTTCCTTTGTAAGCTCCTTCCTATTAGCCTTATAATCTTCTAGATCTCTAACATTACCTAGCTCTCTGAACCTTTTGTAAGATTTCTTTTCTTCTTGACTGGATTTATTACAGCCTTTGTACACCATGGTTCCTGTACCCTACCATAACTTCCCTGTCTCATTGGAATGTACTTATGCAGAACTCTACACAAATATCCCCTGAATATTTGCCACATTTCTTCCGTACCTTTCCCTGAGAACATCTGTTTCCAACTTAAGCCTCCAATTTCCTGCCTGATAGCCTCATAATTCCCCTTACTCCAATTAAACACCTTCTTAACTGGTCTGTTCCTATCTCTCTCCAATGCTATTGTAAAGGAGCTAGAATTATGATCACTATCTCCAGAATGCTCTCCCACTCAGATGTCTGACACCTGACCAGGTTCATTTCCCAATAGCAAATCAAGTACAGCCTCCCCTCTTGTAGGCTTATTTACATATTGTGTCAAGAAACCTTCCTGAACACACCTAACAAACTCCATCCCATCGAAACCCCTTGCTCTAGGGAGATGCCAATTGATATTTGGGAAATTAAAATCTCCCATCACGACAACTCTGTTATTATTACACCTTTCCAGGATCTGTTTCCCTATCTGCTCATCAATATCCCTGTTACTATTGAGCGGCCGATAAAAAACACCCAGTAAAGTTATTGACCCCTTCCTGTTCCTAACCTCCACCCACAGAGACTCCGTAGACAATCCCTCCATGGCGTCCACCTTTTCTGCAGCCGTGACACTATCTCTGATCAACAGTGCCACGCCCCCACCTCTTTTGCCTCCCTCCCTGTCCTTTCTGAAACATCTAAAACCCGGCACTTGAAGTAACCATTCGTGTCCCTAAACCATCCAAGTCTCTGTAATGGCCACCACATCATAGCTCCAAGTACTGATCCACGCTCTAAGCTCATCCACTTTGTTCACAACAATCCTTGCGTTAAAATAGACACATCTCAAACCTTCGGTCTGAGCGCGTCCCTTCTCTATCACCTGCCTATCCTCCCTCACGCACTGTCCACAAGCTTTCTCTATTTGTGAGACTACCTCCTCTTCCCCAGTCTCTTCAGATCGGTTCCCACCCCCCCAACAATTCTAGTTTAAACTCTCCCCAGTAGCCTTAACAAACCTCCCAGCCAGGATATTGGTCCCCCTGGGATTCAAGTGCAACCCGTCCTTTTTGTACAGGTCACACCTGCCCCAAAAGAGGTCCCAATGATCCAGAAATCTGAATTCCTGCCCCCTGCTCCAATTCCTCAGCCACACATTTATCCTTCACCTCATTCTATTCCTATTCTCACTGTCGCGTGGCACAGGCAGTAATCCCGAGATTACTACCTTTGCGGTCCTGTTTCTTAACTTCCTTCCTAACTCCCTGTAGTCTTTTTTCAGGACCTCTTCCCTTTTCCTAACTATGTCATTGGTACCAATATGTACCACGACCTCTGGCTGTTCTCCCTCCCACTGCAGGATATCTTGGATGGGATCTGAAACATCCCGGACCCTGGCACCTGGGAGGCAAACAACCATTCGAGTTTCTTTCCTGCGTCCACGGAATTGCCTGTCTGACCCCCTAACTATTGAGTCCCCTATCACTGCTGCCATCCTCTTCCTTTCCCTACCCTTCTGAGCCACAGGGCCAGACTCCATGCCAGAGGCATGGCCACTATAGTTTCCCCCAGGTAGGCTGTCCCCCCCCCCAACAGAACTCAAACAGGAGTACTTATTGCCAAGGGCTACAGTCACAGGGGTACTCTCTAGTACCTGACTCTTCCCATTGTCCCTCCTGACTGTTACCCACTTGTCTGTGTCCCGTGGCCCCAGTGCAACCACCTGCCCCTAACTTCTTTCTATCACCTCCTCGCTCTCCCTGACCAGGCAAAGGTCATTGAGCTGCATCTCCAGTTCCTTAATTCGGTCCCTTAGGAGCTGCAGTTCCACACACCTGGTGCAGGTATGGCCGTCTGGGAGGCTGGGAGACTCCAGGACCTCCCACATCTGACACTGAGCACAGAAAACTGGCCTTACTCACCCTACTTCCTCCTTTCTGCAAATAACACAGGCTACCTCGCCTCGTCCCATTATCGCCTAAGCCC
Source organism: Mobula hypostoma (assembly GCF_963921235.1). Taxonomy (NCBI): domain Eukaryota; kingdom Metazoa; phylum Chordata; class Chondrichthyes; order Myliobatiformes; family Myliobatidae; genus Mobula; species Mobula hypostoma. The sequence goes on from NC_086098.1 coordinate 60,559,564, forward strand.
ATTGAGCCAAAGCCCTATCACTCTGCTGCTCGCTGGATATGGCAGTCTTCTTTTTAAACCTTTCGCGCTCTATTGGCTGATGTCACGTGCCTGCGCAGTCTCGCCACTCTTTTACCCCGAGTAGTAAAAAAACTCCCTTTGCTCCGAAAAATCGGCAGCTTTCTTGCTCTGAATCTATGTTATTTGCCAGTTGATTCATATATACGTGCAGGAGGGCAGAGAGGAATCATGATGCCAAAACGATAGTCTGAAATGTGCTCTATGAAGCACTGTGTTTAATTATTTACTTTCTTTTCAATCGTTTTGGGTCAGTGTTGCACAGATAGTAAAATGATTTGGTAGCTTGCACTGTAGCAGAACAGTCAGACTGAAAAGGCAAAACTTGCAGATCTGCTGTAGAGAGGAGTGGAATAGGAATCCAAGATAAACTTTTCAGAGAGACAACAAAAGTCAGGAATGCCTTCCCTGGAATTTAAAAAGTGATATAATTGCAGGTTATTAAGATATCAAGATATAACAAGGGGATAGATGTAAACTATTTTTGTTAGGGTACAGCTGTCTAAATATTGGAGCTGAGCTTTCAGAAGTGAAGTTTGAAAAATCTGATGTACAAGATACTGTACAATTCTGAACTCTCTTTTGCAAAAAGCAATGAGTACTAGGTGAACTATTAACTTTGGTTCTGAGACTGATGATTTTTTGACAAATATTATGAGGGAATGAATAAACTGTGGAAGCTAGAAGTTCGAGAAGAGTTTATTTGTCATATACACCGGGAAAGCACTAGATCCTTTTTCATTCTGAGGAAAATTGGAATGTTAGGCATGTGCCATTATATCACAGATCAGCACAATATTACAGGGTGGGGAAACAGTCTAGAGGGACTAAATGGTCTGCTCTTCCTCCTACATTCCTCATTGTATATAGTTCTACCACTGAAGTGGCATAATGCTCTACCTAGCTGTATGGATCTTCTCTTCTGAAAGGAAGCAAATAAAGATATCCATCGCAATGGTTTTTTTCTTTCAAAAAAGAATTTGTAATAATATTTAAAAGGCTCAGATTTTCTGAGTGGGGTCTGCTGCTGATGTCCTGGGTTTCCTAGTCCCTGGAACTCTAGATTCAGAAAAGAGATTTCATCGGCCCAGATGGTTTTGCAGCCAAGTGATGAGCCCTCAGCAGTAATCAGACCTCAAAAGACGTAAAGAGGGAATTGAGCAGATCAGAACAAACCTGCCCACAATCCCCTTCTGAAAACCAATGAGAGACTTAGACTGATGCTTTGCTGTTCATCATTCCAGCCAAAGTTCTTCAATGTTTCTGAAAGACTTTGAAAGTTAGAGACATTTAAAAACTAATACTACAGTGAAATTATTGTATCACTTTTAATATTCTTAAAATTTAAGAATGACCAATTAAAAGTACATTAAAGACTTATCAATAATCAAAAAGCTTTTACAATCATAATATTAAAATGTAACAGACAGTACATTATTTTTACCATTAATCCTTACAGCCCTACAACCTCCATTCAAAATAGCGTATTTTTAAATTCACTTTTGATCTTGGCATCACTTTTAAAGCTCAAGGCCAATATTCTATTGCTCATTCCTAATACTCAAGAGGTAGTGGCGAGTCACTACTCTTTTGAACCGCTGCAGTCCTTCAGGAGGAAGTGTTGCGGTGTCGGGAGTTCCAGAGTTCTGTGATACATTTCCAAGTCACGATGGTGTATGGCGCGCCTTCAAGTAGAACCTATAGGTGGTGTTCCCCTGCACCTTCTGTCCTCATCTGTTTTGATAGTAGAGCTTGCACGTTAAGGAGGTGCTGTACTGGTAACTTGCGTGTGTAATTGTAGTGTATTTCGTACACCGCGCTCACTGTGCACTCGTGGTTAAAGGTGAATGGGGCTTCAAGCAAAAACGCTGCAATATCTAGGATGTTTGTCCAGTTCCTTGAGAGCTGTTGGCACAGCATTAATCCAAACAAGTGGATGGTGAAATGACTTTGAGGTGTTAGAATGCGAGTCATTCACGATTTATCACTCTTCTGATAACCACCGCACCAATGTGGCCGATGCAGTCTAGTCAATGATGATTCCCAAGATAACATTCTTCAAAATTTCCCGCATCTGTAGAATAACTTGTATTTATGATTGGCGGTCTAGGTTTTTCAGAAGTCGAGAATACTGCACATTATGAACTAGGCTTCGGGAAATGCTCCGTTACCAGTATCCAGAAAACAGGCAGCGATTAGCAAGGAAGAGCGGCATATCCGCGGGAAATCCCACCTACCACTAGCAGCGGTTTTGCAAGTCAAAGTCCAGACCAGTAACCTGTACAAAACTTAGGTTCAGCGAGAAAGTTGATAGAAAAGACTCACCACTGCTGGACTCCTTGGCGCTCCGCTCTCACGAACTCTCTCCAAACTTGATCGTTTCTCACCACATCCAGGTCTTCTATCTGTTCTGCCTTGGCCGGAGCTAAGTGGACGCTACCCCCCCGCTTGCCGTATGGACCCAAGGCACCGACCGTCGGTCGGTCCGCCAAGCGGTAGCCAGCCGAAGTGGTCCTGTTGAATTCAGCCATCCTGCCGGCAACAGGACGAGCCCGGGCGGGAAGGGAATGGGCAGCCGTGATTTCAGATCCTCCTGATCTTCAAAAGGACCTTCCCATCGCCGCCGGCTCCAGAGAATCCGGGACGAAGGAAATCCTCCGGCTCCTGGCGACGCGCCGCTGCATTCAGGTGTGGGCAAGGCGGCGAGCGCGCTACCCGGGACGCTGCGGCTTGTTTACCGTCGCTATTGGAAACCTGCCTCTTGAGGACTTGGCGTCTAGTCTTGGAAAGAGTGCACCCAGAGAGAAATGCACCTCTGCACCCCCCCCCCCATATGGTAAGCAGTGAAACGTTACCAAAACATAGGCTGCTGTTGGTTAGGGAAAAGAAATTAACAACAAGAGAAGAAAAGGAGTGGGAAGTTGAGGGGTTCATTCTATGCTGCAATGAATGGCACGTACACCAATAAACCAAAAACTGAAAACTGAAAAAAAAACCCTCCACAGTATTCTGTGGTACTTCCTTGATTTGATTAGTCAAAAGAATCTGAAAAAGTAATGGCAATAATTATTTTTTTACACCACACACAAAATGCAGGAATAAATCAGCAGGCCAGGCAGCATTATGCAGAAGAATAAACAGTTGATGTTTCTGGCCGAGATTCATTTCCAGAGGACTATTATATAAAAGTAAGTCTGTAATGTTGAGACTTTATAGGGCACTGGTGAGGTTCACTTGGAGTACTGTGAGCAGTTTGGCCCCCTTATATTAGAAAGGACCTGCTGAAACTGGAGAGGGTTCAAAGGAGGTTCACGAAAATGATTCCCGGATTAAACGGCTTGTCATATGAAGAGTGTATGATGGCTCTGGCCTATATTCACTAGAATTCAGAAGAATTGAAACCTATCAAATGATGAAAGGCCTTGGTAGAGTGGACATGGAGAGAGTCTAAGACCAGAGGACACAGCCTCAGAATAGAGGGGCATCGTTTTAAAAGGAGATGAAGAGGAATTTCTTTAGTCAGAGAGTAGTGGAATTTGTCACCACAGGCAACAGCTATGGAGGCCAAGTCTTTAGGTATATTTAAGGCAGAGGCTGATAGATTCTTGATTGGTCAGGACAAGAAGGGATACGGAGGAGGTGCGGGGAGAGAAGGCAGGAGATTGGGGCTGAGAGGAAAAATGGATCAGCCATGTTGAAATGGCAGAGCAGACTCAATGGGCTAAATGCTTAATTCTGCTCCTATGTTTTATGATCTTATACCTATGCTCTCTTGATTTAGACTCCCCGACCCTAGAAAAAAGCTGTTACCAATCACCTTATCTATGCTCCTCCTGATTTTACACACCTCTAATTGTTCACCCCTTTGCTTCCTACACTGTGTGGGGGAAAAAGTCGTAGCTGATCTTGTTTCTTGTGATTTCGGACTCCTTAACATTCTCAAGATCTTTCTGCACTCTATCCAGCTTAATGACATCCTTCCTTTACCTAGGAGTCCAGAATTGCACACAGTGCTGTTTCACCAATATCTTGTACAACTGTGGTATTGAATTCAATTTCTCTAGCAATGAAGTCAGGCATACTAAATGCTGTCTTCTCCATGTGTCTTCATTTTTAAAGTTCAAAGTTCAAAGTACATTTATTGTCAAAGTATGTATACATTATACAACCTTGGGGTTTGTCTCTTTACAGGTAGCCACAAACAAAGAAACTTAAAATAACCCATTAAAAAAAACTGTCAAACACCCAATGCGCAGAGAATGAAACAAATCATGCAAAAAAAAAAGCAAGCAAAGAGCATTCTGAACTTAAGTCCACAAAGAGAGTCTATCCACAGACCTTAGTTCAGCGCAGAGCCAAATACAGGTCGCAGAGCAACAAGCCGTCCCTCACCTTAGGCCCTGCCATCCTGACCTTTACCATCTGTCTCGCTGCCTAAATTGTCATCCAAGCATCAGGTTCAGTCACTTCAGGGGACTATGTACCAATACTCCTAGGTTCCTCTGTTTCACAATGCTATCCAGAGCCTTACCACTTACTGTGCAAGCCCTCCTTCCTTGGTTTAACTTACCAAAGTGGAACATGCCACACTTGATAGAATTAAGTTCTATTCACCATTCTCTGATCCATGTCCCAAGCTGGTTCTGATCCCCTAGTACAGTGCCTATAAAAAGCATTCACCGCCCTCCCTGTGAAGTTTTCATGTTTTATTGTTTTACGACAATAAATCACAGTGGATTTAATTTGGCTTTTTTGTCACTGATCAACAGAAAAAAAGACTCTTTTGTGTCAAAGTGAAAACAGGTCTCTGCAAAGTGATCAAAATTAATTACACATATAAAACACAAAATAATTGATTGCATAAGTAACACACATCAAAGTTGCTGGTGAACGCAGCAGGCCAGGCAGCATCTGTAGGAAGAGGTGCAGTTGATGTTTCAGGCCGAGACCCTTCGTCAGGACTAACTGAAGGAAGAGTGAGTAAGGGATTTGAAAGTTGGAGGGGGAGGGTGAGATCCAAAATGATAGGAGAAGACAGGAGGGGGAGGGATAGAGCCAAGAGCTGGACAGGTGATTGGCAAAAGGGGATACGAGAGGATCATGGGACAGGAGGTCCGGGAAGAAAGACGGAGGGGGGGGGACCCAGAGGATGGGCAAGAGGTATATTCAGAGGGACAGAGGGAGAAAAAGGAGAGTGAGAGAAAGAATGTGTGCATAAAAATAAGTAACAGATGGGGTACGAGGGGGAGGTGGGGCCTTAGCGGAAGTTAGAGAAGTCGATGTTCATGCCATCAGGTTGGAGGCTACCCAGACGGAATATAAGGGTTGAATTTCCAGCATCTGCAGAATTCCTGTTGATTGCATAAGTATTCACTCCTTCAGTATGACACACTAAATCATCACTAGTGCAGCTAATTGGTTTTAAAAGGCACCTAATTAGTTAAATGGTGATCACCTGTGTGCAGTCAAGGTGCTTCGATTGATTGTGGTAAAAATACGCCTGTATCTGGAAGGTCCAACTGCTTGGGGGTTGGTGGGAGAGTTTTTAATTGGATTAAAGATTTTTTGTTTGGTAGAAAATTTCAAGTTTGGATTGGATCAGAATTATCAAAACAGTACATAGTGGAAAATGGCACACCTCAAGGTAGTGTGATTAGCCTGTTACTTTTCATCATTATGATTAATGATGTCTTCACAAAGGTACCAGTAGATATAGGTAGGTCACTGTTTGCGGATGATGGGGCCTTGTGGAAAAGAGGCAGGAACATGGACTATATAATCAGGAAACTACAAGAAGCAATTGATGAAGTAGTGGAGTGGGGTTATGATTGGGGATGTAGATTTTCAGTAGATAAAACTCAAACTGTATTTTTTACCAGGAAAAGGGTTGAGGTAGGGAAGAAGTTAAGGATGTATGGGGTTGAATTAGAAAGGATTGCATTATTTAAATTTCTGGGAGTTATATTTGATTCACGATTAACATGGGCAGGCCATATCAGGAAAGTTGAGGAGAAATGTAAAAAAGTAATAAATGTGGTGAGATGTTTGACTGGTAGGGAATGGGGAGCAAGTTGTTCAGCTTTGAAGAGAATGTATGTGGCTTTAGTAAGATCTGTATTGGATTATGGAAATATAGTATATGGATCAGCAGCTAGGTCTCTTATAAGGAAACTGAATGTGATTCAGGCTCAGGCCTTCAGAGTGTGCAGTGGGGCTTTTAAAACGTCACCAGTGTCAGCACTACAGGTAGAAATGGGAATAATGCCTTTGGAACTAAGAAGGATGCAACTGATGGCAAACTACTGGGCTAACTTGCAGGGGCACAATGATTCTCACCCTACTAAAGGAGTGTTGCAGGAGTGCTGGGAAAATGGGAGGTTTCAGAGGGATACCTTTAGTCGGATAGGGAATGATATCGCGAAAGAATGTGGAGTATTTGATCTGAGGATAAGTCCTTCAGTAGTTTATCCGGTTGTAGCTCCATGGAAGCTTGTATGGCCTGACATAGACTGGCATTTGTTAGAGGTAAAAAGGAAAGAAAGATATAAAACACATTTGGTAAATGCATTTAACTGTCATGTGATGGAAAAGTATAGTGATTATACTCACATTTATACGGATGGTGCGAAGGAACCTGAAACAGAAGTGACAGGGTTTGGGGTGGTAATAACAGAAAAAGAAATTGGAATCAGCAGAAGAACATCTAATAAGTTAGGGGTGTTTACAGTGGAGATGCTGGCAGTGTTGGTTGCGTTGCAATGGGTGCAGAAAGCCAGACAAGCCAAAGCATTGATATGTTCAGATTCATCCTCAGTTCTAGCAAGTTTAAGGTCTTTTCACACAAACAGTCGGCAAGATGTACTTTATGAAGTCCTTCAGTTAGTTACAAGAATTGCAAATCAGGGAGGTCAGGTAAAATCTCTATGGGTTCCAGCACATGTAGGGGTGAAGGGGAATGAGAGGGTGGATGAGTTGGCAAAGAGGGCGTTAAAGAAAGAAAATGTGGAAATGCACATTAGTATCAGTAAAGCAGAGGTTAAGTGTGTAATCTGGGAAAAAGTCAACCGAATGTGGCAAGAAAGATGGGACAGGGAGGGGAAAGGGAGGCACTTATATCAAATACAAAAGAGTGTTGCAGTTACTAGGGTAGGTAATGGAAACAGAAGAGAGGAAATTGTGTGGACTAGGTTAAGGCTGGGGCATTGTGCATTAAACAAAACATTGAAAATGATAGGGAAACACCAGACAGGATTGTGTGAGGAATGTCAGGAAGAGGAGTCAGTAGAACATGTAGTTCTGAGTTGCAGGAAGTATGGGATACGGAGAGAGATGATGAGAAATAAATTAAAGAAGTTGGGGATGCAGGAATTCACATTAAAAGGGTTGCTGGGCATGGGTGAGAGAGCACAAGTCCGGGTATTTTTAGCGTTTTTAAGGGGTACAGGGGTTTTTTATAGAATATGATGAATAAACAGGAATAGGATACTAGGATGGTCAAAGATGGGAGGGTGAAGTGTAGGTTTGTGTATATATATATGTGTGTGTGTGTGTGTGTGTGTGTGTGTGTGTGTGTGTGCGCGTGCGCGCGAGCGAAGGGATTTAGAATGTATGTCTAGTGCTCATTCTGTAGCAGAGGGTGGCGGTAATGCACCATTAAGCTGGATGCCAACCGCCGTAAAACAAGATACAGACAGACAGACAGGTCCAACTGCTGGTGAGTCAGTAACCTGGCATAAACTACATCATGAAGACAAAAGGCAACACCTTGAAAAAGGATATTGAAAAGCCCAAGTCAGGAGACTGATACAAGAAAATTTCCAAGCTGCTGAATATCCTTTGGAGTAATTAAGTCAATCATAAAGAAATGGAAAGGATATGGCACAACTGTAAATCTGCCTAGAGCAGGCCATCCTAAGAAAACTGAGTGACCATGCAAGAAGGGGACTAGTGAGGGAGGCCACCACAAGACCTATGACAGCTCTGGAGGAGTTACAAGCTTCAGTGGCTGAGGTGGGAGAGACTGCACATACAACAACTGTTGCCTGGGTGCTTCACCAGTCACAGCTTTGTGTGCGAGTGGCAAAGAGGGAAGCTACTGTTGAAAAAAAACTCTCATGAAATCTCAGCTAGAGTTTGCCAGAAGGCATGTGGGAGACTCTGAAGTCAGCTGGAAGAAGGATTTATGGTCTGAGGAATCCAAAATTGAGCTTTTTGGCCATCAAGCTAAATGTTACGTTTGGTGTAAGCTGAACACCGCACATAATCAAAAGCAGACCATCCCTACTGCGAAGCATGGTGGTGGCTGTATCATACTTCACTGCAGCAGGCCCTGGAAGGTAGAGGGTAAAATGAATGCAGCAAAATCCTGGAGGAATACCGGATGCATTCTGCAAGCGAACTTTTACTTGGGAGAAGATTTGTCTTCCAGCAAGATAAAGACCCAAAGCATAAAGCCAAAGCTGTACAAGAAAGGCTTAAAAACAACAGGTAATGTCCTGGAGTGGCCACGGCAGAGTCCAGAGCTCAATCTATTTGAGAATTTGTGGCTGGACTTGAAAAGGGCTGTTCATTCCTGATCCCCATGCACTCTGACAGAGCTTGATCAGTTTTGTAAAGAAGAATTGGGGGTGGGGGGGGGGGGTTGGAAATTGTAGTGCCCTGATGTGCGAAGCTATAGAAGCCTACTCATGCAGACTCAAGGCTGTAATTGCTGCCAAAGGTGCAGCTACTAAATACTGACTTGAAGGGGGTGAGTAATTATGCAATCAATTATTTTGTCTAATAATGTCATAAATTTAGACCAATTTGTCGAAACTTCTTTTCATTTTGACGCGTCTTTTCTATTGATCAGTATGAAAAAAGCACTGTGATTCAATGTTGTAAAGCAATAACACATGAATACTTTTAATAGGCACTGTAAACTTGGGTAGCCCTCTTCACTGCTCACTACACTACAAGTTGTGTCGTGGCATTGTTAAGTATCAACTTTTGAACCTTGTCCCTTCTTTTGATGATTAACCTCGCAAACTACGGTAACATTGTCTAACAGACGAGCTCTGTCCCAGCAATACCAATTCCTTGCCACAACCTCCTCAACATAAAAGACTATAGATGCTGGAATCTGGAGCAACAGCTAATCTGCTGGAAGAACTCAACAGGTGAAGCAGTATCTGCGGGAGGGAGATAATCCATCAGGACTGAGAATGAAGAAATGGAAGTATAAAGAGAAGGGAAGTCGTGAGAAAAGAGTGTGATGAATGGTGGACTGAACCAGGGTGTAAACAGGCAGAATGTGCCATGTAGTTGAGGGGAGTGAGGTCCAGCTGGGTCCCACACTCTATGGAGAGGAGACAACAGAAAAAAGAATCCTCTTATCTGTGTGAATGAGAGAGAGGTTTAAAAGTAGATTTTAGCAAGTTGTGAATGAAGGTGAAAATTGGAGATCAATGAAGAGATTAAATGTCAAGGACTCGCCTAAATGTAAACCAAGAAGTCATGATTTTTTGAGGTGCAAGAGGTTCTGCAGATGTTGGAAATCCTGAGCAACACACACAATGCTGAAAGAACTCAGCAGGTTAGGCAGCACCAGTGGAAGGAAGTAAACAGTCAATGTTTCAGGCTGAGACCCTTCACCAGGACACCGGTTTGATTTCCTTCACAGGTGCTGCTGAGTTTCTTGATTTTAGTTATTTATTTTTGGAGGTATTTTGTGAGGGATGCTATTGTTCATGGAGATCCCTCATGGCAAATTCATGCCTATTATGCCAGGTAATCTGCATTACCTCCTCACACACCTAATATTCCTCCAGTGGTTTATGTTTTCAATTGATGTCTCTTGGGCTCTTCATTGAAAACCAGGCCATTCAAGATAAAGAAGCACTTTCCATTAGCTGGAAAAATGCAGGTCACATTGGTTACATGTCCCTTTTAGCACTGATTGAAATCACTGTTATGTGGCTGAAGCTTGACAGCTTAATGATACCCAGCAGAGAATTAAAATAGCATGTGTTGAAATTGACACAGTATGGGTGTTTTTCAAACCCCATAATGGAATACTGCAGTCACTATGGAACTTGTCACTATGTGTAAGCAGTAATATTTATCAATTCCCCAATTCACCCCTAGTTTAATATACCTGAACAATGACTGAGAATCCAAGAAGAGTTAACAAGATGAGGGATTGCAAGAGGAAAGGTCAGAGGTTCCTGTTACATGGTGTAAATCCAAAAATGAAAAGGTGTCTCCCATCATTGCCTGAGGCACATGGAGTGGTGCAACAGCAGAAATTCTGTTATGTTACGGAGTCTCGTGGAGAGCTCAGACTTCTCAGCTCATATGGAGATAGGCACACTGGTTCAGTCATCTGTTAACCTTCCTTTCCCTAGGAAAAGCCTTAAGTGTCAACACTTACTCCCATAATTGCTACCATTTCATTGGAAGTTAATCCCCTCTATGAATCAAGTAAGCTATCTCTTTAAAGTAGAGACTGGTCATTAGATTTGAAATGTCATAGTCACAAGCCATATTTTAAATGTTTTCATTAAATTAAGATGCAATAATAAAGCTGTGATTGATTTACCAAAGTTATAAAATGTCTAAAACTCTGCCAGCAGGCAGCTAAAGTGATTCATTTGGGGGGAAAATGAATGTGGTTGTCAATAGATCCTCTAATTCCTTAAATCACACTGCTGCAAGGTTATTCTGTGCCATTATTTTAGAGTTTATTAGCAGTGGGGATAAAAGTTCTGTCAATGCAGGAAATTGGAGATCACAGCTGATCTTAAATGGCAAAGTGAAGTATAATAATGAACTTCTCAATGTTATCGCAAGACTTTTGCTGGAACAACAGAAGTCCTTCCAAAATCATAATTGCACTTCTGTCAAGAGCTTGCTCTTGTGATGAACACCCATCAACGCAATGGCACAAATCTCCCAAAATTCTGGGACCTCTATCATATAGTGAATGCCATAATTTATTACGCCAGCGTGGCATATGTGAGTGTCTCAGAAGAGAACAGACTAAGTACATGAGTTTTCACAGGCTCCTGTGTTTTTCTTTCGAGTAGTTTTTGGAGTTGCAAAACATAACAGTGACAATGAGGACATTTTAAAATTAGCCCAAGATGACTACTTGCCTGTTGAAGTGGAGCATCGTTCTCTCAACAAAAGGGGGGAGAGAGAGACATTTGAGTTTCAAAAAAAAGGTGAAGCTTGTGCTTCAGAGGGGGAGAGAGATGTTCATATCTTTTAAAAAATAATGACATGGACAAAATTCACAGGTAAGCAGTGAGTACTGGGTGATGATAAATTTAAAAAAGCAGAAATGGCTGGTTACATTGGAAAGTAGATATGTTTGATTGTGCGACAGATAGCTAGATGTATACTGAACAAATCTGAATACTATTTTGAAGCAAGTGAAGTAGCCAATGAAAAGCGAGTGCCAGTGTTACTGAGTTCAATAGTGGAAAAGCATACAGTTTGCTTCGAAGTTTAACTGCTCCAACCAAACCAGCTGAAAGGAGCTTTGATGATATCATGAACGTAATGCAGGGATATTTAGAACTGAAACCATTGCTGATTGCAAAATGCTTTTGATTTCATATGCAGAATCAAAAGGAAGGAGTGCATTTTAGTGTATGTGGCTGATTTGAAGAAATTGTCTGAGCATTGCCAGTTCAGTGTTGGGTGTAATGGTGCACGGAGAGACCGTTTAGCTTGTGGAATCTTATAAGAAAACATTCAAATACAACTCCTCCTGAAGCAAAACTCATTTAAAAGAGCAGTTAAAAAATTGCTGTATCAATGGAAACACATGCCAGAGACACAATTTAGTTACAGTCAGGAGGAGTGCAGTGCATACATTTAATATTTCAAATTTCTAACTACTGTGTATAGACATTCACACTGTATCCTGGTAGCCAAAAAAGTCAGGATCTGTGGTGATTTCACTGTCTCTATCAACCCAGTACTGAAAGTAGATCAATACCCTCTGCCCAGGATAGGGGATATCTTTGCAAACCTTTCTGAAGAGGAACTCTTCAGCAAAGTGGACTTAGCAAAGGCCTACCTACAAATGGAGTTGGAAGAATAGTTTTACTATAAATGGCTTGGCAGAAAGGTTTGCTCAGAGTCTAACGAACACACTGCAAGCAATGCCAGCAGAACACCGCACTAACACTGAATCAGAAGCTTGCCAATTTTATTCCTGCATATTGCAATGCAGTACACCTACTCAGCAGCAATGCTGTTCCTTTGTTTTCCACCACCTCAGAACCCAGATTATTTCACAGCCGCAAGTCTCATCTGCCAAGCTGAGGACTCTGTTTCCTCCCCCCCTACCCCCCAATCCCCAATCAGAATATATATTATCCCACAAGAATAATAAATCTTCCACAGCAATTAAATGTTTAGCCCAGAATGAGACAATTTAAAATTTACTATCTTTCTTTTCAAATCTTTTTATTGTTATACAGGAAAAATAACATGAGTATATTGAAGTAACAACACTTACAATGCCTCAAAAAAACATTATCTTAAAGATTGAAAAAAAGTTTTGTGATAACAAAAAAAACCTACTAAGCAGAGAAGTGAGAGAAAAAAAAAGAACCCATTAGGTGTACAACCCCAGAGTCATGCGTCATACAAAAAGCTTCTAAAAATAAACATCAAACCGCTAGCAAGAAAAGAAAATATACTAAAAAATTTACAAGTGGATCGTGGAAAAATTATATCGATTAACTCAAATAATAACGAGCAAATGAGCTCCATCTTTTCTCAAAATCAAATAAAGGTTCAAAGGTTTGACTTCTAATTTTCTCCAAACTAACACATAGCATCACTTGAGAGAACCATTGTGACAAAGTGGGAGCTGATGTATCCTTCCACTTCAACAAAAAGGCCCTCCTAGCTATCAGTGTAACAAATACAATAACATGTTGGTCAGACACATAAATATCATGAATATTTTGAGGAATTATTCCAAAAAGCACAGTTAATTTATTAGGTTGTAAATTAATTTTAAGTGCTTTCGAAATTATTGAAAAAAACGACTTCCAGAACTGTTACAATATAGAACAAGACCAAAACATATGTGTCAGTGTAGCTATCTGAGTTTTACATCTATCACAATGACTATCAACATTAGAAAAGATTTTAGAAAGTCTCTCCTTTGTCACATGATAACGATGTACAATTTGAAATTGAATCAATGAATGGCTAGCACAAATTGAAGAAGAGTTAACCAGCTTCAATATCCGCATCCAATCCTCCGTCATAAAAGTCAAATTAAGTTCCTTTTCCCAATCCTGTTTAATCTTAGATAAAGAACGCTTATCCCATTGTAATAATAAATTATAAATTCTTCCAATAGAACCCTTAATCAAAGGATTTATACTCATAATGGTATCTAACAGGTCAGCCTCCATTATATAAGGAAAATTACTTAAATATTTTTGTAAAAAACGTTTAACTAGAAGGTATTGCAGAAAGTGTGAGTATGAAAGAGAATATTTATCAATTAATTGTTCAAAAGACATCAATCTATCTTCTTTAAATAAATCCAAAAAAGAATTAATTCCTTTATTTTTCCAAAGTAAAAAAATTGGATAACTCGGCTTAAAAAAGTAATTTCAGTAAATTAAACTACAAAGTTTAAATTTTTTAAGATTAAGAAAATTGTGGAATTGGAGCCAAATTTGTAAAGAATACTTAATCACAGGATATAGGTTTAAATTAACAACTTTAACTAATTGCATAGGTAAAGGAGCTCCCAATAACGAGGTTAATTAAAACTGTTTTACATCTTTCAGTTCCACGTCTACCCAAATTGGCCGATCACTCTTATCAACCCAGTATAACCAAAAAGACATATATCGCACATTAACAGCCCAATAATACATTCTTAGTTTAGGCAAAGCAAGACCTCCATCCTTTTTCAATTTTTGTAAATGACATTTCAAATAAAAGATAAAATAATAGAATCAATCCGATCAAAAAACTTCCTAGTCAAAAAAACAGGAATATTCTGAAATAAATATAAAAATTTCAGTAAAATCATCATTTTAACTATATGACTACGACCAACAAGTGAAAATGTAAGTGGACTCCATCTACTAAATAAATACTTCATAGAGTCTACTAAGGGAACAAAATTGGCTTTATAACGATCCTTATTTCATGAGTTTTATTAACGACCTGGATGTGGGGGTAGAAGGGTGGGTTGGCAAGTTTGCAGATGACACAAAGGTTGGTGGTGTTGTAGATAGTGTAGAGGATTGTCAAAGATTGCAGAGAGACATTGATAGGATGCAGAAGTGGGCTGAGAAGTGGCAGATGGGGTTCAACCCGGAGAAGTGTGAGGTGGTACACTTTGGAAGGACAAACTCCAAGGCAGAGTACAAAGTAAATGGCAGGATACTTGGTAGTGTGGAGGAGCAGAGGGATCTCGGGGTACATGTCCACAGATCCCTGAAAGTTGCCTCACAGGTGGATAGGGTAGTTAAGAAAGCTTATGGGGTGTTAGCTTTCATAAGTCGAGGGATAGAGTTTAAGAGTTGCGATGTAATGATGCAGCTCTATAAAACTCTGGTTAGGCCACACTTGGAGTACTGTGTCCAGATCTGGTCACCTCACCATAGGAAGGATGTGGAAGCATTGGAAAGGGTACAGAGGAGATTTACCAGGATGCTGCCTGGTTTAGAAAGTATGCATTATGATCAGAGATTAAGGGAGCTAGGGCTTTACTCTTTGGAGAGAAGGAGGATGAGAGGAGACATGATAGAGGTGTACAAGATGATAATAGGAATTGATAGAGTGGATAGCCAACGCCTCTTCCCCAGGGCACCACTGCTCAATACAAGAGGACATGGCTTTAAGGTAAGGGGTGGGAAGTTCAAGGGGGATATTAGGGGAAGGTTTTTTACTCAGAGAGTGGTTGGTGCGTGGAATGCACTGCCTGAGTCAGTGGTGGAGGCAGATACACTAGTGAAGTTTAAGAGACTACTAGACAGGTATATGGAGGAATCTAAGGTGGGGGCTTATATGGGAGGCAGGGTTTGAGGGTCGGCCCAACATTGTGGGCCGAAGGGCCTGTACTGTGCTGTACTATTCTATGTTCTATTTTTTGGTAATTATAATACCTACATATCTAAAAGAGTCTGTAACTTTAAAAGGAGTATTATCATATATAGAGACAGAATCATTTAAAGGAAACAATTCACTTTTACTAAAATTTATTTTATATCCTGAAAAACCTCCGATTCATTAAATAATTTTAGCAAGGCAGGAATGGATTCGTCAGGGTTAGATATATAAACCAATAAACTCATCAGCGTAAAGAGAGACCTTATGCATGGTCTCATTCACAAAAATTCCATGGATATTTTTAGCCTCACGAAGAGCAGTAGCAAGGGGTTCTAATATTAAATGAAACAACAAAGGACTTAATGGACAGCCTTGCCTTGTCCGCTGTGAAAGCTGAAAAAAAGGAGACCTACAATTGTTAGTGACAACAGTAGCAATGGAGGCTTTATATATCATTTTAATCCAATTATTAAAATTAGCACCAAAGCCAAATTTCTCTAAAACATTGAAAAACTATTTCCATTCGACTCGGTCGTACGCTTTTTCAGCATCCAAAGAT
Source organism: Mobula hypostoma (assembly GCF_963921235.1). NCBI lineage: Eukaryota > Metazoa > Chordata > Chondrichthyes > Myliobatiformes > Myliobatidae > Mobula > Mobula hypostoma. Next base: position 60,575,261 of record NC_086098.1, read on the forward strand.
ACAACACATTGTGGAGTTTTAAAAGAGGATGAATATATAATGTTAAATAGTCTCTGAACATTTGCAAAAGAATAGCGATCCTTTATAAAGCCTGTTTGATCTTTAAAAATAATTTTACCCAAAATATTCTCCAACCGATTGGCCATTATCTTTGACAAAATCTTAGCGTCGACATTCAGTAATGAGATAGGTCTATATGAAGCACAGTCAGTAGGCTCTTTATCTTTTTTAAGAATTAAAGAAATAGAAGCCTCATAAAAAGTAGAGGGTAAGTCACCTTTCACAAAAGAATCCTTAAACATTTCCAACATATACGGAGAAAGCAACTTTCCAAATTTTTAATGAAATTCTACAGGATAGCCGTCAAATCCTCGGGACTTACCAGATTGTATTGAAAAAATAGCTTTATGAATTTCGGCTTCAGTAATTTGAGCATCGAGAGTTTTTTGATCCTCAGCCGAAATTTTAGGGAAAACAATCTTTCGTAAAAAAAAATGCATTCATTTCAGAGGAATCTAACGGACATTGAGATTTATAAAGCTCAGCATAAAAATCTTGAAAAATCTTATTAATTTCTTCATATTCCTGAGCTTTGGTACCATCTGTCCTAAAATTTTCATGATTTGCCTTTTGGCTGCAGCCATTTTTAATTGAGATGCAGGCAGTTTATTATTTTTATCTCCAAACATATAAAATTGGCTCTTTAACTTAAGCAAATATCCTTCAATGGGATGAGTTAATAACAGGTTATATTGTGATTGAAGTTCCACCCTTTGTTTAAATAAATCAGTATCAGAGATTGCATAGATATTATCTAAATCTTTACTTTGTTTTGAAATTCTATCTAATTCTGCTTTAGTTTGTTTTTTAAGTTTAGCTGAATAAGAAATAATCTGACCACGTAAAAATGCTTTAAATGTATCCCATATAACTAATTCAGGCATACCCCCTATATCATTAAAAAGAAAAAAATCTTTTATCTGGGTTTCAATGAAACTGACAAAGTCAGAATTTTACAATGATGTCTGAGACATGCGCCAAGGTGGGCGGGCAAGAATGACATCATCAAATTCAAAAGACAAACTCAGAGGTGCATGATCAGATATAGCAATAGCGTCATAGTTACAAGTTTTAACACTAGGCAAGAAGTGGGGATCGATTATAACATAATCGCTCCTCGAATATTTTTTATAAACACGTGAGAAGAAAGAATATTCTCTGTTATCGGGATGGAGATACCTCCACAAATCAATCAACCCAAAATCAATCAAAAAGGAATTAATATATGACGCAGATCGATTTGGAAGTCGCTGATTGGTTGAGCTCTTATCAATCATAGGATTTAGGCAGCAATTAAAATCCCCACCCATTATCAGCATATATTCATTTAAATCAGGCAGTAAAGCAAATACCTTTTTAAAAAAAGAAGGATCATCTAAGTTAGGACCATACAAATTAACCAAAACAACTTTTCTGTTACAGATTGTTCCTTTAACAATTAAAAATCTACCATTAGAATCTGATTCAATATCCTCTTGAATAAATATATTAGGTTTAATAAAAATAGACACACCTTTTGTTTTACTCTGAGAAGTAGAGTGGAATTGCAAACCATTCCACCATCTAAAAAATCTATTTTGATCTCCCGCCCTGATATGTGTCTCTTGAGCAAAAATTATATCAGGTTGGAATCGGTTAATAATTTTAAAAGTCTTTTTTCGTTTAATAGGATGATTCCAACCACGTACATTCCAACTTATTATATTAAACCGTTTAAATACCATACTATAATTTTATTCTACATTATGCATGCACAGAGCACATACCAATATGGGATGATCAAAAATGGCGGTGATGAAGAATACAACCAGATAAAAAACACGCATGCTCCGGAACCACCCAATGGGAAAAAAACTCCTAACTCTAAACCCACCCACCCACGCCCGGAACCCAAAAAAGGCAAGCGATCTACGATAGAATTCAAAACTACAGACTGCCCTGTCTGTGTTTTCTTTCCCTCCCCCCAGTTAGTAAAAAAGTAGAGTGACCTTGTGAAAAAAACAATAGTCTCAGCAAAAAAAAGGTGTTTACATTCCATCAACTAATAAACAAGAAAGAACCAAAATAATGTTATCTCTTAGAGAGAATAACCAGCGCCATCTTTAAGTTTAATATTAATTCCCTAAAAAAGCTTTAAATTCAATTATAAAATGTTATATTAAAACAGAAAAAAATATATAAAAAGCCCTATTAGTAGGAAAAAACTACCAATTAGCTAATTAAAAAAAAAGAAACAAACCAAGTATTAAATTAAAGGAACAAATCCCCTTATCTTCTTCTCTCAGTCGTAGAATGTTCAGAGATCATTTAGACAGAGATACTTAAGCCATAGATCTTTCCAGAGGAAAACCAACAATATGCAATGATGAACAACTCTCCTTGTCTTCTTTAATTTGTCTCTCAATTAAATATACAAATAACCTTCATAAATCTTCATTCCAAAATGCTAATAATGTATAGATAGCCAAACAGCCTTTCAGATGGATCATTCAGCAGCGGCATCGGTAACAGCAGTGGGTATAGCCTGAACAAAGTCCAGTGCAGCTTTTGGATCAAAAAAAGTACGAGAAGGAGAATTAGCAGGAAAAATTTTAATTCTTGTCGGGTACCTCAAAGACGGAAAAAGTTTTTTATCATATGCTTGTTTCATTACCAGGGCAAAGTTTGATCTTTGTTCCATTATCTCTCTTGGATAATCTTCATAAACGCAGAGCTCAGATTCCATAAATCTAAGAACTCTTTGTTTTCTTGCCTGTCGCATTATTTGATCTTTAATTTTAAAGTGATGAAAGCAAACCAGAACAGATCTTGGTTTACTAGAATCCTTCAATTTCGAGATAAACGCCCTGTGTGCCCTTTCTATAGCAGGTGGCTTTGATAGAATGGTAGGAACTAAAGTGTGGAAAAGCTTACCAAAGTAAGCCATGAGATCTCCATCTTCAGCTCCTTCTTGCATCCCAACAATTCGTCTATTCCTTCGTCAAGACCTAGTTTCCAGGTCTATAATCTTATTTTGATATCTTTCCAAACGAGTTGTAGCTTCAGACAACTTTTGCTTAGTTATCTTCAATTCCTCTTCATGTGAAATAACTTGAGTTTCCAGGTCTTTAAATTTTCCCAGAAATGACTTCATTTCATTACTATTCTTTTCCAGTTGGTCTTTAATTGATCCATTCTGATCCCTAATTGAATTCAGTGTCTGAACGATATCTTCAGCCCACGATGGCATTTCATCAGATCTTTCCTTTTGCACCTTTCCTTTCCCATTACCTTTATCACTAGGTTCAGGTAAATTCTTCCTACTTCTTGTAGACATAGACGTATTGATCCCCCTCAAGAATCAGCAAGTAAAAATTTTAAATTCAAAGCTTAAACTAGGGGGAGAGAAAGAAAACTAAGAGCAGCACAAAAATACTGTTACTCCATTTGCAGACAGGGGTGGTCCTCTAAAATTTACTATCAACACATATAAAAGTTGCTGGTGAATGCAGCAGGCTGGGCAGCATCTATAGGAAGAGGTACAGTCGATGTTTTGGGCCTAGACCCTTCAGCAGGACTTAAAATTTACTGAGCTGTGGATGTCTATACACAGTAGTTGCATACTTGAGTTCAGATACTTTTCGTATTGTTGGAATTTATAGCTAAATCAAGTGGTATGTAGTGCATATATTTAATATTTCAGTAATATGTAAGTAATATTGTAAATATTGTTTAAGTATTTTTTGTTTCAAATGTTTTTATTGTGAAGCAACATCAGCTTAACCACAACCAACAATGTCCTAAAGTATAATGCTTCTATTTACTTTTCTTTCTTATAACAACATAATGAAAATCAAATGAATGTACGTATAGCAACAGGCAAAGGAAACCCTACCACCCCGTCTCCTTTCCCCTTCTCAGCCCTACCCTCCCCTCACCCCTCCCGTATGTGCTGTTTAGGTCCTACCGCACCCCCCCCCCCCCCACCACACTTAGTTCAGCTGTCGGTCTCTTCTAAATACAAAAGTAGTGGTTGCCAGATTTTTTCGAATTCCTTGAGTCTGTCCTTGATAACGTATCTTATTCTCTCTAGATGCAGAGTAACCATTAATGCAGCCAGCCATTGTCTGAGTGATGAAGTTTCCTCCTTTTTCCAGAACATCAGTATGAGTTTCTTTCCATTAAGTACGCCATAGGTCAGGAGTTGTGACTGGGTAGCCTGGAATTTATTTGACTTCGCAGAAGTTTCAAAAATTATTAAAATGGGGTCTGGTATTATCTGAACCTTTAGTGCCTTCGAAAGGACCTCAAATATTTGCTTCCAGTACTCTTGTATCCTGGGACATAAAGCATAACTGTATCAAATTTGCCTCCGAGGACTTGCATTTCTCACACATTGGGGACACCTCTGGGAATATTTTATGAATCCTTACTTTTGTGTAATGTAGTCTATGTAGGATCTTAAATTGTATTAAACAATACCTGGCATTGATGGAACAGGAGTTAACATACTCCAAAGCCTCATTCCATATAACCTCCTCTATCTCTGTACCCAACTCCTTTTCCCACTCTGTTTAAATATTATCCATTGTTGTAGGACACTTGTTTTGTATGGCATCATACAGATAGGCGATGATGCGTTCTGTCCTTAAACATGTTCTTAAATGATTATCTAATTTATCAGGTTCTGCTGTCTCAAAACTAGAAAGATGTGATCTTATGTGGTGTCTTAGCTGGAGATACCCGAAAAGATGACTCTTTTGCAATCTGAATTTGTCCTGGAGCTGCTGAAATGATGCAAAAATCCCTTGTATGTATAAATCTCCAACACTGCGTATCCCTAATGTTTAAGTACTTTTTACATAATTCATTATGGACTATATGTAAGAAGCACGTGAATGACACACATCATTACACCACCATGTCATATGTGAGCCCCTGACAAAAGAACAGAAACTAAGTACATAGATATCCCCGGGCTGCTGCGATTCTATTTTGATGAAGATTGCAAGGGGAGCTGGAAAAGGCATATAGAAGGGGTAATGTCACAGTTGTAATGGGTGCTTCAATATGCAAGGGGACTGGGAAAATCGGATAGCAAGAGAGAATTTGTTGAATGTCTAAGATGGTTTTTTAGAGCAGCTTGTGCTTGAGCCGATTCAGAGAAAAGCTATCTTAGATTGGATGTTGTGTAGTAAGCCAGATCCTATTAGGGAGCTTAATGTAAAGGAGCCCTTAGGAGGCAGTGATCATAATATGATTGAATTCATACTGCAATTTGAGAGGAAGAAGCATAACTCTCATGTGTCAGTATCACAATGGAATAAAGGGAATTACAGAGGCATGAGAGGAGTTTGCCCAGATGGATTGGAGGAGGATGCTGGCGGGGATGATGGCACAGCAGAGGTGACTGAAGTTTCTGGGAATAGTTCACAAGTCGCAAGATAGATATGTCCCACGGAAGAAGTTCTCAAATGGCAGGGGTAGTTCAACCTGGGCTGAAAGGGGAAGTTGAGGAAAGGGCATATGAGGTAGCAGAATTGAGTGGGAAGTTGGATGATTAGGAAGCTTCTAAAATTTAACAAAAGGCAACTAGAGAAGTAATAAGAAGTGAAAAGATGAAATATCAGGGCACACTAGCCAATAATATAAAGCATGATATGAAAAGTTTTTTTTCGGTTATATAAAGAGCAAAAGGGAGCTGAGAGTTGATATTGGACCACTAGAATATGATGTTGGTGAGGTGGTAATGGGGGACAAAGAAATGGCAGATGAACTTAATGGGTACTTTGCATCAGTCTTCACTGTGGAAGACATCAGCAGAGTGTGGGAGGTCTGTGAGTGTCAGGGAGCAGGAGTGAGTTTACTTGGATTTCCAGAAGGCATTTGATAAAGTGCCACCCATGAGGCTGCTTAACAAGGTAAAATCCTATGGCGTTACAGGAAAGATATTGGCATGGATAGAAGAAGGGCTGACAGGCAGGAGTGGGAATAAAGGGGTCCTTTGGTTGGCTGCCAGTGACTAGCAGTGTTCCTAGGGAGTCGGTATTGGGACTGTTACTTTTCACATTGTTTCTCAGTGATTTGTATAAAGGAATTGATGGTTTTGTGGCAAAGTTTGCAGATGTGAAGATAGGTGGAGGGATAGGTAGTGCTGAGGAAGCAATGCGATTTCATCAGCACTTGGACAAATTGGAAGAATGGGCAAAAAAGTGGCAGATAGAATACAGTGTTGGGAAATGTATGATAATGTATTCTGGTAAAAGGAACAATAGTGTGGACTACTATCTAAATGCGGAAAAGGTTCAAACATCAGAGGTACAGGGGGACTTGAGAGTCCTTGTGCAAGACACTAGGCTGCACTTGGAGTATTGTCAAAAGTTTTGGGCCCCACATCTGAGAAAGGATGTGTTGTCATTGGAGAGGGTCCAGAGGAGGTTCACAAGGATGATTCCAGGAATGAAGGGAAGGAGGAATATTTGGCAGCTTTGGGCCTGTACTCACTCGAATTCAGAAGAATGCAGGGGTATCTCATTAAAACCTACTGAATGTTGAAAGGACTGAACAGGGTGGATGTGGAGAGGATGTTTTCCTATGGTGGGGGTGGGGGTGGGGGTATCCAGAACTAGAAGGTACAGCCTCAAAATTGAGGGGTGACCATTTGTAACAGAGGTAAGGAGGAATCTGTTTAGCCAGAGAGTAGTAAATCTGTGGAATGTTCTGCCAAAGACTGCATGGAGGCTAAGTCCATGGGTATTTTTAAGGTGGAAGTTGATCACTTCCTGATCTGTCAGGGCATCAAAAGATATGGTGAGAAAGCAGGTGTATGGGGTTGAGTGGGATCTGGGATTAGCTGTGATGGAATGGTAGAGCAGACTCAATGGGCTGAATGGTCTATTTTCACTCCTATGTCTTATGGCCTTATTAGATTTTGGAGTTACAAAACAAGAATTTATTCTGTTTGTTTCTGATTTCCTCAGCCAATCTACAGTATTATTATTGATAAAATACCACTCTGTCAGTACATAAGCCGTTGAGATACAATGGGACCTTCAATTCTTGCATTTTGAATTTCTTGTTCTAATGTTTTTTTAACTCAGCATGGTAATAAGGATAAAATATTTGATTCCCAGGGTTTTACTATTCTGTTAATTTCATTAAAGAAAAATTAAAATAATGCAGATCTTTGCAACAACTTATACATGTACTGAGATAATGCACTATCTACCTTACATCTTTGTTGACACAGCAACATTTTGATCCAGACAGGCAGAAGAAACCTTTAGTTAAACATCAGGAAGATCACTGTTGCGATAATGTACAGTGTGGTGTCTGAAGTAGATATTGTAGAGTGTAGATCTCGTGTTTATAAAGAGTAGCAAGAAATATAACAGTGAAAATAAAAAAAACAAACTAAAGGTGGTAGAAATGTAAAATTAAAATAAATTCTGCAAATACTCAGCAGTTCAGGCCTTCATTGTGTAACACCTGTGTAACACTAGTCTTGTCATGTGTGACTAGTCGTTGCACTCTTTTGAGAAAATCAAATTACACTAAGAACTAGTGGGCAATCAGAAAGTTCCAGGTATCGGGAGGAGGCAGTGAGTAGAAACCACGCACTTCTGGAAATAAAGTTTTGTTTATAAGAAGAAAACAACAATATGTACAAAATATTTACATGAGCAGAAACAATTCAAAATACGAACATTCAGTTTAGGTTCAAGTCTTAAATTTACAAAAGCCAAATTCCTGTTTAGTTAGAATCAGTGATATTCATTAGAATGACATTGTTACTTCAATTTCTCTAACTAATCAAATCTAGTGTTATTCCCTATTTAAAAGTTTACAGACTAACCTTTCCTTTTTACTTATCCCTAGTTAGAAAACCAAATATAGTTCCTATTCTCAAGTATTATAGTTAACTTCAGTTTCAGTTCCAGGCAGTATATCTACAAGTTTAAATTCAAATTCAAAAATTATATATACACAGTTTAACACCTTTTTATGAAAATTCTTCAACATCACAACTCTTAAAGTAATCTCATTCAGTAGTTTATCAAAGCCTTTGCAAAAATAATTAGTTCTTGCAGTAAATCAAATTCAGATTTTTCAAATGAAAATAAACTTGTACATCCAACCATGTTACATCCTCTGTGTCAATACACATTTTGTTCCTGCACTGGTTCTGCATTTTGGGTGGCTTGCCATCATGTTTCTTGGTTCATTGGAATGAAATAGTTTACCATCCACAGAAAGTCAACTCTCAAACTTGTACAAAAGCTTGACCAAATCCCTTCGTATGATTTTGCAGAACTAACTGACTACAAATTTTGAACGTCGGTCTCTGCCGATATTGTCTCGTTAATGCTGCTGCATGTTATAGCTGTAGCTTCAATAAATCTTTTCGCTAGGGGTTTCACCCTGAGAGTTTCAAGTTAGTAGGGTAAAGATACTCAGTACTAATTCCACTTTTTAAACAGTTCATATCTTCAGCTTCTAATCATTGCTGTATTTCTCTCCTTGTCTGTCCTGTATCCAGCCCGTCCCGCCCTTGCATAGCGCATTTTTTCAATTAAAAAAAAATCAGTTAGCCTCGTTTTCATCCCGCTGCAGGTAGAACTTTCTAACCTTGCAACTGCGGGTTTCATTAACCTAGGTTACAATTGGGTCTTTGACATGCAATATTAACTCTGTTTTCTTTCATAGATGGGCCGATGTGGTGAGTACTTCCAGCATTTTCTGTTTTTATGTAAGAAAGTAGAATAGTAAAGTTTATAAAAAATCAATAAATATTTTCAGGCCTGGCTTCCTCCCTAACCAAACACTCATTGCAACCTTAAATGTCAATCACTAATACTACCTTAAAAACTAAAACCTAGAATTTGGGATGACCACACAAGCCACAGATATCAAGACATTCCTGAAAAATACAAGCTCTCTTTGGTTTTGTGCACATATTGGCAGCTGGCAATGTAAGTATTGCACCAAGGCACTTAACAAGTAGCAATAATGAATGCTGACAAACAATATGTAAGTATTGTGAATAGCACTAAGCAATGTCGATATCATTTGGGTGGTTTTCGAAGCTCTGTTGCTGTTCCTCTGTGAAGAATATGATGAAGTTGTCTCTGGTGATAGCGTGAGGAGTCAATGAATGAAGAAAAGCAATGATATAAGATGAGCCGGATTTTATGTGAAGATTTGTTGAGAGTCATTTGAACTGGAATTCGCACAAGATGGATCTCAGAGGATGAAAGCTTTGAGAGAAGCTCCAGGTGATAGATGGAGACATTGGGAAGTATTTCAACAGCAGCAAGATAGTTTAGGATGGAGATGGGTGATATAAATTATAGCCAAAATTATATGGCATTTTGATGTACTGGTTGCAGGCTCATGATTAACTCTGACAATTATTTTTTTGTTTCTTCCATAGAAGTAATGGTACTGGTTCAACAGATTACATGCAGCATAGCTATTCCATTGATCACAGTGCCATCATTGTGCTGTGAAGTGAAAAAGAGCAGGAAACTTCTTTCGAAGGCTCAAATGAATTTTGTTTTAGGTTCTTCATATTTTTTTCAGAGATACAATGAGGAACAGGCCCTTCCAGCCCAATAAGTTGTAGTGCCCAGCAAACCACTAACATAATGACAGGACAATTTACAATGACCAATTAACCTACTAACTGGTATGTGGGAGGAAACCAGAGCACATGAAGGAAACCCACACTTTCACAGGGAGGATGTACATTCTCCTTGCAGGTGGTGTTGTAGAGATGAAGACCAACACCGTGAGCTGTCATAGCATCGTGCTAACTACTTCACTACCATAATGCCCCTGTCTTGATGAACTTTGACCCAATTATTCAAAGTGCAATCCACTTTTTTCTTTTCGTTAAATTTTTGGATAAGCCATTTTTATATCTATGACAATCACAACCAAAAAGAAATAGATTGCCTTTGGAAGCTTGTGTCATTAATCGCTGGTGTACAGGTGAATTGCATGATTGTATGGCTATCAACAGAATTGTTTCGAGGTCAGCATAACCAGCTACTTAGTTTCCCCTCTTTCAGGTTCTCTCTCTTTGAATCACCGCATGCCGCTGAGCGCCAGCTTATCCTAGGATACCATGAACTTTTGTCATGCTCTGACATCGTGCCCAAGTGACATATCTTTATGCTTCAACTGGAGAGTTGTGCCTCAGTTTTTCCCTTCTTACCCTGAGCATCCTGAAGAAAGCTTTATCAGAATATGGATCAAACCTGGACCCTTGCAGCTGACAACCTAGCATTCAGGAGATGCAGTATGGTCACCTCAGTGGTGCTGCACTCGAAACTGAATGGTATTTTTGGTGATCCATGTTGTTGAATTCTTGGCAGCAGGTCCATGTTGAGAAACATTAACTATCAAAGCTAACTGTTGCTTGTTAATTCTTTTAGGGATCCCTGTGGGCCAAGAGGATTCCGGGTGGTCACCCCAAATTCTAGGCCTCACAAGCCAGTCATCACCCCCTCCCCGCCAGCTGCGATCACACCTTGGATCTTCATCTTCATAGCGACCCAGTTCACTTGCTGAATAACGTAGGTTATCCCCAGTAACTCATGCCTGATGTTCCTCGCTTAAATACTCCTACTTGCTGAAATTGGTTGGCTGTCTTGTAGGAGTTAACACAAAAATGTTCAAAGTTTGACTTTTGAGGTTGAGAAGATCTTCATGTCCCAGATCTTCCTGAGCCCTTTCCTCACCACCAGGCTTCTCAACATGCTCCTTGCGTCTCCATTTATTCTGAGGCTGTCTTGTACTCCCCACTTCTCACAAATATCAGAGCCAGCAGGCTTCCCAACCTGACTGCATCCCCTTAATATTGAGCTTAATTGACCATTAATTTTGTCCTTCATGAACCTTTACAAACAGGCCATTGCACATTTAAGGGATGACACTTCATCTTTTGCAGTCTCTCTCTTTTTCTGAAAATGAATTGGCTATTTCTGTCTGCAATAGCATGCTGGACAAATCCCACAGCCCCACCATTTACAACATTTTATGCAGACAGAGAAGTTTCACGTGTGCTGACTGCCCTTCTCAATCCATCTACAGTTACCTTATCAGAGAGATTTCTTTTATCCTATCCTAACTTGTATTTCTGTCTTTCACAAACGGTCTGGGACCTGAAATGTTAACTGTTTCCTTGATACTGTGTGATCTGTTCACTGTTTCTAGAATTTTTTTTCTGTTTCTGATCTCCAATATCTGCATTTATGTTTCCCTTGTTAGCATTTTCGCTTCCACAAATACTGGGGCATCCAGGCTCACTCATTCCATGGCTCTCTGTAAATATCAGGACTTTAGTGTTGGCAATTTCACTGTGTATGAAAACGAAGTCTTCTGCCTTATGTACATGCCATACCAGAAAGAGCCACTAGATAGCAATCATTAACAGCAATCTGAGCTGATAGTGTTCCTTCATGGCCTGAAAGTTCTGGTGCATGTATCAAATACAGTGCTTTTTGTAAGAAAATTAATTAAGTTCTCTGAATCCATAGTCAGACATTACTGGCAAGTGTTTGCCAGGGAAGTCTCCCTGAAGGACAATACAGCAATGCCTTAAAAGTCATGGAGAAATTCAGTGGTACCTATTGAGAAAATCAAACTGGTGTCATGAAGAAGCGTCTCGGTTCGAGCCATTAATTGTTTATTTGCTGGAAATAATTTAACTCAACACATGTGCATGAAGCAATTGACAGCCTTGCATTTTAAAACCAGGATACAGGAAACCTCAGAACTTCCAGAATCATATGATCCATCATTTTAACTGCTCATTGTTCTTCAACAAGCATTGGGCGCTAAGTAAATCTCGTTATTGCTTGCCATTTTTTTTCTAATGTAGGTTTGGTGGGATGGGCTGAGATGGCAGATGGTGACAGATTTGCACGTACAGAATGGTCACTGGCAGTAAACAGAAGCATCACACGTGTTTGCATGTTGGGTCACTTTGACATGACTGCATTAGCCTGGCTAGCGGGCAGACAGAAGGCTTCCCAGCAGATGGAGGCAGGTTGGCAGCTGTGAACCTAGAGTCCTCCCAATATATGGAACAATCTTTTCGATGTGTTCAGACTGCAATTTGGTTTTAAGTAGCTGTGATTGAGGTTGCTTTGTGAGGTGGAGGTGATGCATTTCCTTCCTCCATAAAAGAGCCAGTCTGTAGTTGTTGAAACCTCATACTTCCTGCTCGTGGTCTGCTGCAGAGCAAAGAAGAAATGAATGGTTCATGAGGTCAGCACACCCTCCTTTGTACTGGGACAAGCTTTTGATTTGAGAATGAGGCTGAAGATTTAAAATACCTGCATCCGAGACCGGGGTCGACAATTGAGGCATAATTTTGTCCCCTACCAAAAAAATCTCTCACTTATACTCAACACTCTAGAGCTAATTTCAGCATTTCAAGATCTGACAAAATTGCTATTATTTAGCAGTATTTGCCTTCAACAGAATAGTCAACATATCAGTTGTTTTTACTTAATAGATTTGACAAACAATTAAGTGAACAAACTGTTCCATCATTTTGTTAAACCATCTCTGTTTGTCCAATTGCTGTGTCTTTGATCAATGTGTGTACTTGGGGTAATGTTCAAAATATTCTGCTTTTCTTTTAACTTGGAGATTTCCGAAACATCCTGCAATGTCCCCTTTATCCAGTTGTTGCCTAATTTTTAAAAACCTAATGCTTATCACATTTCACCAGTCACACTTTACAAGCATTCAAGGTCATAAGTCCATCTTAATTTGACACTGGTGAAGAAAGGATTCTACTGCAATGCTTCATGCTAGATGTGATAAATCTGCTGCTAACTATTGAATAATTTCCAAATTCAGGTAGCGGTTGACAGAATAATTACTCACTTTTCGCATTGCACTATCCTCTACATTTCCCTGTCAAGATCTCTATTTTGTTATGTGGTATTTTAACTGCCTGTCTCACTTCAACTCCCCTTTCTATCCTTGGCCATATATGCAGTTAGTGGCTCAGCATTAGCTCAGGGATCATAACCAGTTGGGTATATACAATTTTTTGGTCTCAATGTAAGTACTTCTATATTTTTTTTTCTCAGACAGCAGGCACTGCTAATATTTCTTAAATTTCCATATATAGTATCTCCAGGCATGTTGTTGATTGGAAGGTTGTGGGAAAGGTGACTGCCTTGTTTGTTCTCATGACGTGAAAAGAACAATTGTGCACAAAAACAGAGAAAAGATTTGGCAGCTAAGTGATGCTCTGAGTCAGAACTATCATTCAGTGAATGTTTTTGAACATCAGAAAACAACTGAACATTTCAAAACATTGAAATAATTTTAAAAAAGTTTCAAGCAGCTAGCAATATGTGAAATGCTCTAAAGCAGTTTAAGGACTGAAAGTATTTACTTCAGTCCTTTCCAGCTGTTCTCCTGCATTCAAATTAAGAGGGAGATAACCCTTTCTCTGAATGTTCATGGCATCTTTGGATAAACTCTCAATATTTGAATGGGGGATGCACTCTGCTTCCTGCACCCTTTGTTGAACTCCTATTGGAAGTTTGGTTTTGGTGTGCAGTCTGCTAACATGATTACATGGCCCAGTACAGACTCCTCATCCCACAGTGTTGTGCCGAGATTAAACTACCTGAAGATCAATCCAAGCCTTCTCTCCCACATGGCCTTCCATGTTTCTTTCATCCATGTACCTATCAAAGTTTCTTATATGTCCCCAATGTATCTGCCTGTAATACTGTCCCTGGCAGTACATTCCATGAACATGCTATTCTCTCCTAAGACCCTTCCTAAACCCTTTGCTGCCTACCTTAACTCTCGAGTCCTGTCTGATTTAACCTATGATGAACTGCTGCCATCCACTATTGGTTTGCATATTTCGATGTGCTGCCACTTCCCAGAGTAATGTAGGCAAATAGACAAGAAAATCTGCAGATGCTGGAAATCCAAGCAACATGCATAGAATACTAGAGGAACTCAGCAGGCCAGGCAGCATCTATGCGAAAGAGTGAACAGTTGACATTTCGGCTGAGACCCTTCATCAGCAGTGGGGGGGGGGGGAGGGAGCAAGAAGGAGTGATAGGTGAAACCAGGAGGTGGGAAAAGGGGTGAAGTAAAGAGCTGGGAATTTTACTGGTGCAAGAGATAAAGGAGTAGAAAAGGGATCTGATCAAAAGGTGTAGAAGACCATGGAAGAAAGGGAAGGGGAGGTGTCCAGAGGGAGGTGATGGACAGGTGGGGGTTGGGGGAGTGGGGGGTGAGGTGGAGCAGGGAATGGGGAAATGGTGGAATGGTAAAAGAAGGGATGAGCATTACTGGAAGTTTGAGAAATTGATGTTCATGCTATCAAATTGGAGGCTACCCAGACAGAATATAAGGTGTTACCTGACCGACCTGAGTGTGGCCGCCACCTCGTAACAATAGAGGAGGCCACAGACTGACAAGTTGGAATGGAATGAGAAGTAGAATTAAAATGAGTGGCCACTGGGAGATCCTGCTTTTACTGGCAGGCGAAGTGTAGGTGCTCGGTGAAGCAGTCTCCCAATCTACATCAGGTTGCACCAATATACAGGAAGCCACACCAGGAGCACAGGAAACAGTATATGACTCCAATGGACTCACAGGTGAAGTGTCATCTCACCAGGAAGAACTGTTCTGGGCCCTGATTCGTTGTGAGGGATTAGGTGCATAGGCAGGTATAGCACTTGTTCTGCTTGCAAGGATAAGTTCCAGGAGGGAGTTCAGTGGGGAGGGATGAATGGATAAGGGAGTCATGTAGAGGGTGATCCCTGTGGGAAGCAGGAAGTTGGGGGGTGGAATAGGGAATGGGGAAGGGAAAGATGTGCATGGTGGATGGATCCCATCGGAGATGGTGGAAGTTAGAGACTTGTGTGCTGGACATGGAGGCTCGTGAGATGGTAGGTGAGGACAAGAGGAACCCTTGTCCCTCGTGGTGGTGGGCGGATGCAGTGAGGATAGATGTGTGTGAAATGGAAGAGATGTGGGTGAAGGCAGCATTGATGGAGGAAGGAATGCCTCTTTCTTTGAAGAAGGAGGACATCTCATTAGTTCTTTACGAAAAGACTTGTCCTGAGAGCAGATGCAGCAGAGACAGAGGAACTGAGAGAAGGGGATGGCATTTTTATAAGTGACTGGGTGGGAAGAGATATAATCCAGGTAGTCGTGACAATCGCAGACACGAGGAAATCTGCAGATGCTGGAACTTCAAGCAACACACACAAAAAATGCTGGTGAATGCAGCAGGCCAGGCAGCATCTATAGGAAGAGGTACAGTCGATGTTTTGGGCTGGGTTCCTTCGTCAGGAGTTGTGACAATCAGTAGATTTACAAAAGATATCAGTAGATAAATGTCTCCAGAGATGGAGACACATCAAGAAAGAGGAGGGAGGTGTCAGAAATGGACCAGGTAGTTTGAGGGCACTGTGGTTGTAGGAGGCAATGTTGATGAAGTCGACGAGCTCAGCATGGGTGCAGGAAACAGCACCAACGCATTCATCGATGTAGCCTAGGAAAAGTTGGGGAGTGGTACTGCTGTAGGCTTTGAACATTGACTGGTCCACGTGGCTGATAAAAGGCAGACATAGCTGGGATCCACCTTTGGTTTGAAGGAATTGGGAGGAGCTGAAGGGGAAATTGTTGAGAGTGAGGACCAGTTCAGCCAGATGGAGGAGAGTGGTGGTGGAGGGGAACATGTTGGGTCTGTTGTCTAGAAAGAAGCAGAGAGCTTTCAGGTCCTCCGGATGGCGGATGGAGGTGTATAGAGACTGAGGTCCATGGTGAAAAATAGGCAAATACTGACAGTAGCCCCTCAATGTCCAGACCACTCTCTTACTGCTGCCTTTACCATTTCATTTTCATCCATTCTATCATTCAATCTTTACTGTCATTGAGCATCACAGATATCCTTGAATGCTTGGATTTAAAATAAAGATAAGATTTCTGGGAATACTCAGCTAACTGGGCAGCAATTATGGAGACAGAAATAGATATAGTGTTTAAGTTTGATATCCTTTCATCAGAGATTTCTTTTTATACTTGTATTTCTCCCTTGACTCTGATAAAAAAAGATCAATGACCTGAAGCATGAACTCTGTTTCCTTCAGAATGGATGCCTCCTGATTTGCTTTATTTCCAACACTTGTGTTGTAGACACAAGTACACAGAGCCATGAGGGATATGTATGCATGCTTCTCTGAGCCCTTCAAATTTGCGTGGGTGGACTTGCCAGGTGATTGCCTACGTTGGGCAATTTGTTCCCATTTCTTATGCATGAATAGTGCATGCATTCATTAACCTTTCATCTAGCATAAAATGATTTGTGCTGAAAATTACATCATGTGCATCTCCCCTTTTTTTTTAACTTCATCTACATGCATTGGCATTTTACCACCTTCAAGACTCACAAGGAGTTCATCTATTATACATTGCACTATATTGCTGGTACAAACCTGCTTTGGTGACATTGAGATATCTGAGGGACCACCTTTTGAAAATCACAGATATCACCCAAAGTCCACTCTGAAACCCATAGTGAATGAACCTTCCTGCATTTACTAGCCCAACTACTCATGCAGTCATATCAGTAGTATCCACTTATTACTGGGTGAATTGGTGTATGTATATATATATATACACACACACACACACACACACACACACACACACACACACTCACACACACACACACACACACACACACACACTTTCGCACAGTACTACTGCCACAAACAAACAACAAATTTCATGGCATATGTGAGTGATGATAAATCTGATTCTGATGTGGTGTCTGTTGTGGACTGAGTGGGAAGGGGGTAGGGAGAGGGGAATCATGGTTGGGAAAGGAGAGGGAAGGGAGTGGGAAGCATCATTTCATAAGTCTGAACTTGGGCAGCAAAGCCCAGCTGGATCAAGACATGACAGCAAGGATGAATTTGAGCTTCATCTGTTCACCTACTATAGCTGACACATTTCCATAATGCTGTAAGAGGGGTCAGTTCTGAGAACTTGCAAGGAAACTATCAATGTTTGACTTTGCAGAACTTTTCTACAAGAGAAAAGGGATGGGTTCCTTCATGATCATTGTCACCTCCTGTGTGTCATTTTGTGAGATGATGCACCGGCCATTTCCGAGGGCATCCTCATGAATCACAGTCAGAGCATTCACCTGTCTATGGTGGGACAGTAAAGATTCTTGGACTCCACTCTAATGACACCCCACATGCCTCATACCTGACTGCAGCTCGTGACCATGGGACATGCACCCTTCAGCACTAAGGCTATCATAAAGATCAGAAGTAAGAGTAGGGATCTCAGCCCTTCAAGCTTACTCAGCTATTCAACAAGTTCATGACATTATATTCTATCTGTGATGACCATTCACCTTCAGACTAATCAAGAATTGATCTAACTATGTTTTAAAAATATTCAAAGAATCTCCTGCCACTGCCCTTTAAGGAGAGTTCCAAAGACTCACCACCCTCCTAGAGAAAGAAAATCACCTTGTCTTTGTTTTAAATGGGTGATCCCTTATTTCTAAACAGGGGCCCCCAATTTAATCTTTGGTGTTGATCTGAACTGGAGCTGTGAAGGGTCAGGTATAATGCCAGAGTGTGCAGACCGTTTCTCCTCTTTTCATCTTCCCCTTCAAGTCTCTCCCATCTGAGATTTCCTTCACTGAGCATCTGCTTTGGCTCCTCCTGCTCTGTTTCGATTTTTCCTCTTCTGAGGAAAGGTACATTCCAGACTTGAATTTGGCACATGCCAAGACAAAACAAAGACAATAGACAATGGGTGCAGAAGTAGACCATTCGGCCCTTCGAGCCTGCACCGCCGTTCTGAGATCATGGCTGATCATCTATTATCAATACCCGGTTCCTGCCTTGTCCCCATAACCCTTGATTCCCCTATCCATAAGATACCTATCTAGCTCCTTCTTGAAAGCATCCAGAGAATTGGCCTCCCCTGCCTTCTGAGGCAGCGCATTCCACACCTCCACAACTCTGGGAGAAGAAGTTCCTCCTCAACACTGCTCTAAATGACCTACCCCTTATTCTTAAACCATGCCCTCTGGTACTGGACTCTCCCAGCATCTGGAACATATTTGCTGCCTCTATCTTGTCCAATCCCTTAATAATCTTATATGTCTCAATCAGATCTCCCCTCAATCTCCTTAATTCCAGCGTGTACAAGCCCAGTCTCTCTAACCTCTCTGCGTAAGACAGTCCGGACATCCCAGTAATTAACCTAGTGAACCTACGCTGCACCTCCTCCACAGCCAGGATGTCCTTCCTTAACCCTGGAGACCAAAACTGCACACAATACTCCAGGTGTGGTCTCACCAGGGCCCTGTACAAATGCAAAAGGATTTCCTTGCTCTTGTACTCAATTCCCTTTGTAATAAAGGCCAACATTCCATTAGCCTTCTTCACTGCCTGCTGCACTTGCTCATTCACCTTCGGAGACTGATGAACAAGTACTCCTAGATCTCTTTGTAATTCTCCCTTACCTAACTCCACACCGTTCAGATAATACTCTGCCTTCCTGTTCTTGCTCCCAAAGTGAAAACCTCACACTTATTCACATTAAACGCCATCTGCCAAGTTTCTGCCCACTCACCCAGCCTATCCAAGTCACCTTGAATTCTCCTAACATCCTCATCACATGTCACACTGCCACCCAGCTTAGTATCATCAGCAAACTTGCTGATGTTATTCACAATGCCTTCCTCTAAATGATTGACGTAAATCGTAAACAGCTGTGGTCCCAATACCGAGCCCTGTGGCACCCCACTATTCACCACCTGCCATTCCGAGAAACACCCATTCACTGCTACCCTTTGCTTTCTATCTGCCAACCAGTTTTCTATCCATGTCAATATTCTCCCCCCCAATGCCATGAGCTCTGATTTTACCCACCAATCTCCTATGTGGTACCTTATCAAATGCCTTCTGAAAGTCAAGGTACACCACATCCACTGGATCTCCCGCGTCTATCTTCCTGGTTACATCCTCGAAAAATTCCATTAGATTAGTCAAGCATGATTTGCCCTTGGTAAATCCATGCTGGCTCGGCCCAATCCTATCACTGCTATCAAGATATGCCACTATTTCATCTTTAATAATGGACTCTAGCATCTTCCCCACTACCGATGTTAGGCTAACAGGGTGATAGTTCTCTGTTTTCTCCCTCCCTCCTTTCTTAAAAAGTGGGACAACACTAGCCATTCGCCAATCCTCAGGAACTGATACTGAATCTAAGGAACATTGGAAAATGATCAACAATGCATCCGCAATTTCCAGAGCCACCTCCTTTAGTACCCTAGGATGCAGACCATCTGGACCTGGGGATTTGTTAGCCTTCAGTCCCATCAGTCTACTCATCACCGTTTCCCTCCTAATGTCAATCTGTTTCAGTTCCTCTGTTACCCTATGTCCTTGGCCCATCCATACATCTGGGAGATTGCTTGTGTCTTCCCTAGTTAAGACAGATCCAAAGTACTTACTAAATTCCTTTGCTATTTCTCTGTTTCCCATTACAGTTTCTCCCAATTAATTCTTCAAGGGCCCAACATTGTTCTTAACTATCTTCCTTCTCTTCACATACCTAAAAAAACTTTTGCTATCCTCCTTTATATTCCTAGCTAGCTTGCATTTATACCTCATTTTTTCTCCCCGTATTGCCTTTTTAGTTAAGTTCTGTTCCTCCTTAAAAATTTCCCAATCATCCGTCTTCCCACTCACCTTAGCTCTGTTATACTTCTTTTTTAATGCTATGCTATCTCTGATTTCCTTTGTCAACCACTGTGGCCACTTTCCCCCCTTTGAATCCTTCCTTCTCTGGGGGATGAACTGATTTTGCACGTTGTGCGTTATTCCCAAGAATACCTGCCGTTGCTGTTCCACTGTCTTTTCTGCTAGGATATCCAACCAGTCAACTTTGGCCAGCTCCTCCCTCATGGCTCCATAGTCTCCTTTGTTCAACTACAATACTGACACTTCTGATCTGCCCTTATCCCTCTCAACTTGCAGATAAAAACTTATCATATTATGGTCACTACCTCCTAATGGCTCCTTTACTTCAAGATCACTTATCAAATCCTGTTCATTGCACAACACTAAATCCAGAATAGCCTTATCCCTGGTCGGCTGTCGTACAAGCTGCTCCAAAAATGCATCCCGTAGGCGCTCTACAAACTCCCTATCCTGGGGTCCAGTACCAACCTGATTTTCCCAGTTCACCTGCATGTTGAAATCCCCCATAACTACTGCGACATTTCCTTTGCCACATGCCATTGTTAACTCCCTATTCAACTTGCACCCAATATCCATGCTACTGTTTGGGGGCCTGTAGATAACACCTATTAGGGTCTTTTTGCCCTTACTGTTCCTCAGTCCTATCCACACTGATTCTACTTCTCCTGATTCTATGTCCCCCCTTGCAAGGGACTGAATCTCATTCCTCACCAACAGGGCCACCCCACCCCCTCTGCCCACCTTTCTGTCCCTTCGATAGCACGTATACCCTTGTACATTCAATTCCCAGGTCTGATCCCCCTGCAGCCATATCTCCGTTATCCCAACAACATCATAGTTACCCATTCGCACCTGAGCTTCAAGCTCATCCGCCTTATTTCTGACACTTCGTGCATTCAGATATAGAATTTTTAACCCACTTCTCCTCTCTCTGTTTAAATCGCTGCCTATTGTGCATAACCCAGCTCCCCAAACTCTCACCGGGCTATACGCCCCTTGAATTTTGTTGTCCTTCTTAAATTTACTTACTCTTTCTGCACATTTAACTCCATGCTCCGTCAGACCATCCCTCTGCACATGTATCCTTCTTATCACTCGTTCCGCCTCACCTTTCTCTACTTCACACTTAATATTCCGGAACTGTGTAGTCCCCACCTGTCCTTTATACTTCATCTCGCTATCCTCTCTCACATTCTGGATCCCTGCCCCCTGCAAATTTAGTTTAAACCCCCCTCCCCCCCCCCAAGCAGCACTAGCAAACTTTCCTGCAAGAATGTTAGTACCCCTCCAGTTCAGGTGTAAACCATCCCGTTGGAACCGATCCCACCTTCCCTGGAACAAAGCCCAATTATCTAAAAATCTGAAGCCCTCCCTCCTGCACCATCCTCTCAGCCACGTATTGATCTGTATAATCCTTCTGTTCCTCGCCTCACTCGGATAGTGGAACTTTTAAGAAGCAGCATCCAAGTTTTCATGTTAACTCAATACCAGAAGTGTGTTTGTGAGATGCTTCGGAACTCAGTATAGATGCTGTCATCTGAAAGAAACTTTGGAGTGTGTACCTGACAGCTGACATCCTCCTTGCTCTCCCAGCTATAAACAGTCCTGTAGCTCCTGGGCCATAATTGTCAATATTTGTAAGGAGACAGCTCTCTGAGGAATCCCTTCCAGTGTGCGATGCCTTCCTCCTTAAATGGGCAAGAAAATGTACATCAGTAGGCTTGCCATGTGTTTCCTTTTGAATGATGAAGGGATTGTGGTACGTGGACGTGAAGAGTGGCATGTGGGTGGGGTGGGGACAATCGTGTTGTAAGGAGTTAGATGGTCACATGTTTTATGTGTGCATGTGCGCAAGTGCAGAGCGTATGTTTGTGCCTACCAAGACTTAACTTCTAAGAACCAGTATCCATGTCTTCATATTGATTTACCACCATTGATGGCAGTGATGTCTTTTACTTCTCTAAAAAAAAATCCTCAAGTGACTTTGCACATTTATCCTGATGTAGTTTGTCAAATTATCACACTTCCTGCGGCAGTATCACTGGCTCCAGCACGCACCACAACCACCTTCTCCCAATTCTACTTTCATCACCCCACCAGAGTACAGACACTCATTCCTTGTCTCTATGGCATTAATTAATGCTTCTAAATTGCCTTCCGAACCATGTTGTTCTACTTGTAATTATTCTATTATTATTTTTTCATAATTTTTCACAAGTACAAAGACAATTTTTAATTGTCTTTTTAAAATGAAATGTAGTTTCTTTTGTTTACAAGACCATGCTTACATGTTTGAGATAAATGCAAGTCTATGCTTCATCTTGTATTCGTTCTAGAAAGGATGCAGCTTGATCAAGATGGAAGACTAACTTATATAAGCTGTTCTTAGTTAATTGAGACATTCATTTCTTGTGATGGAACATTTCTTGTTAAGGGCATGAAGTATACGTAAAGTCTGAATGGGAAAGGTTTAATAAGATCACCTATAATTACGGGTTCCAAATTGTTATGTTATCATTACATAAATCACCCCCTTAGCTTATTTTCTGGAAGCTTTTCAAGAGGTAATAGAGAACCTTGCTGAATCCACAGGAATGAGCTAAGTTATGAGAGTGAAAATGAAGTGAACTCCTTTTATTTATTACAGTGATAAATAATGTCAGAAAGACTAAAGGTACTTATGAAGATTATAAAGAAATTCCGTTTGTGCAATCTCAGGCACGTTGGCACGTTAGCACTATATTTTTTAAATAATCAGTAATTTTGCTTCGGAGAATGTATAAAATGATAAATGTATTACGCCTATTATTTCTGGTCATCGAGTATGCTCAGGGAAGAGTAAGCACAGAAAATGTTTATTTAATATTTTACAGTTGCACTAATCATTTATTTGTAAATAGTTTTAATTTTACAATGAACAGAAGTGTGACTGCAGTAGAAAATTAACTTGATATAGAACTAGAAGCCAACAGTGTATGAATTGATCTAGTATGTAATATTTAATTACCTTTGCAAGTTTATCTATTTATCTGCTGTCTTACAGTCTTAATTCATTCATTTTTTTTTCAAATATGCAACATGTTAAGAGCTGCAATTATTGTCTCCATTCTCTGATTTTTTTTGTGTAGTGATTTAAAAAATATTTACTCAGCAGAGGAGTTTAGCACTGTCTGAAAAATTACAGGATTGTGCTGGGATTCGGTTTTCTTTTTCAGTGTTTTGCTTATTCTGTTTTTGCATCTAAAATTTTAGCTACTGAATGATCTGTTTTTCACTCTTCCCACACAAATATTCTGTTCACACTGTACATCCTCACTTCTGTCATTGGCAGTAGTTTGATCGCTTCATGCCAGCTTTGAATCTATTCAAGGACAGATTGTGGACATTCGATAAGGCTCAGAACTTCTCAAGTTAACAGTAATCCACTAATTATTAGGTATCTGTAAATGTATTGCCCTGGAATTAGCTGAAAAAAATTAATACTCTGTCAATGATACAACACATTATTACTTTGCAAATCATTCAGCACCTTATGGTGTGAAAAAGAATTCCTAAATTATGAATTGCTGTAAGTTGCCAGGCAATTTGCCATGCAAAACAGACATCTCTTCCTTAACTTCCTGTAATTTCATGAATTTGTTGCACTTGTCCACATGTTGCCTGTTAAACAACCTGCAGAATCATAAATCCAGTGATTAATGGCATAACAATATGAATGCTAATTCTAGTGCATACAAGAATAGGACATAACTAGGAAACTGAATGTGCCATATGGTGTAACTTTAACCTAAAAGCTAAAGTAATGTGACTTTCTAAAGTAAGTATAAACAATACTTCACGCCAAGGTCATTATCCATGGCATTAACGAAGTACCAAATAGGCTTATCTCACAACAGGACTTAGACTGATTAGGAGAATGGGCAAGAAAGTGGCAAATGAAATGCAGTGTTGGAAAATGCATGATCATGCACTTTGGTAGAAGAAATAAATATGCAGATGTGGAGAAAATCCAAAAATCTGAGGTGCAAAAGGGACTTGGGTGTTGTTGTACAGAACACCCTAAAGGTTAACTTGTGGGTTAAGTCAGTAGTGAGGAAGGCAAATGAAATGTTGCCATTTATTTCAAGAGGTCTAGAATATAAGAGCAGGGATGTGATGCTGAGGCTTTATATGGCACAATACTCACCTTGAGTATTGTGAACAATTTTGGGCTCCTTATCTAAGAAAAGGTGTGCTGCCATTGGGTTGCCATACGAGAAACGTTTGATAACTCTGGGTCTGTAGTCATTGGAATTTAGAAGGATGAGAGGGGATCTCATTGAAACCTTTCAAATATTGAAAGGCCTAGATAGTAGAAACAGGAAGGATGTTTCCCTTGGTGGGGGAGTCTAGGACAAGAGAGTACAGCCTCATGACAGAGGGGTGTCCATTAAAAATGGAGATATGGAGAAATTTATTTAGCCAGAGGGTGGTGAATTTGTGGAATTTATTCCAAAGGCAGCTGTGGAGGCCAGGTCATGGGGTGTATTTAACGTGGAGATTGATAGGTTCTTGATTGGCCACAGCATCAACATTATGGGGAGAAGGCCGGGGAGTGGGGCTGAGGAGGAAAAATGAGGATCAGCCATGATTGAATGGTGGAGAAGACTCGATGGGCCAAATGGCCTAATTCTGCTCCTATGTTTTATGGTCGAACCAATGTGGTAGCTCAAAACCGGACATCCATGGGGCTGGCGTGCACCATCAACGAAAGCAGAAATGTATTCACCACTATCTGTAACCTCAAGGCTCTGCATTTTCCTTTTTTATTTTGTATTTTATTTTATTTAGAGATACAGCATAGAACAGGCCCTTCTGGTCCAAAGATCCACACTGCCCAGAATCTCATCTCAAATGAGAGAAAACCTGCAGATGCTGGAAATCCAAGCAACACACACAAAATGCTGCAGGAACACATGCTGCCTGGCCTGCTGAGTTACTCCAGCATTTTGCATGTGTGACCAAGCATCCCATCTATTTAACCCGAACCTAATAACCTAATCGGAGGACAATTTACAATGACTAATTAACCAACAGACTGGAATGTAATTGGTAGGTCTTTGGAATGTGGGACAAAAAACTGGAGCACCCGGAGGAAACCCAAGTGTTCATGGGGAGGATGTATAGACTCCATACAGGTGGTGTCAGAATTGAACTCTGAACTCCGATGCCCCAAGCTGTAATCATGTCGTGCTAACTGCTACCCTACCGTGGTGCCCATGTTTGCTATTGCTAAACTAATCTCTATAATGTATTGACTTGAAAACAAAATTACATTCTTGTGTTTTTTTTTGTTCCTACCTATTTCTTGTTGTCAAATTATTTCCCAGAGTTGGATTCTTGAACCTTTTGGGGAGCAAAGGCAAATCAACATTCCCTGGCCAACTACTGCTAAGTTCAAGTTGCGTGGAAATCACTAAATTTAGAAGTTGACACTTTAAAGTGAATGTGATAAATAGTTGTTGTATAAACTGGACAGATGGCTAGGATATGTTTCTATCAGCGGAATGCCAATGAAGTTTTGACCTTCAATGTATCTGCGTTTGGAACTCACATGTGCTAATAGAGCTGGAAAGTGCAGAACTTGTGTTCTCCAGATATGATTGCCTCTTAGAATTTAGTTTGAAAGTGTCTTTCAACATTTTATTCAACCACTCTCTCATAACAATCATAAACCCTATTCTGATGAAGCATCATTGGACCAAAACATTAATTCAGTTTCTATATCCACAGAAGCTGCCAGACTGCTGAGTATTGACTCCTTAGAAGAGGTACATCATTATAGTTGCTCTCTATCCTTTCACTGCCCAATTCTTCACGTGCAGACATCCATCATGAAGAACTACCATCACCTCCTTGAGGAGGTACAGGAGCCTGAAGACAGACACTCAGCATTCTGGGAACAGCTTCTTCCTCTCCACATCAGATTTCTGAATGGCCAGTGAACCCACATGCACTACCTCAATATTTTTTTTGCTCTTTTTGCACTATGTATTAACTTAAATTTAAAAATATATCTTATTGTAATTTAGTGTTTTTATTATGTATTGTAATGTACTGCTTCCACAAAACAACAAGTTTCAAAACATATGCCAGTGATATTGAACCTGATTCTGATTCTAATGAGTATCACTGGTTAATAACTAAGAGAAGGAATAGTAGCCAAATACAGTAATCTGGAATTCTCGTGCAAGTGGCAAAAATTTCTAAGAATTTGATTTGGTGTTCTATATTTTTCATCAATACTATTTGACCTTAAAAGCTGGAATTGCAGTGTAAAAGTTTATTTAAAAGGATGAGGAGGTGACATACAGTTTGGCAATTTACTCAAAGGCTCGTGCTTAGAACATTGGTGTATGATGTACACCAATGTTTTATTTAAGTACTTCTAGTGCAAGTGGCATATTCGTGTAGTTGGCCACCCCGATTTCCTTTGGATGACTCTCCAGAAGAACCACCTGGCCCATCAAGCCTGCTCTGCCATTCAATAAGATCGTGGAAATGGAAGGGAGGCAGCAGATCAGATACATCACCTGCGTCAAGGCTTGTGCTCAGTGCTGGATTACACCGTGGAATTCAGGACCCTTGCTGTGGAATGCAGCTGGAATGTGGAAGTGCTGCTGCCCCATTACCATCACAGACTCTCGGAGTGCTTGAACGACAAGCTCTCTACCTGGGAGATGCCCACCAATCTCAAAAGCTTCATCACTCTGGTCCTCTTGTGTAACGACATCTTATGTAAAGACCCTCCAGATCATCAGCCAGAGCCCCGGTTCCATTCCCAGAACCATTTCAGGCTGCGGGATTCTCATTGACAATGCTTCAAGAGCCCATGCAGGTAGGGTGAGCTTCCCTCTATCACCAAGAGCATGAGTGATGGTGGAGGAAACAATCACAGACTGTGGAGCAGCCAATCACACGTGCATCTACTGCCCACTGTGTCCTGGAAACAGTACCGCCAGGTAGAGATGAGAGATCTTCTATCTGGTAAGCAACCCCCAGCCCCTTGTTGCAGAACCATAGCCTGATTCTCTCTTGTTCTCCTCCACATCCCGATGGCTCCATGTACACAGGAAGCTCTGGTGGATTCTGGTACAGCAGGCAAGTTTCTGGACTCTTCAGTGTGCAGCTTGGACTCACTACTGAGCCTATCTCTCAAGTTTTCTGCGTCATGACCATTGACAGATGTCCCTTGGGGTCTGGGATGGTCAGAGCACGAACATAACCTGTGCATATGAGCAATGGAGAAGACCATGCCCATCCAATTCCTCCTCATCGACTCGCTCAACACTCCTCTTGCGTTGCTCTTCACTCAGGACCCTCACTTTGCCTGATTGTCTGATTCACTGCTGAGTTGGGGACCCATCGGCTGGACAACCTGCCTGCAAGCTCAATTGACATCACCCTGTGAATCCAAGGAAGCAGAGAAAACACTAGACCTGGCCAAACTCCCACAGGAATCTCACTGCCTTGCCATTGCCTTCAGTCAGAGAGAAGCCAGCACTCTGCCACCACACAACTGAATGATCGAAATCCTCCCAGGCACCACTCCTCCCCAAGGTCGTCTATTCTCCCTCTCCCCTCCTGAGATCGAAGCCAGGAACGACTACATCGCCAGTGTTACAGCATGGCCTCATTGACCATCCCATTTCCCAGCTGGTGCAGGATTCTTTCTTTGTATAAATGAAAGTTGGGGGTCTTTGTCCCAGCATTAACTACCGTGAGCTTAACAAAATCACCATTAAGAACTGCTATCCTCTCCCCTTGATGGATCGCGTATTTGAAACACTCCGCTGGATCTACAACATGATCCACATCTGCCAGGAGACTACGCAGAAGAGTGTTTATAACACTCACTGGTTGTAGATCCACCTCTGCCAGGAGACTACGTGGAAGAGTGTTTATACCACTCACTGACCACCACGAGTACTTGGTGATGCTGATGCCATTTGGACTTTCCAGAAGTCCAGCCATTTTTGAGCCTTAATTAACAAAATCCTCTGAGACCTACAACACAAGAATGTGCTCGTCTACCTCAATGACATCCTTATCTTTTCCGAGGACCCCCAAGACCATGTCTGTTCATTCCTTTCATGTCTCCTCGAAATCCAGCTGAACTGCAGGTTAGAAAAATACCAGAGGGTACCAGTACTAGTCATTTTCTTCCTGGGTTGCATCCTTTCACCCCAAGGCGTAACTATTGACCCAAAGAAAGTGTGCGCTGTCATTGAATGGCTCCACTATGTTCCCTCAAACAGCTACAGTGCTTCTTGGGCTTCTCCAAATTCTATTGCTATTTCATCTGAAACTGCAGCCACATCATTGCTCCTTTCACCCCTCTTACCAAGTCACCTTTCTCTCAAATAAGCTGGTCTGCTGCCATGGACCACACTTCCAATTAACTCAAGATGCTTTCTCACCTCTCTCATTCTCTGCCATCTGAACCCCCTCTGGATCTTTTGTGAAATGGTGGATGCAGCTGACATGGACACGGGGAAATCCTCTCCAAGCAAGGACCAGATGGAAAGACACACCCTTGTATCATATCTTCTTCTCACAGGTGTACAAGATGATGAGAGACATTGATTATGTGGAGGTGTATAAGGTGATGAGAGACATTGATCGTGTGGATAGTCAGAGGCTTTTTCCCCAGGCTGAAATAGCTAGCATGAGAGGGCATAGCTTTAAGGTGCTTGGAAGTAGATACAGAGGAGATGTCAGGGGTAAGTTTTTTTTTAATGCAGAGAGTGGTGAGTGTATGGAATGGGCTGCTGGTGCTGGTGGTGGAGACGGATACGATAGGGTCTTTTCAGAGACTCCTGGATAGGTACATGGAGCTTAGAAAAATAGAGGGCTATGGGTAACCCCAGGTAATTTCAAAGGTAAAGCCACGTTCAGCACAGCTTTGTGGGCCGGGGGGCCTGTATTGTGCTGTAGGTTTTCTGTTTCAAGTTTAACTCTACACAGAGCCATTATGGAGTAGGAGACAAGAAGTTACTCGCCATTAAATAGGCCTTGGAGGAATGGAGACATCGGCTGATGGGAAATACTGAGTCCTTCCTGATCGGGACTGACTACCAGAAACTTATATTACTACAACAAACCAGCCAACTCAATCTACATCAAACTCGCTGGGCCCTCTTCTTTGAGCAATTCAACGTCACCATGTCCTACCAACCTGGCTCCAAGAGCACAGTTTGATTCAGCTGAATCAGAGATGGACCCTCAGCCCACGATTTGATCCTCCCAGATCCTTGGCCCAGTCATCTGGGACCTTGAGAACTAGACCTGCTAGGCCCTACAGCATAGACACAGGTACATGATGGACTCCAAATTTTCTGCAATGCCAGTTCTGGTGGCCCACCATGATCACAGATGACGTCAGGTTATCACTGCCTACCCTCAATGTGCCCAGTCCATTTCCTCTGTTACGTACCCCGTAACTGGGTTGCCAAACCAGCAGAAATGGATCACTCAGTTGGAGTCTGGAGTACTAGAACTAAGAAAGTTTTATTACAGAAACAAGCAACACAGTAATCGAAAGGATAATAAATACAACAGTTCAGTGATGATAAACACACATGTGCACAGAATTAAGATAACAGCATCAATCAAGCTCTATCGTTGTCTAGGGGTAAATGACCAATTTCAAAATGACTCAAAGTTCAGTCCAGTTTAGTAGTTCAGTTCGCAGTAATCGTTGCCATGGCGGTGGACAACGTGGGGAAGAGAGACATAGAATAGGAACAACTCATCATTCAGCACAGCTTCACTCACAGACCAGCGAGATGGCTCACAAACAGCATTTGGGCGGGTCCTTGGTGATGTCACCTGAGGTCACCGACTGTGACCCCTCCTCCAGATGCGGTCGATCCTCTGCAGTGAACCCGGCACCCAGGCAAGGGCGGACACACACCGGGTTCCCGCTGATCGTACCTTTCCACCCACTCGTGAGAAGCGTACCGCTTCCAGGGTCTCGTTACCTCGGGTGGCGTGTGTCTGTCTTAGCGAACCTGTCCCTTTTTATCCCCCTGCTGGGGTATCGCCTGTCCATCACTTCAAACAGTTCAGGGTTCAAAGGGGGGAGCCGCTCCAGACAGCTCTTCCTCCCACATCCCTTCATTACACATCTCCAGACGCTGCTCCATTGTTCCTTATCTCTCCTTCCCCTGAGGGCAGGTGGCAGACCAACTGCTGATGCCACTGATGCTAGCCCAGGCCAGCAAACATCTTAATTTTATGTGTATTCTCGTAACACCTCCAACCAGCAGCTGTCTAGGCTCCCGTGGCCTCCACTGTTCTCTCAACACCTGTGGTCCCATATCGGCATGGATTTCATTATGGGTTTAAAGTGCTTCATGGCTACCAACTCATTAGACCATAAGATATAGGAACAGAAGTAGGCCATTCGGCCCATCGAGTCTGCTCTGCCATTCAACCATGGGCTGATCCAATTCTTCCAATCATCCCCACTCCGCTGCCTTCTCCCCATACCCTTTGATGTTCTGGCTAGTCAAGAACCTATCTATCTCTGCCTTAAGTGCACCCAGTGACTTGACCTCCACAGCCACTCATGGCAACAAATTCCACAGATTTACCACCCTCTGACTAAAGTAATTTCTCCACATCTCTGTTCTAAATGGATGTCCTTCAATCCTGAAGGCGTGCCCTCTTGTCCTACACTCCCCTGACATGGGAAATAACTTTGCCATGTGTAATCTGTCCAGGCCTTTTAACATTATGAATCTTTCTATGAGATGCTCCTCATTCTCCATAACTCCAGGGAATACAGCCCAAGAGCTGCCAGACGTTTCTCATATGGTAACCCTTTCATTCCAAGAATCATTCTCATGAATTGTCTCTGATGAACCCTCTCCAATGTCAGTATATCCTTTCTAGAATAAGAAGTCCAAAACTGCACACAATACTCCAAGCGTGGTCTCACGAGTGCATTATAGAGCCTCAAAATCACATCTCTGCTGTTGTGTCCTCTACCTCCTAGAAATGAAAGCCAACATTGCATTCAACTTCTACATCACTGACTCAGCCTGGAGATTAACCTTTAGGGTATCCTGCACAAGGACTCCCAAGTCCCTTTGCATCTCTGCATTTTGAATTCTCTCCCTATCTAAATAATAGTCTGCCCATTTATTTCTACCACCAAAGTGCATGACCATACACTTTCCAACATTATATTTTATTTGCCACTTCTTTGTCCATTCCCTTAAACTATCTAAGTCTTTCTGCTGGCTCTCTGTTTCCTAACATTACCTGTTCCTCCACCTATCTTTGTATCATCGGCAAATTTAACCACAAATCCATTAATCCCATAGTCCAAATTATTGACATACATCATAAAAAGCAGTGGTCCCAACACCGACCCCTGTGGAACTCCACTGGTAACCGGCAGCCAGCCAGAATAGGATCCCTTTATTCCCACTCCCTGTTTTCTGCCGATCAACCAATGCTCCACCCATGCTAGTAACTCCCATGCAATTCCATGGATTCTCATCTTGCTAAACTGCCTCGTGTGCCACACCTTGTCAATGGCTTTCTGAAAAACCAAGTACGCCACATCTACTGCATCTCCTTTGTCTACCCTGTTTGAGATTTCCTCAAAAAATTGCAGTAGGTTAGTACGGCAGGATTTTCCTTTCAGGAAACCATGCTGGCTTTGGCTTGTGTTGTTATGTGCCTCCAGGTACTCCGTAATCTCATCCCTAACAATCAATTCCAATAACTTCCCAACCAATGATGTCAGGCTAACAGGTCTATAGTTTCCTTTCTGCTGCCTCCCACCCTTCTTAAATAGCGGAGTACCATTTGCAATTTTCCAGCCATCCAGTACAATACGAGAAGCTATAGATTCTTGAAAGATCATTGTTAATGCCTCCACAATCTTTCCAGCTACTTCCTTCAGAACTTGAGGGTGCATTCCATCAGGTCCAGGAGATTTATCCACCCTCGGACCATTCAGCTTCCTGAGCACCTTCTCAGTTGTAATTTTCACTGCACAAACTTCACTTCCGTGACACTCTTGAATGTCCAGTATACTGCAGATGTCTTACACTGTGAAGACTGATGCAAAATATGCATTCAGTTCCTCTCCCATCTTTGCTTTTCTCATTACAATATCTCCAGCATCATTTTCTAATGGTCCTATATCTACCCTCGACTTCTTTTTTACCCTTTATATACTTTAAAAGCCTTTAGTATCTTCTTTGATATTAGTCACCAACTTCCTTTCATAATTCATGTTTTCCTTCCTAATGACCTTCTTAGTTTCCTTCTGCAAGTTTTTAAAAGCTTCCCAATCCTCCATCTTCCCACTAGCTCTGGCTTCCTTGTATGCTATCTCTTTTGCTTTTACTTTGGCTGACTTCACTTTTCAGCCACGGTAGTGTCCTTCCATTCAAAAATTTCTTCTTATTTGGAATATATTTGTCTTGCACTTCCTTCATTTTTCATAAACTCCAGCCATTGATGCTCTGCTATCCTTAAGGCTAGTTTCCCTTTCCAGTCAACCTTGGCCAGTTCTCCCCCACCCCCACCCCCATGCCATTGTAATTTCCTTTATTCCACTGCAATACTGACATATTAGCATTTAGTTTCTCCTTCTCAAATTTCAAAGTGAAATTTGTGGAGGAGCCAACAGTAGAGGTCCCATTCACCAAGGGTGTGGTTCACCACTGATGGAATGCTTGGCAGAGGGCATGGAGGACCATCTTTGCTGCCAATCACCTACCATTGGGCCAACCACTGGCTGCACCCAGCCTGACTACTCTGCCCTGGGGACTGAGTCTCATTGTCCACTTGAGATCTGTGCCTGTGCACACTCCTTCAAGCACTTGCCCCAGTTCATCGTTCCCTTCAAGATTGCCCATGGCATCAATCCGTCCCTCAGGATTACATCTACCTTCCACATGTCTTTCCTCGAACCCGTTGTACATGGACCCACCTGAGGCTGACCTTTGGAACCCAGGATGGTGGTAGGTGGTCCAGCGTACATGATTTACCAGTTGATAGATTCACATTGTTGTAGATGGGGTGTGCAGTACTTGCTCAACTGGGACGTGTACGACCCAGAGGAGAGGTCTCGGGTACTGTCTGGTTTCATCATGGATCCATAGTACATTGAGAAATTCCACTTGCCGTGGGTGCCAGCCATAGAGGGAGCAGGGTCTGGTCAGGTCTGCACAGGCAGGCACCTCTTAGTTTCCGCCCAGCTAACAGGAATCACCTACCAATCATTGTCAGCTCATCTGCAGCCTATTTAAACCCAGATGACATCCACCGCCCTTGTTCACTCATCAAAGCAGCCAGCCTCAACCAATTGGGCTTCTTTAGTTACTTTGCCAGTTGTGTTTAATATCAGTTCTCTCTTGTTTTGTGGCCCCTTGTGGCTTGTTATTTAGCAGTTTATTATTAAAGTTATCAATCATCACTGAATTGTCTCTGCTGCTCTACATTTTGGTCAAGCCTCCTCTACATTTCCTGACAAGCAGTGATCTGCTTGAAGTTAAAAAAGCACTCTATAGAACATTGTTGCAAACAAGCTCTGTATTTTGCAGATGCTCTTTCTGTGCAGAAGCAGATGCTAGTCACTGCACCTGTTTTATTACTGCTGAGAAGCAGTATAAGGCAATAGTTTGTTTAAAACAGACAAGCAGACTCTTAAGTTGCTTAGTTGAAGGAAGCTTGTAGAGCAGATGGATAATATTATTTAGCATATCAATAACTGATGGTATGTCTATAAGTTGGGATGTTTATGTGCTCTAGGAAGTTAGCTTCATAGTGTTTACAGCATTAATTGTGAACATTAAGCTGGGATCTGTCTCCAAGGCTTTAGACCATTTGTGTCAAAAGGATACAATATCTGAGGAAAGATCATGTACGCGTGAAGTCATCCAAGTGATAGAAAAAGGTTATAAATGGAAAGAGCTGTTCAGGCTTATTCGCAATGGGGTAAGGAACATGAGGAAACGAGGAAAAGACACTGGGTGAATGAGAATCCGTTCATCTACTTCAGTTCCTACAACAAGTCATTCATTTGTCTGCAACTCTTTGGTATGACTTTTTAGCTTATAGGAATTGTACCTGTGTTTAGGAAATCCATTGTGGTCTATGCTTAATAAATGCTTTTTTTTTTAGAAATGGTTAGTGTTTTTGAAATGTTTAAGATAGACAGCTTCTAAGTGTGTTGTTTGGATTTGAGCATCTATCGCTGAAAATACACAAACTGCCTTTTAAACTACTTTGTTAACTGGAAGTATCTTCTCCTTGGTAGGGAAAGGGGATCCACTGTTCAAAGAGTGAGTATTAGCAGCTAAACTCGCCATGGAGTTACAGTATAATTTCTCGTTAATGAGAGTATCAATGGCTATTTATATCAGATAGTGCTTAGTCTTCATCTGAGTTTAGAACTTGATGGTCAGTGAAACCGATACCATCACAGCCTGAGTTTGAAATATTACCAAAACCTTTCTTGTTCATGTATCTGTGTAAATATCTTTTACATGTTTGTATTTGTACTCACCACCCACCACTTCCTCTGGCAGCTCTTTCAATGTACCCATTACAGTCTATGTGGGTTAAACTGTCTCTCGAGCCCTCTTTTTAATCTTTCCCCTCTCACTTTAGACCTACG
This sequence comes from Mobula hypostoma, assembly GCF_963921235.1. Lineage (NCBI taxonomy): Eukaryota > Metazoa > Chordata > Chondrichthyes > Myliobatiformes > Myliobatidae > Mobula > Mobula hypostoma. The sequence goes on from NC_086098.1 coordinate 60,609,785, forward strand.
CTAATTTAACCTAATTTAGAACTATGCACTTCAGACCTAGACAAATTTTAGACTCCCCTACCTTAGGAAGAAAACTGTGACAACATGCCTTATCCATGCCCTCATAATTTTATATAACCTTATAAGATCATCCATTTGCCTCCTACACTCCAGGAAAACTTGCCCAGCGTATCCAGTTTCTCCTTATTACTCAAGACATCCAGTCTGGGCAACATCCTTGTAAATTCCATTAATGCTTCTGTGATGTTCTTGTATGTTACTTTATCTTATTGGGAAGCCTCTGAAGAATACACATGTGCTATATGGCAATTTTTATGTAGCTACTTCCAAGAATATCTGTGGTATTACATTTAAGATTATGAAACTTACATTAAACTGAAGCAACACACAAAATGCTAGAGGAACTCAATTGGTCAGGCAGATTGTGTGAAGGGAAATAGACAGCTAGATTTTTGGATTGAGACCCTTCATCCAGACTGAAAGAGAGCAAGTATAAAATGGTGGAGGGAACTTTTAATACTGTCAATTTCCTCTCTATCTTTCATTCCAGAATAGTGGTCAACTGTTCATTTCCCTCCATAGATGTTACCTGAGTTTCTCCAGTTCTTCATATTTTGCTTCAGATTCTAGCATCTACAATCTCTGCATTTACCTTAAACTAGGTTGGCTGCTTCACATCCCTGGGATTTCATAATGATTTATATACTTGGGTAGTGTCTGATGAAGTATCTTTTGCATAGAGACTGTAATCAGCAGTTGGGATGATGAGTGATATCTATTTAAAGCGAGCTGATGGGGATGTGTAGGAAAATCAGAAAGGCAACTTTATTTTAGATATTAGAGCTTTCTATTGACTAATTGCATGGGACATTGATGATGCTTAATAAACCGCATGCAGTCCCTCTCATCATCAGAAATGTAAGTCAAACTGACCTGATGATAAGAGTACATAATGCTCATAGCTTTTTCCAAAATACCCAAAGTTAAATCAGCGCAGTTCATTTTAGCAAAGTCAGTTCCTTTGCCTTGAGATGCTGTATGTGAGTTAATAATGTTAATCATTGAGGTCAAGGAATACATTCAAATAAAGTCAATTAAAACTGGGTCACACCTTTAAGAATTCTTCTCAAGTCTGAACTCTCCAACCTGCACTTCAATCAAGTGAACCCCTCGCCAGGAGCTCCATCTGGCAATTTTGGGGTTTGGTGTTCAATTTGTAAGTTGGTAGAGACATTGACCAAAAGTCCTCTTTCTGGACTTGCACTCACGCAACTGATTGTGCACTCATGAAACTTTCTTAAATACTGTGGAAGGTATGAAAGTGTCACGTGGGGGGGAGAAAAAGAAACTAGTTTGAAGTGAGCAATGGATAACATTATTACAGGAGAAGAGTCCAAAAGCTGCAAATTTTAAGTGAGCAGAGAGAAAGTTTTGCAAAACATTTATTCAGGGCACTAATTTATGAAAGTCCAAGTTGGAGCAAGTATAGGTAGTGTGTGTATAGCTTAGAAACATAGCATAGTTCTTTTAAATTTTGTATGCGGCTCTCAGTTTCATGACAAACCCAATTTATGGCACTCTAACCTCCTAACATTAATTGCTAGGAGGTTAGAAGAGCCACTAAGAACATTCTGGAGGCTGCTGAAAAGGCCTCGCAGTGACTGTGGATCCGGAGGGGGGGGGGAATCCGTGGATTAGTGCGCCACTTGGACACAAGTCCGGGGCTGATCACCCCCGGCTGGGTCAACCGGGCAAGGGTGTCTGATGATTAAAGACCCAAAACACCCTATGACCCCGGGTTCATCACTGAAGACGTGTCCAAGTAGCACCAGAAGGTGTATTCTACAACTACTGGGGACGATGATATTCTTTCTACTTTGCCTTCTATCCTCAGCAGAATGTAAAACATATGCTGCCAGTAGCACTGGAAGCTATGAGATCACAAAGCTAGAGTCACTGACCTCAGCCATTGTATGAACATATGTGATGAGCTTGTGAGCTCCCTGTGGGATATTTCTGCAGAATTCAGGGCCTGTGCATGATAGGTTGAATTCATAACACAAGATTCAAGTGTCAGTAGTCCAAAATTAAATTTGTGAATGAAAATAAGATTACTGAATTGTAAAACATAGAAACATAGAAAATAGGTGCAGGAGTAGGCCATTCGGCCCTTCGAGCCTGCACCGCCATTTATTATGATCATGGCTGATCATCCAACTCAGAACCCAGCCTTCCCTCCATACCCCCTGACCCCTGTAGCCACAAGGGCCATATCTAACTTCCTTTTAAACATAGCTAATGAACTGGCCTCAACAGTTTGCTGTGGCAGAGAATTCCACAGATTCACCACTCTCTGTGTGAAGAAGTTTTTCCTAACCTCGGTCCTAAAAGGCTTCCCCTCTATCCTCAAACTGTGACCCCTCGTTCTAGACCTCCCCAACATCGGGAACAATCTTCCTGCATCTAGCCTGTCCAATCCCTTTAAAAAAACAGAGTTTGAAATCGGGACAGGAAGATGGGATGACGTTCACTAATGAAGTTGTCAATTGCTGTTCCCTAGCCTCAAAGTGTCACTTGCTCATTGAAAAGTTAACAACTCTAACTGTAACCATGAATTGATTTGCAATGAGTCTTCATCAGTTTCCTCCTGGATTAGAATTAAGGAAAATCACGGAAACCTCGTTAGAATCGTGCCTGAATAACGAACTTGTGCTTGATTTCATATTCAGTTGTGAAGCTTGATAGCCAAGGCTGGTTTTGTTGTTTCAAGCCATGTCACTCTCGTTAAATGTTCACGTTCTGATGAAGTAGAATATTGCAGTAGTTTCAATTATAGATCAATTTCCAACTGAATGCAAAAATGAGCACCTATTAGCTGTTAGGCATGACTGAAATGAATTTATCTTAATTTCCTTATTCTAATCCGGAAGGAGGACTTGTCATTCTTTTCGTGGAGGCATTTAAAGTTGCTGACTTTGTGTGAGAAAGTAATTATGTATGTATGCCTCCACTGCCCAATTATACCCAGGTGTTCAATTAACCTACTAATCTGTATATTTTTGGACTGAGGGAGGGCACTGGAGCATATGGAGGAATCCTACGTAGTCACAGGGCGAACATACAAACTCCTTATGGACTGTGGCGGGAATTGGACCTGGGTTGCTGGTGTCAGAATAGCTTTATGCTAACCGCCCTTAAATCACAAGTCTTGGCAGCTCAGCTGACTTGACTATTAATGTAAATTCCATTTTTTCAAAGGAATTTTGATCAGGACAAGGATTTACAACGCTTCTGATTCTAGCACAAATTAGGTAACACATGCTAAACGACATACTGGAGGAGACAGGCAGCATCAATTGAGAGTGTTTTGATTCGAAACTGAAAGATAGAGAGGTGCTAGCCAGTATAAAAAGGTGAAGCGAAAGGGTGAGCAAGTGGTGGTGGGTGATAGGTGAATCCATTTGATGAGGGGTGATAAGCAGATAGAAGAGGGGAGAGTGGAAATAAAGACAGAAGTTGGGAGGTGACAAAGGGTTGAGGATGGGAGAGGAAGGTGGAGCCTGGAATAAAGTGAGGGATTGGTGTTACGCCCCTTATGGATGAACAGCCAGGGAGTCATGAAGAGAATGATCCCTGTGGAAATGAGTGTGTGGTTGGGAGGGTGGAAAAGGTAAGGACCAGGGGAACTCTATTCCTGTTGTGAGGCAAATGGGGTAAGGGTAAAATTGTGCAAAATCGAGAAGATGCAGATCTATCAATAACAGTGGAGAGGGACCCCTGTTTTCTGAAAATGGAAGATGTGCCAGTTGTCCTGGAATCGAAGGCCTCATCTTGAGAAATTTGTTCCCTCACATTTTATACTGGCCACCTCCCTTCTATTCTTCTATCCAGATGAAGGGTCTCAACTTGAAAGATCTACTGTCCATTTAACTCTACCGATGCTGCCTGACTAAGGAGCTGGTGGTAGACCTGAGGAGAGCTAAGGTACCGGTGACCCCTGTTTCCATCCAGGGGGTCAGTGTCGACATGGTGGAGGATTACAAATACCTGAGGATATGAATTGACAATAAACTGGACTGGTCAAAGAACACTGAGGCTGTCTACAAGAAGGGTCAGAGCCATCTCTATGTCCTGAGGAGACTGAGGTCCTTTAACATCTGCCGGACGATGCTGAGGATGTTCTACGAGTCTGTGGTGGCCAGTGCTATCATGTTTGCTGTTGTGTGCTGGGCAGCAGGCTGAGGGTGGCAGACACCAACAGAATCAACAAACTCATTCGTAAGGCCAGTGATGTTGTGGGGATGGAACTGGACTCTCTCACGGTAGTGTCTGAAGAGAGGATGCTGTCTAAATTGCATGCCATCTTGGTCAATGTCTCCCATCCACTACATAATGTACTGGGTGAGCACAGGAGTACATTCAGCCAGAGACTCATTCCACCAAGATGCAGCACTGAGCGTCATAGGAAGTCATTCCTGCCTGTGGCCATCAAACTTTACAACTCCTCCCTTGGAGAGTCAGACACCCTGAGCCAATAGGCTGGTCCTGGACTTATTCCCTGGCACAATTTACGTATTACTATTTAACTATTGATGGTTTTATTACTATTTATTATTTATGGTGCAACTGAAAAAACAATTTCCCCCAGGATCAATAAAGTATGACTATGACTATGTATTCTGGGGGGGTTGAGATCATTAAGTGTTTGAGCTGTAAGTGCCGAGTATTTCCTCAGCTTCCTGCTTTGTGCTTTGCAGATGGAGGAAACAGTGGTGAATGAAGATTGAGTCAATCACTAAAGAAAAGCTTCTCTCTAAACTGCTTTTGTAGCCGCAGTATTTATCTGGCTAGTCCAGATAAGTTTCTTGTTGGTGGTTGGCGATGGTAAGGAATTTAATGATAATGCTGTTGAATATTGAGAGACAGCATTATTATTAATTTTAATAATATCAATTATGTATCTATGTTTACTGCAAGTACTGTCATTTTAGTGTTTGTAAGATTTAGAAAGTATGCCACCTGGATTATTACACACTAAAATTGCAGTGTTGGTATAAATCAATGTTGTGCACTAATATCATCATATACACTTACAACACGGTTTCTTGTGTTCTGTAACACCCTCACTCTGTATGTACGTCTGTGGCTCAGATCATTCAGTGGGTATTATTCTGTAGCAGTCAAGGCGATTGTAGCATCAGCGACAGGTGTAACTGTATCTAAACCTGCTGCTCGTGTTTTAAATTAGAAGGGTTTTTAAAAACGTATCTCAAAATAATAATTTGTTTTGTGAAAGATTTGCAACTTCCATCGCGATAAAATGGTAGTTGCAGTAAGTGTCACTCTGTAGAAGACAGTTTTATTCTCTTAATCTTGTCTAAGAATTCAGACATATTAAGTTGTTATTTTTTGTAAATCAGTTTTAAATGTGTGTAGCTTTGATGGAAAAAGAAGGATTGATGCCTTGAAATTATACAGGACAGTGTTCAAACACCACAGCATTGGCTTTGTGTCTTACTTCACAGAGACTTGATGATGAACGTTGAAAGTGGCTAGCACAGTTAGGGATGTCTTCATTGAATGTAGTAATATGTTCTGATCCCTATACCATACTTGTGTATTCATGGGCATATAAGTAATTCCATACTGAGGCTGGTGGGAAGGGGAGTTCTGGGAGAGAGTGGGTAGTGTTACATAGAAACATAGAAAATAGGTGCAGGAGTAGGCCATTCGGCCCTTCGAGCCTGCACCGCCATTCAGTATGGTCATTGCTGATCATCCAACTCAGAACCCTGTACCATCCTTCCCTCCATACCCCCGATCCCTTTAGCCACAAGGGCCATATCTAACTCCCTCTTAAATATAGCCAATGAACTGGCCTCAACTGTTTCCTGTGATAGAGAATTCCACAGATTCACCACTCTCTGTGTGAAGAAGTTTTTCCTAATCTCTTTCCTAAAAGGCTTCCCCTTTATCCTCAAACTGTGACTCCTCGTTCTGGACTTCCCCAACATTGGGAACAATCTTCCTGCATCTAGTCTGTCCAATCCCTTTAGGATTTTATATATTTCAATAAGATCCCCTCTCAATCTTCTAAATTCCAACGAGTATAAGCCTAGTTCATCCAGTCTTCCATCATATGAAAGACCTGCCATCCTAGGAATCAATCTGGTGAACCTTCTTTGTACTCCGTCTACGGCAAGGATGTCTTTCCTCAGATTAGGGGACCAAAACTGCGCACAATACTCCAGGTGTGGTCTCACCAAGGCCTTGTACAACTGCAGTAGTACCTCCCTGCTCCTGTACTCGAATCCTCTTGCTATAAATGCCAACATACCATTCGCCTTTTTCACCGCCTGCTGTACCTGCATGCCCACTTTCAATGACTGGTGTATAATGACACCCAGGTCTCGTTGCACCTCCCCTTTTCCTAATCGGCCACCATTCAGATAATAATCTGTTTTCCTGTTTTTGCCACCAAAGTGGATAACCTCACATTTATCCACATTAAATTGCATCTGCCATGAATTTGCCCACTCACCTAACCTATCCAAGTCACCCTGCATCCTCTTAGCATCCTCCTCACAGCTAACACTGCCGCCCAGCTTCGTGTCATCCGCAAACTTGGAGATGCTGCATTTAATTCCCTCATCCAAGTCATTACTATATATTGTAAACAACTGGGGTCCCAGCTCTGAGCCTTGCGGTACCCCACTAGTCACTGCCTGCCATTCTGAAAAGGTCCCGTTTATTCCCACTCTTTGCTTCCTGTCTGTCAACCAATTCTCTATCCACATCAATACCTTACCCCCAATACCGTGTGCTTTAAGTTTGCACACTAATCTCCTGTGTGGGACCTTGACAAAAGCCTTTTGAAAATCCAAATATACCACATCCACTGGTTCTCCCCTATCCACTCTACTAGTTACATCCTCAAAAAATTCTATGAGATTCGTCAGACATGATTTTCCTTTCACAAATCCATGCTGACTTTGTCCGATGATTTCACCGCTTTCCAAATATGCTGTTATCACATCTTTGATACCTGACTCTAGCATTTTCCCCATCACCGAAGTTAGGCTAACCGGTCTATAATTCCCCGGTTTCTCTCTCCCTCCTTTTTTAAAAAGTGGGGTTATATTAGCCACCCTCCAATCCTGAGGAACTAGTCCAGAATCTAAAGAGTTTTGAAAAATTATCACTAATGCATCCACTATTTCTTGGGCTACGTCCTTAAGCACTCTGGGATGCAGACCATCTGGCCCTGGGGATTTATCTGCCTTTAATCCCTTCAATTTACCTAACACCACTTCCCTACTAACGTGTATCTCCCTCAGTTCCTCCATCTCACTGGACCCTCTGTCCCCTACTATTTCCAGAAGAGTATTTATGTCCTCCTTAGTGAAGACAGAACCAAAGTAATTATTCAATTGGTCTGCCATGTCCTTGCTCCCCATAATCAATTCACCTGTTTCTGTCTGTAGGGGACCTACATTTGTCTTAACCAATCTTTTTCTTTTCACATATCTATAAAAGCTTTTACAGTCAGTTTTTATGTTCCCTGCCAGTTTTCTCTCATAATCTTTTTTCCCCTTCCTAATTAAGCCCTTTGTCCTCCTCTGCTGAAATCTGAATTTCTCCCAGTCCTCAGGTGAGCCACTTTTTCTGGCTAATTTGTATGCTTCTTCTTTGGAATTGATACTATCCCTAATTTCCCTTGTCAGCCACGGGTGCACTACCTTCCTTGATTTATTCTTTTGCCAAACTGGGATGAACAATTGTTGTAGTTCATCCATGCGATCTTTAAATGCTTGCCATTGCATATCCACCATCAACCCTTTAAGTGTCATTTGCCAGTCTATCTTAGCTAATTCACATCTCATACCTTCAAAGTTACCCTTCTTTATGTTCAGAACCTTTGTTTCTGAATTAACTATGTTACTCTCCATCTTAATGAAGAATTCCACCATATTATGGTCACTCTTACCCAAGGGGCCTCTCATGACAAGATTGCTAATTAACCCTTCCTCATTGCTCAATACCCAGTCTAGAATAGCCTGCTCTCTAGTTGGTTCCTCGACATGTTAGTTCAAAAAACCATCCCGTATACATTCCAAGAAATCCTCTTCCTCAGCACCCTTACCAATTTGGTTCACCCAGTCTACATGTAGATTGAAGTCACCCATTATAACTGCTGTTCCTTTATTGCACACATTTCTAATTTCCTGTTTAATACTATCCCCAACCTCACTACTACTGTTAGGTGGCCTGTACATAACTCCCACCAGCATTTTCTGCCCCTTAGTGTTATGCAGCTCTACCCATATCGATTCCACATCCTCCCGGCTAATGTCCTTCCTTTCTATTGCGTTAATCTCCTCTTTAACCAGCAATGCTACCCCACCTCCTTTTCTCCCATCCTTGGTCACCCTGGAGCCATGTCTCTGTGATCCCAACTATATCATGTTCATTAATAACAATCTGCACTTTTAATTCATCCATCTTGTTACAAATGCTCCTTGCATTGACACACAAAGCCTTCAGGCTCACTTTTACAACACTCTTAGCCCTTGTACAATTATGTTGAAAAGTGTCCCTTTTTGATTTTTGTACACAATGCGTCTCAGAATCAATAACTAAAATGAGGAGACTCAAAAGACTGCAAATGCTAAAATCTGGAGTAACAAACAATCCAAGCTTCTGCATCGTGACTGGGAATCAGGAATTATAACGATCTCTTTTTCCCTGAGGTTTCTGTTAGTCAGGGTTGACAATGGATATTGTGTCCTAGTTTTCGAGATGCGCAAGACAGGGCAGTACCATATGGAGAGCAAATTGTTGCCCATGTAACAAGCTCCTCCCCTCCACACATCTGATGAACCCAAAGGAACGGCAGAGACTAATACAGTCTGGTACCACCAGTGTCACAGGAGTTGCCAGTCAACATTGACCTCACTGTAGGACTGCCTTAGGGGCGCCAGCTCCGGATTTTTCTCTCAGGGTTTACTCACAAACCCTTCCCCATGAGTGGGTATATCCGCAAGGCAGGAGAAGTTTGAGATCAGTTTTCCTTCTCCTAGATGAGCTGTCAACCATGGCTGACATGCTCTATCTGCCGGAAGCAACTGGTTTTAAGGCACCAATAACCCTTCTGCTGTCAGTAGAAACGGTTCTGCCAGGCTCAGTAGCTAAGCCACACGTGAAGGCCAGGAGCTGGACTTGTTTGTCAGAGGCTATCTGAGGCGCACATCATTGGGAGCATTTAATAGGTAGTGGGAGCTTGTCCCCATTACCTCCCCCAGCTATAAGAACCTTAAGGATCTATTCTTCACTCACTTCATAATATTAGAGCAAAGTAGGTCAAGAGGAGTCGATGGGGAAATGAGGTAGCATGGGACTGCTTTGGGAAAGAGGCCAGGATGAAAGGGATTGGTTCCTGAAGTGTCCTACGGGGGTATTTCAGAGATGATGGTTATCATCAAGACTATGTCCAAAGTTGAGCTACCATAAGCAGTAAGACTTTGAGTTACAGTGGGCCTTTTTGAAATTGATGGTCTGCATTGGGCAGGAGCAGGGATCTTTTCAACATACTGTGAAACTAAATTCATATGCTGTAAGGTTTAAGCAAGAGGCCTGCACTCGTACATGCCACATATGCAGCGATAACTCTCAGAAATTATAGCTAGACATATGATGTTTATAATTGAAAAGCTGGAAGAAAAATCATGGAAGAGAAATGGATCACACTTCACAAATAAGAACATAAAGCATGAAGACAAGAAATTCTGTAGATGCTGGAGGTCCAAAGCAACACACAGAAAATGCTGGAGGAACTCAGCAGGTCAGGCAGCATCTATAGAAATGAATAAACAGTCAATTTTTCGGGCCAAGACCCTTCTTCAGGACTGGAAATGGAGGAAGAATAAAAAGGGAGGGGGGAGGGAAAGAAGGATAGCTGGAAGGTGATAGGTGAAGCCAGGTGGTTGGGAAAGATAAAAGGCTTGAGATGAAGGAATTGGAGAGGAGGGTTGACCACAGGACAAAGGGAAGGAGAGGGACCAATAAGGTGTAGGTGATAGACAAGTGAAGAAAAAAGGTAAGAGGCCAGAGTGAGCAATAGAAGAGGGGAGTAGGAGAGAGTTTTTTCTTAACTGGAAGGAGGCTACCCATATAAGGTGTTGCTCCTTTCCCCTGAGGGTGGCCTCATCATGGCACAAAAAATAGGCCATGGACTGATACGTTGGATCGGGAATGGGAATTAAAATGTCGGGAAGTTCTGCTTTTGGCGAATGGACTGGAGGTGCTCGATGAAGCAGCCCCCCAATTTATGACAGGTCTCAACAATGCAGAGGAGATGACATCAGGAGCGCTGGATGCAATAGACGACCCCAGCAGATATTCAGGTGCAATGTTGCCTCAGCTGCAAGGACTGCCTGGGGCCCTGATTGGAGGCCAGAGAGGAAGTGAATAGGGAGGTGTAGCACTTCAGCTACTTGTAGGGATAAGTGCCAGGAGGGAGATTAGTGGGGATGGTTAAGGGCATCATGGAGGGGATTTCTCCATGGCAGAAAGCGGGGGAGGGGGTGGTGTGGGGGGGAAGGTAAAGGTGTATTTAGTGGTAGGATGCATTTGGAGATGGTGGAAGTTACAGAGAATGATCTATTGGATATGGAGATTCATGGGGTGGTAGGCGAAGACAAGAAACTCTATCATTTTAACGTGATGGGAAGATGGAGTAAGCACAGAACTTCAGGAAATGGAGGAGATGCGGGTGGGTTTAACAAAAATGGTGGAGGAAGGGAAACCCTGCTCTTTGATGGAGAGAACCTCTGCTTTCCTGGAAAGGAAGACCTCCTGCTGGGAATAGATGCAGTGGAGATTAGGGAACTGAGAAAAGGGAATAACTTTCTTTTATTGAGAAAGAAGCAGAGAGCTTTAAGGCCTTCTTGACTGGGGATAAAACTGCAATGGGACTGGACATCCATGTTGAAAATGAGGCAGTCAGGGCTAGGGAATTGAAAGTTGGAGAGGAGATCGAAAGCCTGAAGGGTTGCAGATGTACGTGGGAAGGGACTGAACTTGGTGATAGGATGGAGTCAAGGTAAGAGGATACTTGTTCAGTGGAGTAGGAGCAGGCAGAGACAATGGACCTACCTGGACAGTCAGGTTTGTGTGCTTTTTAAAAAAAAACTAGAAGCAAGCAGTGTAGGGTAAGAGAATGATGAGTTTGGTGGTAGTGGATGGGAGTTCTCCAGTGTTGATGAGGTCAGTAATGGTTTCAGAGACAGTTTTCTGACAGTCCAGAATGGGGTCCCCTTCAAAGTGGTAGGTATGAGGAAGTGACTGAGATTTGCTGCCTGGCCTCAGCAAGGTAGAGGTCAGTGTGCCACACTGCACCAGCACCCCCATTGTCTGCAGCTCTGATAGCAAGGTTGGGTTTGGTGCTGAGAGAGTGGAGGGCAGTGCGTTCAGAGGGGGTAAGGTTGGAGGAGGAGAGAGGAGTGCTGAAATTGAGCTGGTTGATGTGTCATCAACAATTAGAGATGAAAAGATCCAGGCAGGCAGGGACCAGGGGCGTCCACTGAGAGGAGGAGGAGTGGAGACAGGACAATAGACAATAGGTGCAGGAGTAGGCCATTTGGCTCTTCAAGCCAGCTCCACCATTCACTGTGTTCATGGCTGATCATCCACAATCAGTACCCTCTTCCTGCCTTCTCCCCATATCCCTTGACTCTGCTATCTCTAAGAGCTCTACCTAACTCTTTCTTGAAAGAATCCAGAGAATTGACCTCCATTGCTGCCTTAGGCAGAACATTTCACAGATCCACAATCCTCTGTGTTTAAAAAAAAAAGACTCTGTTCTAAATGGTCTACCCTTTATTCTTAAACTGTGGCCTCTGGTTCTGGACTCACTGTTGTAGGGTGAAGATTTCTTGCCAAAGAAGCGGGCTCAGAGACTGAGGTGGCGGGAGAAGAGCTTGGCATCCTAGTGGGCATGGAACTTACTGAGGTACTGGAGAAGTGGGACAAAAGCAAGACCCTTATTGAGGACAGAACATTCTGTTTCAGAGGGGAAGGTCAATGGGAATGGTGAAGATACGGCATGGTTAGAGCTGGGATTGAAGGGGGGGGTGGAGTGTATTGGAGGCATCCGAGGAAGGGGGAGGGGTGGGGTATACATGGAAGTTAAGGTGGGAGGAAGATGGAGGTTCTGAGGATCCAAGATACTGAGAGACACAGGATTGGAGAGTGGGGGAAGAGAAGCCCGGGGCCAGTGAGGAATGTCTTGGTCTGGAGGTGCTAGTGGCCAGGACTAGAGCCGGAGCTGCTTTGAGGATTCAAGAGGTAATGGTGGAGCCTGAGAGACCTGGGGTTGGGGAGAATGGGAACCTATTGTGTTTTGTGGATTTTCTGTGTATGTCCACAAGATAACCAATCTCAGGGCTCTATGTGATGACATATGTGTACTTTGATAATAAATTTACTTTGAACTTTGCAACACAGAGCAATATGCCAATTGCCTTCATAACATGCTGCATGTGCCTTCTAACATCCTTTGACTCGTGCACAAGGACAGCTAGATTGTTCTGTATTTTATTCATTTACTGTCTTGTTGCATTTAGTTAATAATAATCTGCATTCTGATTCTTCTTACTCAGGTGCTCATCATTTTCCCATATTAAACTCCATTTGCCAAGTTTATGCACCTACTGACTTGCTATATCCTGTTGCAGTATCACAATGTCCTCTGTGTAATATGCTATTCCATTTAGTTTTGGGTCATTGGCAAAATGGGGTACATTTTACCCCATTCTCCAGCTCATTAATATAAATAGTAAGTAATTAAGGGTTAGGAACAGATCTCTGGCGTACTTCACTGGTTGCACCCTTCCAACCTGAAAAAGGTTCCATTTATTGCATAAAACCTAAGAGCAGGATTGAGGCCACTTGGCCCGTGGAGTCTGCTCTGCCATTCGATCATGGCTGAATTTTTTTCAGCTCCATTCTCCTGCCTACTCCAGTAGCACTTAACTGAGAGTCAGAGATCTCCATACCTTCACCACTCACAGCTGAAGAAATTTCTCCTCATCTCAGTGCTAAAGGGATATCCCTTTATTCTGAGGCCATATTCAGTAAAGGACGTACCAGTGGTCATTGTAAATTGATCCATGTTTTGGCTAGAATTAAATCTGGATTTGCTGGGTGTTGTGAATCAAAGGGCCAGAAGGGCCTATTCTGCACTGTATCTCGAAATAAATTTTAATGCATGTGGATGCTCATAATTAATATTTGTCATACTCTTTGATTAGCTAATAGTGGTTTTGTCTGTGATTATGGTATTACTCCCCATCATATAAGGTAGAACAGTCTTCGACTCCTTAAACACAAGAGATTCTACAGATACATGTTACATTCTGCAGATGCTGGAGATCCAGAATAATACTCTCCAAATGCTGGAGGAACTTATCATGTCAGGTGGCATCTATGGAAATGAACATACAGTTGACGTTTCGGGTAAACCTCCTCCTTTTGATTGTAGGAGGAAACTGAACCACCTGGAGAAAAGCATTGCATTCCACGGGGAGGACGTACAGCCCCTTTGTAGATGACGTCAGAATTGAACTCTGAACTCCACCCTGTACTGCAATAGCATTGTGTTAACCGCTACACTACCGTTGTGCCCAGGTGGAGAGTAGTAGTCACATAAAAACGTGTGGGAGCAAGTCAGATTAATGAAGCCTGCCAGTTGGACCAGCATTCTTGCAATAAGAGGTAATGGCTTTTGTTCCTCTAGTAACTGGATATTGAATGCTAGTAATGGTATCACTGACTTTGGATGTGAATGATGATGGGACAGTACTCTGAGGGGTAACTGGGGGTCAAAAACATTGTTCTATTTTGCTGTTGAGCCTTGCACTGGAGATATGTGCAGACAGATGAATATCTGTTCCATGATGTTTGACTAAGTAGCTGAGGTCAGAAAAGATCATTTTTTTTAACAACCCTGAGAATTTTGACAAGGAGGTGCCCAGTCCCTGTATGAAACTTGAAATAGGAGCAACTGTCCATTCCACTGAATTTTGTGTTGCCTCTACCATTAATTTCTTTCAATGGTATGGATCGGAGACGAATTCTGGACAAGTGTCCCAACTCAGTCCTGTCTTAGGAAGTGGAAATTATAATTTGATTGTTGTACCATGCCAATATCTTTAAGAAAAAGCATTTCGGGATGTATATTGTATACATTTCTCTGACATTAAAAATACCTTTGAAACTGTGACAACAGAGATGTAAACAACATCACTAATCAAATTGCCTCTTGGTAGGTACTAGGAAACCACTCAGTGAATTGATGAAATGTTACAAAACATTGGTCTTTTTTCCAGCATCGGAATGTATTGATTTTTCCAACTGTGTTGAGCATTCATTTACTTTGAAAACCCATTTTGTGCTTGAATTGCCAATTCTGCTTAAAGCAATGCTGCCTTCACGTAACAACAGTACTCTGTGATACAAGTCATGCAGAAATGTCTATCTTTTACAGAGCATGACCGATTCATTAAGCTTTTAGAGATGGTTTACTGACAGCCCAAAGATAAAATGGATTGCTGCCCACCAGTTATTCTCGCATGCGATTAAACAAAGACTTTTGTGAGAAGAATTAATGACAATGCAGAGTTTTATTCTGTTGATGTACCATACTCTGGCCCATTTCATAAGATTATGAACAGATCAGTTCTGATGCAATGGCACAGATGGTGTTTGTAATTTTCAATATGCTAGGCTCTGCTTTCTGATGCCCAGTTACCCGTTGCAACAGATGCAGAACTTGTTCTGTACATTGTAATCAGAGTTGACAATTAACTGTTAACGTAAAGTTCATCTTAAAAATAACATCGTTTGCCATAATGCAAAAAGTATATGAAATAAATCAATTTATCTTACTTTAAAACATAATTTTCAAAGCTCGTTGAGAAAAAATGCTGCCTAATTTACATAGCCACATGTTTTTGTCAATAGCTGTTCTGCATTTAAAACAAAATCCATATTGCATCTGAGGCAAGAAGTACTAATATTTGGAAAACTGAACTGCAATTCAAAACAGTCGAAAAAGTCAGTGCAATAGTGTTAATAGATTTGTGTTCTTACAGAAAGGAAAATAGTGGGGTTGATAACTTGGAATTGATCTGAAAGCTGTAAGTTTCTGTCTGGTAGTTTTCAAACAATTGTAATTTACCCTGGTGTATCCAACTGTTTCAACTGGCATCGATGGTTTAAGTTAAGTGCACAACACTTTCATTTGCTGGTTCTGACTATTGGCCTTCTTTGAATATTGGCCCATGGAAACATTCTCTGACCCTAGTAAATTGTTCAATATGCAGCTGAGGCTCTCTAAACAGCTGCAGTTTCTTTTAGTACCCTTGGGTAAGTGCCATTAAGACCTGGAAGTTAATCTGTTTTTAAACCAGTGTTATTTCTAATTTGAAATAAAAAATTTTGTTTACTAGTTAATTTCAATCCTGGCAACTGAGCAGACTTACAAAGAAGCTTATTCATTGTGTGCAGTAGTCCTCAAAAATATTGTTTTAGGGCTATTCTGTACCACGGAGGATTATTGGCACTGACCATAATGCTATAAGATATATTACAGGCTGCTGAAGAGATAGCAGCTGCATTCGTTATTATCTTTCAAGAATCACTTGATTCTGGCATGGTTCCAGAGGACTGGAAAAGTGCATATGTCACTCACTCTTTAAGAAGGGAGGAAGGCAAAAGAAAGGAGATTATAGGCCATAAGACATGGGAGCAGAATTAGGCCATTCAGCCCATTGAGTCTGCACCACCATCCCATCATGGCTGGTCCTGGATCCCACTCAACCCCGCACACCTGCCTTCTCACTATATCCTTAGATGCCCTGACTGATCAGGAAACTCTCAACTTCTGCCTTAAGTATACCCACACGGACTTGGCCTCTGCCGCAGTCTGTGGCAGAGAATTCCACAGATTCACTACTTCCCGGCTAAAAAAAAAATTACTCCTTGCCTCTGTTTTTTAAAAAGTCACCCCTCAATTTTGAGGCTGTGCCCTCTAGTTCCGGATGCCCCCACCAGAGGAATCATCCTCTCCACAACCACCCCATCGAGTCCTTTCAACATTCAGTAGGTTTCAATGAGATGCCCCTGCATTCTTCTAAATTCCAATGAGTACAGGCCCAAAGCTGCCAGACACTCCTCATATGTTAACCCCTTCATTCCCAGAATCATCCTTGTGAACCTCCTCTGGACTCAGTCCAATGACAACACATCCTTTCTGAGATATGGGGCCCAAAATTGTTAGGCCAGTTAGCCTAACCTCAGGGGTTGGGAAACATCCATTATTAAGGATGAGGTTTCCTATTGTGGGGGTGTTCAGAACTGGAAGACACAGCCTCAAGGACCCTCTAGGACAAGAGTTAAGGAAAAAGAAAATTAGCTAGAGAGTAGTGAATCTGTGGAATGCTCTGCCATAGACAGTTGTGGAGGCCAAGACTGTGGGTATATTTAAAGCAAAATTGGTATTTTCCTGATTGGTCAGGGCATCAAAGGTTATGGCAAGAAGGGGTGTATATGGGGTTGAATGGGATATGGGATCAGCCATGATGGAACGGTGGAGCAGTCTTGATGGGCTGAATGGCCCAGTTCTGCTTTTATGTGTTACAGTCTTATGGTCTTGTATACTGCTGGAACAAAATTAGGGCTTTCAGTCTGTTGGTTCTGTGCCACCATTCAATCATGGCTGATTTTGTTTTTAAGTCTACTCTCCTGCATCTTACCCATAACACTTAATTGCCTTCCCAATTGAGAACCTATCAATCTCTGCCTTTAGTCGTGGAGGTCAATGACTTGTCACCCACAACCCTCTGTAACAGCAAGTTCCACAGATTCATTGTATAGCTGAAGAATGTCCTCATCTCAATTTTAAAACTGTGTCTCTGTAAATGGACATTTCTAAAGCTGCTCCTTTGGATTCCCGACTCTCTTTCAAATGGAAACATCCTTCTGTGTCCACCCTATTCAGCCTTTCAGTATCTGACAAACCTTTCAGCACTGGTGCTAATTTGTCCTTGGTCAGTTGTACTAATCATGGGATAGGGTATTCCCACATTGCCATTAAAATTTGATCCCACTAATCTCCCGCCAGACTTTTTTCCCTGCAAGCACCTAAGTGCTACATCTGCCCATCCACCTCCTCCCTCACTTCCATTCAGAGCCTCAAACAGTCCTTCCAGGCGAGGCAACACTTCAACTGCAAACCTGCTGGGATCGTCTTTTGTCTGATGCTCCTGATGCAGCCTTTACATCAGTGACACCCATCATAAATTGGGGAACCACTTTGTCAAGTGCCTTGGGCACCATCCACCACAAGGGACCAAACTTTTAAATTCTGATTCCCATTCCCGTTCCGTCATGGTCAGGCTATGGCCTCTTGTGCCAATATCTTTTATATTCTGTCTGGAGGAGCAACACCTTGTATTCCGTCTGGGTACCCTCCAACCTGATGGTAAATATATCAATTTCTCCTTCTGGTAAACAAATTACACTCCTCCCCCACCCCGTCCTCTTCATGCCTGCACTCTGTCCTTTTACTACTTCTCACCTGCCCATTACTTCCCCCTGGGTCTCCACCTCCTTCCATTTCTCCCATGGTCCACTCTCCTCTCCTATCAGATTCTTTCTTCTCCACCTCTTGACCTTTCCCACCCACCTGGCTTCATCTATCACCTTCCAGCTAGCCTCTCTTCCCTCACCCCACCTTTTTAATTCTGGCATCTTTCCCCCTTCCTTCTCAGTCCTGAAGAAGGGTCTCAACCTGAAATGTCGACTGTTTATTCATTTTCATAGGTACTATCTGACCTGCTAAGATTCTCCAGCATTTAGTGTGTTGTTTGATTCCATTACCTTCAAAGCTTTAATCCCCTGGGGGGGGGGGGAAATGTTCCTACCTTGTTCTGCCCAAAGCTTCTTAGGATAGCATTTCTGCTTTAGATGTAGTTAGGGAATTGCTTAAAAAATGTTCTTAGATCTGAGGTTCAGCTTGAAGCTATAAATTTAATAGTCAAAGGCAAGAGTGCTCTCATTGGGTCATATTTAATCCCTGAAGTCACTTGCCTGTTTCGGATTGTCGCACAAGGTGCAACAACAAATCAAACACAAATACGTTAATAAATATGATATAAATGTTTGCACAATATGATTTAATTCATTCTCAGATTAAGTTTGAAACTATATTGCTATGCTAAAACAGTTAATTTTAAGACATTGTTTTCAGAGGATTGCTTCCTAATTGAAGCTGAAGACTGAGATCTGTGAATTACATCATATTTATTTTCAGACCACAGGCCATGTGTTGCCAGGAGATATAATATACTTTCTGCATGGAATATAGAGCAATAGGACCCTATATGTAGATGTCTACTCATTATTGTATAAAATAGTCCCTTTTCTTTAAACATTTTAAAACTTAAACAACTTAAACTGGTGTTTTGTGCTCTGTGTCAGATGTGGGAAGTCTGGGAGACTCCCAGCCTGCAGGACAGCCACATCTGCGCCAGGTGCATCGAGCTGCAGCTCCTTAGGGACCATGTTAGGGAACTGGGGATGCAGTTCGATGACCTTCGTCTGGTCAGGGAGAGTGAGGAGGTGATAGAGAGGAGCTATAGGCAGGTTGTCACCCTGGGGCCTGGGGAGACAGATAAGTGGGTAACAATCAGGAGAGGGAAGGGCAGGAGTCAGAAGCTAGAGAGCACCCCTGTGGCTGTCCCCCTTAACAGTAAGTACTCCTGTTTGAATACTGTTGGCGGAGGGGGGCCGGGGGGGGGGGAATGACCTACCTGGGGCAAGCAACAGTGGCCGCGTCTCTGGCATAGAGTCAGACCCCGTGGCTCAGAAGGGTAGGGAAAGGGAAAGGACGAGGGTGGCAGCAGTGACAGGGGACTCTATAGTTCGGGGGGCAAACAGACGATTCTGTGGACGCAGGAAATAAGTACGGATGATAGTTTGCCTCCCATGTGCCAGGATCCAGGGTCTGGGATGTTTCTGATCACGTCCATGATATCCTGAAGTGGGAAGGAGAACAGCCAGAGGTTGTGGTACATATTGGTACCAATGACATAGGCAGGAAAAGGGATGAGTTCCTGAAAGCAGACTACAGGGAGTTAGGAAGGAAGTTGAGAAGCAGGACCACAAAGGTAGTCATCTCGGGATTGCTGCCTGTGCCACATGACAGTGAGTATCGGAATAGAGTGAGGTGGAGGATAATGCTTGGCTGAGGGATTGGAGCAGAGGGCAGGGATTCAGATTTCTTTTGGGGCAGGTGTGACCTGTACAAAAAGGATGGGTTACACCTGAATCCCAGAGGGACAAATATCCTGGCGGGGAGGTTTGCTAAGGGTATTGGGGAGAGTTAAACTAGATTTGCTGGGGGGTGGGAACCAAACTGAAGAGGCAGTTGGCTCACAAATAAAGAAAGCTTGGAGACAGTGCGAGAGGGAGGATAGGGAGGTGATAGAGAAGGGATGAGCTCAGACTGGTGGTTTGAGATGTGTCTATTTTAATGTAAGGAGTATTATGAACAAAGTGGATGAGCTTAGAGTGTGGATCAGTACTTGGAGCTTTGATGTTGTGACCATTACAGAGAGTTAGATGGTTTAGGTGCAGGAATGGCTACATAAAGTTTCAGGCTTTAGATGTTTCAGAAAGTACAGGGAGGGAGGCAAAAGAGGTGGGGGCATGGCACTGTTGATCAGAGATAGTGTCATGGCTGCAGAAAGGGAGGAAGACATGGAGGGATTGTCTACGGAATCTCTGTGGGTGGAAGTTGGGAAAGGAAGGAGTCAATAACTCTACTGGGTGTTTTTATTGATCACCCAATATTAACAGGGACATTGAGGAGCAGATGGGGAGAGAGATTCTGGAAAGGTGTAATAATAACAAGGTTGTTGTGGTGGGAGATTTTAATTTCCCAAATATCGATTAGCATGTCCCTAGAGTGAGGGGTTTAGATGGGTGGAGTTTGTTAGGTATGTTCAGGAAGGTTTCTTGACACAATATGTAGATAAACCTACAAGAGGAGAGGCTGTACTTGATCTGGTATTGGGAAATGAACCTGGTCAGGTGTCAGTTCTCTCAGTGGGAGAGCATTTTGGAGATAGTGGTCACAATTTTATCTCCTTTATCATAGCATTGGAGAGGGATAGGAACAGACAAGTTAGGAAAGTGTTTAATTGGAGTAAGGGGAAATATGAGGCTATCGGGCAAGAATTTGGAAGCATAAATTGGGAACAGATGTTCTCAGAGAAACATACAGAAGAAATGTAGCAAATGTTCAAGGGATATTTGTGTGGAGTTCTGCATAGGTACATTCCAGTGAGACAGGGAAAGGATGGTAGGGTACAGGAATTGTGGTGTACAAAGGCTGTTGTAAATCTAGTCAAGAAAAGAGCTTATGAAAGGTTCAAAAAAACTAGGTAATGATAAAGATCTAGAAGATTATAAGGCTAGCAGGAAGGAGCTCATGAAAGAAATTAGAGCTAGAAGGGGCCATGAGAAGGCCTTGGCAGACAGTATTAAGGAAAACCCCAAGGCATTCTACAAGTATGTGAAGAGCAAGAGGATAAGACGTGAGAGAATTGGACCAATCAAGTGTGACAGTGGAAAAGTGTGTATGGACCTGGAGGAGATGGCAGAGGTACTTAATGAATACTCTGCTTCAGTATTCACTATGGAAAAGGATCTTGGTGATTGTAGTGGTGATTTGCAGCAGACTGAAAAGCTTGAGCATGTAGATATTAAGAAGGAGGATGTGCTGGAGCTTTTGGAAAGCATCAAATTGAATAAGTCACCGGGACTGGATGAGATGTACTCCAGACTACTGTAGGAGGCAAAGGAGGAGATTTCTGAGCCTCTGGCAATGATCAATGGGGATGGGAGAGGTTCCGGAGGATTGGAGGATTGTGGATGTTGTTCCATTATTCCAGAAAGGGAGTAGAGATAGCCCAGGAAATTATAGACCAGTGAGTCTTACTTCAGTGGTTTGTAAGTTGATGGAGAAGATCCTGAAAGGAAGGATTTATGAACATTTGGAGAGGCATAATATGATTAGGAATAGTCAGTATGGCTTTGTGAAAGGCAGGTCATGCCTTACAAGCCTGATTGAAATTTTTGAGGATATGACTAAACACATTGATGAAGGTAGAGTAGAAGATGTATTGTACATAGACGTTAGCAAGGTATTTGACAAGGTAACCCATACAAAGCTTATTGAGAAAGTAAGGAGGCATGGGATCCAAGGGGACATTGCTTTGTGGATCCAGAACTTGTTTGCCCACAGAAAGCAAAGAGTGGTTGTAGACGGGTCATATTCTGCATGGAGGTCAGTCATCAGTGGTGTGCCTCAGGGATCTGTTCTGGGGCCCCTACTCTTTGTGACTTTTATAAATGACCTCGATGAGGAAGTGGAGGGATGGGTTAGTAAATTTGCTGATGGCACAGTTTGGAGGTGTTGTGGATAGTGTGGAGTGCTGTCAGAAGTTGCAGTGGGACTTTGATAGGATGCAAAACTGGGCTGAGAAGTGGTAGATGGAGTTCAACCCTGATGAGTGTGAGTTGGTTCATTTTGGTGGTCAAATATGATGACAGAATATAGTATTAATGGTAAGACACTTGGTAGTGTGGAGGATCAGAGGGATCTTGGGGTCAGAGTCCATAGCACACTCAAAGCTGCCGTGCAGGTTGACTGTGTGATTAAGAAAGCATACGGTACATTGGCCAATCGTGGGATTGAGTTTAGGAGCTGAGAGATAATGTTGCAGCTATATAGGATCCTGGTCAGACCCCACTTGAAGTACTGTGCTCAGTTCTGGTCACCTCACTACAGGAAGGATGTGGAAACCATAGAAAGGGTGCAGAGGAGATTTACAAGGATGTTGCCTGGATTGGGGAGCATGCCTATGATAGGAAAAGGGAGGGGGTCCTAAAGAGAGAATTTAAGGGACTAGGTAGAAAGCTGAAGAGCAGGACTTCCAGGGTAGTAACCTCTGGATTATATCCTGTACCACTTGCCAGTGAGGGTAAGAATAGGATAATTTGGCAGATGAATGTGTGGCTGAGGAACTGGTGCAGGGGGCAGGGTTTCAGATTTCTGAATCATTAGGATCTCTTCTGCGGAAGGTATGACCTTTACAAAAGGGGCAGGTTACACCTAAACCTAAGGTGAACCAATAACTTTGCAGGCAGGATTGCTAGAACCGTTGGGATGTATTTAAACTAAGTTGGCATGGGGATAGGAAACTGAGTGATAGGGCTGAGGGTGGGGCAGTTGGTATATAAGCAGAGGCAATGTGTAGTGAGACTGACAGGAAGGACAGGCAGATGATAGAGCAAAATTGCAGTCATGAAGGGTGACGACTACAGGATTGAAGGAGTTGAATGCATGCAATATACGGAATAAGGTAGATGATCTTGTGGAGCAGTTAAAGATCGGGGGGTATGGTGTTGTGGCCATCACTGAGTTATGGCTGACAGAAGATTGTAGATGGGAGCTTAACATCCAAGGATACACATTGTATCGAAAGGACAGATAGGAAGGTGGAGGGATTTGTATGGTTCTGTTTGTAAAAAATGAAGTCAAATGAAGCCTTTAAAGGTGACGTAGGAATGGAAAATGTGAATCCTTGTGGGTAGAGTTAAGGGAACTGCAAGGGTAAAAAGACTCTTGTATACAGGCTTTCGAACAATAGCCAGGATGTGAGCTACAAATTAAAATGGGATTTAGAAAATGCATGTCAAATGGACAGTGATAGGAGATTTCAATATGCAGGTAGATTGAGAAAATCAGGTTGGTGCTGATTTTTGGATACCAAAAGAGAAAATTTGTAGAATACCTAAAAGATGACTTTTTAGAGCAGCTTGTGGTTGATCCCACTAGGGGATCAGCTATTCAGGATTGGCTGTATTTGATTAGGAAGTTTAAGGTAAAGGAACCCTTAGAACACAGTGATAATATGATTAAATTCATTCTGCAACTTGAGAGGGAGGTAAAGTCAAATGTATCAGTATTACAGTGGCATGAAGGGAATTACAGAGGCATGAGAGAGGAGCTGGTTAAACTTGATTGGAAGGTGACACTAGTAGGGATGAAGGCAGAGGAGCAATGACTGGAGTTTTTGGGAGAAATTTGGAAGGCACAGGGTAAGTACATCCCAAACAAGAGGAGATATTCTAAAGGCAGGATGACATAACCGTGGCTAATAAGGGAAGGCAAAGCTAATATAAAAGCAAAAGAGAGGACATGTAATAGAGCAAAATACAGTGGGAAGTTTGTGCATGGCAAGTTTTTAAAAAGCAACAGAAGGCAACTAAAAAAAGCCAAAAGGTGGGAAAATATGAAATATTGAAGATAAGCTAGCTAATAATATCAGAGGATACCAAAAGTTTTTTTTTCAGGTATATAAAGAGTAAATGAGGTGAGAGTAGACACTGGACCGCTGGAAAATGATGCTGGAGAGGGATTAATAGGAGACAAGGGAATGGATGAACTGAATAATTATTTTGTCGGTCTTCACTGTGGAAGACATTAGAGGTATGCTGGAAATTTGAGAGTATCAGAGACAGAAATGAGTACGGTTGCTATCACTAGGGAGAAGGTGATTGGAAGCTGAAAGGTCTGAAGGGGCCCAAATGGCTTACAATACTCCACGTGAGCTATCACCAGTGCCTTATAAAGCCTCAGCATTACATCCTTGTTTTTATATTCTAGTCCTTTCAAAATGAATGCTTATATTTGCATTTGCCTTCCTCACTACTGACTCAACCAGCAAGTTAACCTTTGGGGAATGCTACATGAGGACTTCCAAGTCTCTTTGCATCTCATATTTTTGGATTTTCTCCCCATTTTGAAAATGCTTAGATGGAGTGGGTGTGGAGAGGATGTTTCCTATAGTAGGGGAGTCAAGGACCAGAAGGCACATCCTCAAAATAGAGGGATTTTCATTTAGAATGGAGATGAGAAGGAATTTCTTCATTCAGAGAATCGCAAATTTATGTAATTCATTGCCACAGGTAGCTGGGTGCATTTAAACTTATTGGGTGTATTTAAGGTGGAGGTTGATAGATTCTTGATAAGTCAGTGTATGAAACATGAAAGTGTCGGGGGGGGAAGATTGGGGTTGAGAGCGAAATGGATCAAATCACAGAGCAGATTCAATGGGCTGAATGGCCTAATTCTGTTCCAATGTCTTATGGCCTAATCATTATACCTAGCACTTAAAGCATCATTTCAGACTCTATTTTGTAGACTTTGATGTAACTATCCCTCTGTGTTGTCTGTTCGTCTTGATGTTGCAGTTGTGACCTTTTGAAGTTGCTTAGAGCCATAGAACATGGAGAACCACAGCACAGAAACAGGCCCTTTGGCCCATCTAATCCATGCCAAACTCTTATTCTGCCTAGTCCCATTGACCTGCACCTGGACGATAGCCCTCTCATCCAGATACTTATTCAAATTTCTCTAAATGTTGCAGCTGAACCCACTTCCTTTGTTGCATCTCATTCCACATTATATTATGCCAATAATGAGTACCAGTTACTCTACCTGCTGTTGCACTCATCTCATTTTACTTTTCCCAATTTCCCATCAATTACCCCCAGATTCTACCCCTGACACATGCATTGGGGGCAATTAACCCACCACACTCAGAAAAATGAAGAAAGTACCCATGGTCGGGATTGAACCCTGGTCTATGGTTTTGAGAGGCAGCACTCTACCCAATGTGCCACCTGCTTCTGATTTGCTTTTTCCACTTTTGCTGTGATATGGATTGGATTCTGTTCAGCTTTGATGCATGGCATTTATCAATATTTCAGCTGGTCCACGTTTTCATAAATCATTTATGTCAAGTTGCTTGCCTTTTGATATCTCGGGCAATGATTATGGTAATGTTGGTTTTCTAATGCTTGTGTATCAGTCAGTTAATGTCTTCTGCTTGATCATGTGGAGGATATGCTTTTGCCTGGCTGAACTGTCTTATACTGTATTTCTGCCATTCAGTCGTTTGCCTGGCAATTTCATGATAGCCTGAGGAGGTGTAATAGGTACTAACGACTACTGCAAAATCCATGCTGATATTTACATCAGCCTGGCCCGAAAGCAGAAACAACACTGCAAAAAAATCAGTCACAGGTTTCAAGAACCTGTAATGAAAGTCCTCAGACAATGCCTCACACATACACATCCTGAAGTTTCGAAACTAACAGGGGCCACAGGGAGCCCATCATACATGCTGTTCTGTGAAGTCCACTGATATTAGGACCTATGAAGAGATTCTCTGCTTCTCTAGCGGAAAGCACCAGATCTAGTTTGACCAGAAGGTCCAGGGGCCAACCAAACTCTAAAGCAAAGTGCTCTTTACGAAGCAACATCCAATCTCAAGGGTAACATGGTTCTACTGAATTCTGAAGGCTGAAGGCCAACAGAGAATTTGTGACATAAAGAACATATGGTGAGAGGAAAGAGATGCAACAGCTGCTCATCTTGAAAGGCCAAACATATTGAGAGACTCCAGGTTAAGAGCCAAGAACAGTGTTTATCAGTCATAAGGAGGTAGTCAGATTCTGCTGGTATGAAAACTTCACCAAGAACTCCTTAACTTAGAACCTATCAGTTATGCTAGAGTTGTTAACTCCATCTCAGAGCAGCCAATCTAATCCGGTCTTGCCAGCACCCTAAATTAAAAAGAGATTGAAAAGGCCGAATGCCAACCGAAGATGATCAAGGTCTGGAGCAGGTGCTATCCTTGCTGAAGTTCTAAAACTTAGCCCAGAAGATCATCAGACACAGGGCCGAAAAGGGACACACAATATCCCTGATAGGTACTGAAATAATCTGCAAATATATTAAGATAAAAAGGGTAACTAGGGAGAGGGTGGGTCCCATTAATGATCAATACAGTAATCTATGTGTGGAGCTGCAAGTGAGGACAAAGGTCTTAATATTTATCATCTGTATTTACTGTGGAGAAGTACCGGAATTACTGTGGTGAGGTACTGTAAAACTGGAGAAAGACTAATTTCCTGCCTTTATTTTTCGAATGACTGCAAGGACAAGCCAGGGAGCTACAGGCTAGTGAGTCTTGCATTAATGCTAGGAAAATTACTGGAAGGGATTCTATGAACAGGGTTTATTTACTTAGGAAAGGTAAGAACTGCTTGGGGATGGACAGCATGACTTTTTCATGGGAAATAGTCTCTCACAAATTTGACTGAATTTTTTGAGATGGTGGCCAAGAAGATTGAAAAGGGCAGGGCAATGGACTTGGTCTCCATGTACTCCGGCAAGGGCTCTAACATGGCTCCCCATAGTAGGCTGGAGCAGAAGGTTAGAATACACAGTATCCTGGGTGAAATAGCAAATTAGATACAAACTTTGCTCGCTGGTAGGAGGCAAAGCGCGGCAGTGGAGGGTTGCTTTTTAACTTGGAGATCTGTAACCAGTGATGTGCCACGGGATTGATGCGGGGTTCTTTACTGTCTGTCATAGATATTAATGATTTAGTAGAGAATGTAGGTGGTATGATCCCTGGGGAATGTAGGTGGTATGATCCCTGGGGAATGTAGGTGGTATGATCCCTGGGGAATGTTACGAATGGTAAAACCTCAAGGTAGAAGTACACACCTCCTCTGAAAGTGGTGACATAGGTACGGAGAGTGGTGAAGAAGGTACATGGTGTGCTTGCCTTCATCGGTGGAGGTGTTAAGTACAGGAGTAGGGACATCATGTTACTTTTGTAAAAGATTTCTGGCTGAGCACTGCGCAGTTCTAGTTGCCAGGCTATAGCAAGAATGTGATTAAGCTCGAGAAGATGCTGAAAAGATTCACAGGAACGTTGTCTGGATAGGAGAGCCTGAGTCTAAGGAAAATTTGGATAGATTGGAACTGTTTACTCTGAAGGAAAGGAGGCTGAGAGTCACCCTTCTGTTAGGTTTTAAGATCATGAGGGGAGTAGATAGTCACAAACTTTCCAAAGTTAGGGGAGTCTAAAATCAGAGGGATTTAGGGGAGAGGGTAAAGATTAAAGGTATCTGAGTGCCAAGTTAATCATGTAGAGAGTGATAGATATATGTAATGAGCTGTCAGAGAAAGTGGTAGAGGTGGGTAGACGTTTGGACAAATACTGTACCTGGATAAGAAGGGTTTAGAGGGACAGGGGCATGAAAATGAAATTATTGTGGATGAGCAATTTGGATAACTTGGTCTGTTTCCATGCTGTATAACTATGAATCTGTGATACCTGAGAACCATCATGATCAGATTCAAGAAAGAAAACCGTTTCCTTTGTAGTATCTGCAGAGGGGTTTCAGCCACAGGCTATTTCACTGGAAGTATTGTCTCTAAACAATTTCTCCTACTGCCTGAAGCACTGCTCCCCATTCAGAATGTGAGTATTAGGTATCCTGAGGCACATGGACATGTTGTCACCACCTGACAATGCCAGAAAAAATGCAGGGAGCAACATCAATATAGTTTTCTTTGTCCTTCCTAAGACATTGACCCTATGTACTGAAAGGGACTGTAGAGTACTCTTCTTAAATTTGTCTGTTCTCAGAAAATCACCTCTGCTGTACAGCTGCTGCATGACGTGTTCCACAGGTCTGACAATCAGGTCCACAACAGACCCAATTGCAATGTAGTCAACAATCAAACAGTGTTAACCCTTCAGAACTTTTCTCAATCATTGTTGTTACAGTATTGCACCTCACAAACCTCCTGCTGGGTTACAGCTAATCTATATAATAAATAGAAAACATTTCAACTCACCTTGCATCCACTCCAGATCTAAAGTCCACTCCAGTCTCAATCTGTGAGTTACAGTACACAAGAGACACTAACATACGGACAAGCTCCTAGTCATCACAAGGCCTGTTGAATGGGGTATACAAGAGAATATGTCCTATATTAAATATAAGTAAATTAAAGATCATTTATCAGCCCACTTATGCTGTGGTACAGCATCCTCTGGCAATAAAATGGACGACATTGATAACTATCCTTATCTCAGGACACAAGGCAGACATCAATGCCAAAATTCTCTACCACCTCTAATGTGGCAAAACATTCAAGATTGTTTGAAGATCAAGTATCTAAACTAGGATTAAAGATTATGGTCTACCAGGTCGTAGGGATGTTTACTCTCCTATGTGCATCAGGGACCTGGATTACTTCAAAGTACTGGTGTGATGCCTCAAATGTCTCTCCAAATTTTCTCAATCCTGTTAGCAGGATTAGTTGACCAACATCAACATCATATTCTAGTAATGTGGCTCCAACTATACTAATTTATCTTGAATTATAAACATGAGAAATTCTGCAGATGCTGAAAGTCTTGAGCAAAAGCATTTTGTGTGTATAATTCATCTCAAATAGGCAGGAGACTTTATCTCCCTTTCCAACCCATGTGTTCAAACGAGACACTATATTCCAAGCTCCATTTTGGCAAGCGACTGTTTGGAGAATGAAAGAGGTTCTCTTTCAATATTTTATTAATACTATATAAATTGCATGAATATAAATTGCATGAATACAAATTGCATGAATACAAATAAAAATTCATAAGGATACAAGTAATATGAATTACATTACATTTAAACCACATTAATACGATCACAGTATCCCATATTCCAAATCAATCATGTAGAAAAAAAGATTGAATTGTGAAATGAAATAAAATAAAATAATTGTATTTTATTAAAGAAAATCTAACTCCACTACCAAAATGAGCTGATTGGTTAAAAAAAAAGAAAAAAAATACATTACCATATAATATTATAATAATAATGGCTCAGAACCATACTTTAATAACAGTTCAAAGATGATGAAAATAACTCAAAGAGTCCCCATAGCATTAGAAAATCATGTTTAGAATCAGAAATCGACTAACGAACCTTCTCTAGATCAAGGCACAACATAACATCAGATAGCCATTGAGCATGAGTGGGTGGGGCGGCCTCCTCCCACTTGAGCAAGATCGCCCTCCTGGCCATAAGAGACGTAAAGGCCAATACCCGCAAATTAGATGGCTTCAGTTTTGTTGCACTATCCTCAACAATACCAAACATGGCAGTCAAGGGATTGGGCTTAAAATTAACATTGAAAAGTACAGAAAAAGTTTGAAATACATCTTTCCAAAATTTTTCAAGGCTCGGACAAGTCCAAAACACATAAATTAGTGTGGCAATTCCATCTATCACAGTAAGGGGAAATATCTGCGTGGAAACGAGACAGCTTGTCTTTAGACATATGAATTCTATGTACCACTTTGAATTGTAATAAAGAATGACGAGCACATAATGATGAAGAATTAATCAATTTTAAAATAATCTTCTAGCTCTCTTCAGATATGGAAATCTGTAAATCCTTTTCCCAGGCTCCTTTAATTTTATGTAGAGAGGCCTTTTTCAGTCCCAACAGTAGACTGTAAATGTAAGATATTGAACCGTTGTCAAAGGGTTTCAGATTAAAAATTGTATCTATTCTTATCTGGACTTCTAGGAAATGTATGTAATTGAGATCTTAAAAAATCTCTAATCTGTAAGTATTGAAAAAAGTGGGTATTGCAGACATCCCACCCTGCAAAAACTCATTTCATGGAGGTAGCACCCCTGCCCCCCCCACCCCCCGGTCGACCTCCAAGGGTGTATGTAATACTTTTTTTAGTGATTTTGTCTAATCTGTAAACCAAGTTGGGTATATGCAGAAAATGTGACATTAAAATATGTACTTATATTATATTATATTATCATGTTTATTCTATTACAACTTTAAGCAAGTCTACAGGGAGTTTGGCCTCATCATGCAGGACATCAATAGAGTAGCTCCTTAGCAGCCAGCCAGCTAGCTAGTTTAAATAACGTTAGCTATGCTAATGAACGAATGACACCTGTTAAACTCACCTCAACATGTCTTTTACATTTTAACCCACCATGGACAATAGAAAAGTCACTGTAGCAAACAGTGCAGCGAGCAACACTGTCATTATTTTTGAGGTCGACTGTAAACTGATAGGTCTACTTAGCAGGGGTCCCCGACCTTTCTTGCACCGCGGACTAGTTTAATATTGACAATATTCTTGCAGACCGGCCAGCCGGGGGGTGGGGGGTGTTAATCATGACCGTAATATAGGTGATAAGTCAACTATAAGTCACTTATAAGTGGCTAATACACTCAATTTCGTTTCTAAAAGGGTTTATCCAATGAATTTAATATTAAACACAGCCTATAAGTTTCTCGCATGAATATAATGATAAGTCAATTATAAGTCAATAGCATCATAACATTTTAAGTAACATTTGGATATTAAACACACAGCGCATATTTTCCTCATATGAACATATAAAATCATTGCAACACACCAATATCGCTGAATCAGTGGGAGCCCTGGGCTTGTTTTCCTGCAACAAGACGGTGCCATCGAGGGGTGATGGGAGACAGCGATACTCGAAGGGGGTTCCTTGTGTCCAGTCTATTCCGCAATTTAGTTTTCATTGCATTCAATGCAGAAAACTCCGCTTCGCAGAGATATGTTGGAAATGGAAGCAACGTTTTCAGTGCTTCCATGGCTATCACAGGATATTCAGCCTTGACTTTGATCCAGAATGTCGGCAGAGATGTTATGTCAAACATACTTTTCAGCCCCCCCCCGTCATTTGCAAGCTCGAGGAGTTGATCTTCCCACGCTGACATGGATGACGTGTGCGTAATGACCTCGCCTGTGTTCAAATTCAACAGTGTATGACGGAATGAGGAAAGGTGCATCTGACTCATATCACCATGTCATATCGTTTCGTCGCGGCCCGGTGGATGGGGACCACTCTTAGCATGAAGAGAGACCAATCAGGATGCTCGCTCTCCCTCTCAAAAAAAGAAATCGGTTTCCAGGATATTGTATATAATTTCCGGGCATCAGGGAGCCACTATTAATATGCGGGAGACTCCTGGAACTTCCGGGAGAGGTGGGATGTCTGGTATTGGAAAGGTTAAATGTCTTTGAAAGTTGCACAAAAGAAGAGTGATTCCTTCCATCAAACAAATCCTGAAATCGTTTACAGGTATCCTCTGCTTTTCAAACATTCTCTTTACGAAACTTTACTGTTACGAAAGACCTACATTAGTTACCTGTTTTCGCTAACAGAAGGTGTTTTCACTCTTACGAGAAAAGGCAGTGTGCGAGAAAAGCAGTGCGCGCCCTGGGCAGCCGCTCCTCACCTGGAATTGCATTCTTGCCGGCACTACTTAAACACGTGCTTGTGAGCCGCTGTTTGCAAGATGAGTTCTAAGTTAACAGAAGAGCCTAAAAGAGCTCGTAAGGGTGTTACACTTAGCGTAGAACTAGACATAATTAAGCATTTCGTCGTGGTGAACGAAGTAAGGACAAAGTGAGTTTGGCTTGTGGAAGTTGACAAAGATGATGTTGAAGAGGTTTTGGCACCTCATGACCAAGAACTGATAGATGAAGAGCTGATGCAATTGGAAGAGGAAAGGATAACAATCGAAACCGAATGCAGTAGCAAACGGACCGAAAGCAATTGCCTCTGATCTGGGCCAACATTTACGTGCCTGACGGCACCTAATTAATTAGCTCGGTAATTTTAGCTTTTTTCTTAAAGATGTGTTGGGTGTGTCCCGGCTACCGCTGCATTCTTCGCGGATTGGTATCGGTCGGCGGCCTGGAGGGTGGGGACCACTGCACCACCCCAGCCTCCAACGACTCACCCTAACCCACCATCATCAGTGTGCTCGGTGCTGTTTTCCTGATTCCCGTAAGTGATACCACACTGTACATACATTATTTCTACTTTATATTGGCTGTGTATTTTTATGTGTTATTTGGTATGATTTGGCAGCTTCCATAGCTGAAAGGTTACTGAAGAGAGTGTTTCTGCTGAGAGCGCTTGTGCCGTGCTTCTGCCAAGAGCACTTGCGTGAGATTTTCGCTATGGAGAACAGTGCAGGCAATGATTGTAGAGAAGTATTTCTATTTTGTATAGGCTGTGTATTTATCATATCATTCCTGCTTTTACTATATGTTATTGTTATTTTAGGTTTTATGTGTTATTTGGCATGATTTGGTAGGTTATTTTTGGGTCTGTGAACGCTCAGAAATTTTCCCCATATAAATTAATGGTAACTGCTTCTTCGCTTTACGACATTCCGGCTTACGAACCGCTTCATAGGAACGCTCTACCTTCAGATGGCAGGGGAAACCTGTAATACCCAATTTATCCCATTCTTTAAAAGATAAATCAATTAAAGATGTTTTTTTTTTAAAAAGGAAGTTCTCCAAGGTTCATCTTATTATCTAAGTATGTATACAGAATATAACTGTGAGATTTGTCTTCTCCAGATACTCATGAAATACAGAAAAACTGTGGAAGTCTTTGAAGCAAAAGACATCAACATCCCCCCTGCATGAAAAATAAAAATAAACAAAACACGCAAACCACAAACTCCCCAACCCCTCCCTTGCAGAAAAATTTACAGATCTCCCACCCAGAAAATGACAACTAGAACATCAAACCCCTAACTCCCAACCCCTCCCATGCAAAAAAACAGCAACAATAACATCAAACCCCTAACTCCTCCCTCACTCACAAACTAACATATTGCCCATCCAGAAATCAGCAACTAGAAAAAAAACACAGAAAAGTGAAGAGACCATATAAACTACAGTCCACACCAATAATCGCGTAAGTCTCAGAATTTCAAAGACATTCTCCGTCAGCAATGAGGAGAGTGTCAGCTCAAACTCAGTCCTTCCATGGGGAGTAACCGCTGACCTGCTGCCTCCCTACGACCGACCCGACGCGGCACGGCCTTCATGGGGATTGATTGCCGACCTGGCCGCCTCTGCATTCGCCCCGATGTTTCAATCTTCCTTAACTCTTTGAGGCCTTAAGCCACTTGGAAAAAAAAATGTAACATTGTGATGTGGGAATCCCTGGTCCCTGATTGCTCAACATAAGGAAGGAACATTTGGGATGGCATTGAGAATCTTGTTGAAAGCTCTTGAAAGCCCTGCAAAAAAATATGGAAGAAATACATGAACCATCCACCTTGGCCCCTTCATAGCAAAATCAATGTGTCCCACATTGGCTTTGTCAGTCATCTCAGAATCTACAGAAACTGAAGTGGAAGCAAGTCATCCTCAACCTCATTGAAAGGTCTAAGAAAGTGAAGAAGTGCTGGAGAAACAAATACAGGAAGGTTTAGGTGTTTTGTCTCCTTGATTCTGATAAAGGTCCTCTTGAACGTTTGGAGATACCTTTCTGTGAAATACATTATTTTCAATAGAGGGATTGAATTAACATGGTGAACATTAATCACTCTGCAAATTCTCTAGCTCAAAAAATTCAAGAAGATCTTTCTAATAACAATCCTCGGCACGTGTGGCTGAGCAACAAGGACTACTCAAGGAAAACAGTGCTGACTGGACCAGTGACACCTGCCTGCCTGATGCTCTAAATAACTTCTGTGCACACTTCGAGGCAACACAACACCTGACATGAAAGCTGCCCCTCTCCCAGGTGAGCAGACGCAGGAGGAGATGTGAGAAGAAGAGTCAACCCCCATAAGGTGGTTGGGCCACACAACACCCCAGGCCAAGTACTCAGAGAGTGTGCACACTAGCTCACTGATGTCTTCAAGGGGATCTTCAACACATCACGATAGAGCTAACATTCTGGATGAAATGGTGATGAAAGTTGGCAAACCCCATGAACAGCCGTACCTGTTTGACTGAAGATGGTTTGGGCCACTCTGTAACTGCCTGAACTTTACTAGGGTCCATTTGAACACTGGATGGGGTAAGTATATAGCACAAAAGTTATCTTTATGGTCTATGGAGCTCACATTTCTTGGGCTTGGTGTACAGGTTATTTTTGAGGAGCCATTTGAGAAGCCTCTGGACATGCTAGAAGTGTTCCTGATGAGAGTGGGAATAGACAAGGATGCCATCTAACTACACAGAAACAAGCTGGTTCAACATGTTCCAGAGTGTATTGTTAACTAAAGCGTGGAAAACAGTGGGGGAGTTGGGCAGATCAAAGGGCCTCACAAGGTTTTCATGATGGCCATTAGAGGTGTCGAAAGATATCTTCCACTCGTCCCCTTCTTTCATGCGAACCAGATTATAAGCATTGTGCAGATCAGTTTTGGACAATATGGTTGCTCCCTGGAGATGTTCGAACGCAGATGCCAGCAGGGAAAGAGGGTCACAATTCTTCACAGTGATGTTGTTCAGTGGCCGATAATCAATGCAGGGATGGAGATTGCCACCTTTCTTGCTCACAAAAAAGAAGACTGCTCTTGCGGGCGAGGTTGATTGACGGATAAACCCCAAGGCCAATGGCTGCCCCGTCTAATGCAAACACTGCCAGTTTGGTCTTTGTGGATTGATTCCACCCCCCCCCACCCCGCAACCCAAGGCTGGCCTCTTCATTATCCTCCCTAAGCTCCCGTTGGTTCGTGAGACGGACACATTCATGGTTCAGCATGTGTTCAGGCTCCACGGCTTCCCTCAAGACATAGTGTTTGATCACAGTGGTCTAAGGTCTGTCCTTCCTTTGACTAATGCAGTGTAGTAATCTACATGTATGAAATACCATTCTTAATTGTGTCTGAACAAATCAGTTCCCATAGTAAACCTTATCTAGTTGTTTTCTCAGTAACTCATCTCATTTGTGTGCTCATCTGTACTTTTGGCATACACATCATATTGGCACTATTCTCTTTGCAGATATCTATCCATTATGGAGTGGAGCTTCCTCTTGGCTTGCAACTATATTTATGTATACCTTGAGGATCAGAAGTGATTTTCCTTGCATATGTTTGGAAATGGTGGTTCTGATCCAAGCTTGTAGCACATACATCTCCAGTGAAATGTCATGCTTGATAGACGTATATTGGTAGCTCTGTTGGCTTTATAATTTGGGCATGCCTAAATCCCTTTTTGATCTTACTCTGTTTTGTTGATGACTTACAATGTACTTGCACAACAAAAATGCTCACCTGCCATATAGTGATGGATGAGCTAGTACCAGCAGCAATTTTGTTTTGGATTATAGATCAGTGTGAAATCATGACTTTGAAGGTTATGCAATCTGGCTGGTGTTGCACACAGGTTTTCTTGTAGGGATTAGTGATTGCCCTCTGCTCTGAATTTCTTCCATGGAAAAGATGTAGACCTCCTCACATTATTGAAGGACCATGCAGCTTTTTCTTTCTAGCTTGATCTATCTTGTTTGTGCCGATGTGAGTGCTTTATGTACAAATGCTTTGACTTGCCATTTTGTGCTAAATTATGTCAGCTCTTTAATAGACAACTTCCTGTAAACTGACAGATTTTTCTGTGTTGTATTATGACAGGCTTGTTTTAGTATACATTGCATCCTTAGGTTCATTAAATTTCATTTCATTTCATAGGATTACAGTCATTGGTATTCACCATAGTTTTCAATAGTTTTCTCAAGTTTGTTTTTACAATGGATGTAAAGAATGGAATGATTCTTGTAGTTGAATAGCCATAGAAGACTTCTCAATTCTTTGGCATGACTGATGTTTTCGTTCAGTAATAGACATGACTTTTTTCTCTGACTTCATTCTATCTAGTTGACGTGACATTATGCAAAGCTGGAATTCTGCCTCCTTTTGATGTATTTGTCAACATTTATAATGAATTCAGCCTTTTTGGTTCCCTTTCCAAAGAGAAAAAATTTGTGGGCTTTGAATTCCACTCCATAGTTCTGGACAACCCACTAATTTCCTTGCACCACTATAAATCTCTGCTGAAGCATGTCCTTGTCTACTTCATGATCAGTTGGTGGAGAATAGGACTTGTATCATATAGTAATAAATGTGGGGAACAGCAAAGACTCTTTATTTAGCTTCACAATCCAAATCACATTTCTTGCATCAGATTTGTTGACAAATTTGAGCTCCACCATATGTAGTTTGATATCTTCCAGAATTGGATACAGGTGTCCCCCTCTTTTCGAACGTTCGCTTTATGAAACCTCACTGTTACGAAAGACCTACATTAGTACCCTGTTTTCGATTTCAGAAGGTGTTTTCACTGTTATGAAAAAAAAGTGGCACGCGATTCAGTGCACGAAAAAAATTCGGAACGGCATTGCTTAAACACATACCTGTGAGCAGTCATTTGCAAGATGAGTTCTATGCTGTCGGAAAAGCCTAAAAGAGCTTGTAAGGGTGTTACATTTAGCATAAAACTAGACATAATTAAGCGTTTCGATCGTGGTGAACGAAGCAAGGACAAAGTGAGTTTGGCTTGTGGAAGTTGACGAAGATGATGTTGAAGAGGTTTTGGCATCCCATGACCAAGAACTGATAGATGAAGAGCTGATGCAATTGGAAGAAGAAAGGGTAACAATTGAAACAGAATTCTTCAGCGAAATGAACGTGAAGCAACTGTGTGAGATTTTCGCTGCAATGATAAAGTACGACTTTAATTTTGAAAGGGTACGTAGGTTTAGGGGTTATTTGCAAGATGGGTTGAGTCCTTACAAAGAACTGTATGATAGAAAAATGCGTGAGGCTCAGCAGTCAAGCAAGCCTTCCACGTCAGCCACAGCAGACGATGAACCTCGACCTTCGACATCGAGGCGGCCAGTCATAGGAGAAGATGAGCTGACTACTCTAATGGAAACAGATGACGAGATGACACCCCAGTGTCCCACCACCCCAACACCCAGGCCACGGACAGATACTGTACCGATTCGCAGAGAATGTAGCAGTAGCTGGGAGGCACACAGCATATCTTTAAGAAAAAAGCCGAAATAAACATGCTAATTAATTAGGTGCCGCCCAACACGTAATTGTTGGCCCAGATCACAGACGATGCAATCGGAAATCGGCACTGATCTGGGCCGACAATTATGTGTCGGGCGGCACCTAATTAATTAGCATGTTTATTTCTGCTTTTTTCTTAAAGATGTGCTAGATGCGTCCCGGCTACTGCTGGACCCCTGCATGCTTCGTGGATCGGTATCGCTTGGCGGCCTGGAGGGTGGGGGCCACTGCACCACCCAACTCTGACTCAGTCTAACACACCATCATCAGTGTGCTCGGCGCTGTCCCAATTTCGGTAAGTGATACTACACTGTACATACATTATTTCTACTTTATATAGGCTGTGTATTTTTACGTGTTATTTGGTATGATTTGGCAGCTTCATAGCTTAAAGGTTACTGGAGAGGGTTTGCGCCATGTTTTTGCCAACAACGCTTGCGTGAGATTTTCTGCCGACGGTGCTTGCGTGAGATTTTCACTACGGAGAACAGTTCAGTAATGATTGTGGAAAAGTATTTCTACTTTATATAGGCTGTGTATTTATCATACCATTCCTGCTTTTACTATATGTTACTGTTATTTTAGGTTTTATATGTTATTTGGCATGATTTGGTAGGTTATTTTTGGGTCTGCGAACGCTCACAGAATTTTCCCATATAAATAAATGGTAATTGCTTCTTCGCTTTACGACATTTCGGCTTATGAACTGTTTCATAGGAACGCTCTACCTTCGGATGGCGGGGGAACCTGTACTGGTTGACGTTGACCGTCTGATTCCAGTCTTTTGGGCTAGGCGTTTCCTTAGCCAGAAATGAGGCTTCTCTCTCACCACGAAGGAGCCCACTCACCAGAAACGACTTTGATTTTTATCACCTTATGGTGCTTCTCTTGGAGTTCTCTTTCAATCCTCGTCTTCAAATCAATCAGTTGCTAATGTTGGTTTTGCATCACTGGTTTCACCTCAGGGGTCAGCAGTACACTGATATTCAAAATCCTCAGAGGATTCGACCATTTTATAAAAGCATTGTGAATCCATTTGCATTAAATCTCATACTGGGCGCTGCTTTTTGATCATCACATTGCTTTTAGTTCACAAACTCATTCATTTTGTGGGTCATCAAAATCAACTGTAATTCCTCTCTACTTCAATCTATATTGGCAAGTCCTTCCATTCTAGTGGCATAATAAACACAGTAAGTTTACTTCTCTTTGCATATCTCTCTGATTTGGGTTGTACAAGGTTGTGGAATTTTTATCTTTCACTTTCTGCCAAAATGACATTTTTTTTGAAGTTTTTCAGCTAAGATCTTTCAGTATAATCTGATGGTATGCAGTATCCAGTATCCAGTTTTAGCTTGAAGTTGATAGTTGTGGGTTTGTACCTTAGTGTTTTATTTTCATTTTGATAGTGATGTGAATTCCATTTCCCTGGGAAATTCTGCAATAAATTATTCTGAGCAGATGTGTGGTTCCAAAGGGTAGCTTCCACTCAAGTTTTTTGATATCTTTCATCGAATGGATTGCCCATTTGTCTTGGCTCTTTAACTCTTTCTTTGGTATTCATTCTATAAGTGTATATTTCAATTTGTAGATCTTCTCCCACTGGTTGGACATGCCATGTGTGCAGGACATTTTACTTTCTGGGAACTCCCATGGTTCTGCATAGCCTCCCCCTACTGATGACCCCTTCTCCCGTCTTCAACCCTGCTTCTCCTCCCGGACACCCCGCCCGGGCCTTCTACCTGCACTTGATCTCTTCATTTCCAACCGTCGCTGAGACATCAACCGTCTCAACTTCACCACTCCTCTCTCCTGTTCCAACCTCACTCCCTCTGAATGCACTGCCCTCCACTCTCTCCGCACTAATCCCAACCTCACCATCAAACCTGCTGACAAACGTGGTGCCGTAGTAGTCTGGCGGACGGACCTCTACCTCACTGAGGCCAAACAGCAGCTCTCTAACACCTCCTCTTACTTACCCCTGGAACAGGACCCCACCAAAAAACATCAAACCATTGTCTCCCACACCATCACCACCCTTATCAACTCCAGAGACCTTCCATCCTCAGTCGCTAAACATTATTCCCACACCCCGCACCGCTCGGTTTTACCTCCTCCCCAAGATCCACAAGCCTGACTGTCCCGGTAGACCCATAGTTTCTGCCTGCTCCTGTCCCACCGAACTTGTATCTGCCTACCTGGACTCCATTTTGTCACCGATAGTTCAGTTCCTCCTCACCTACATCCGGGATGTTTCCCATGCCCTCCACCTCTTCAATAACTTCCAGTTCCCCGGTCCCGACTGCTTCATTTTCACTATGGATGTCCAATCCTTATACACCTCCATTCCCCATCAAGAAGGCCTCAAAGCCCTCCGCTACTTTCTGGATAATAGACCTCACCAGTTCCCCACCAGCACTACCCTCCTCCGCTTGGCGGAACTGGTTCTCACACTTAATAGCTTCGCTTTTGGCTCTTCCCACTTTCTTCAGACTAAGGGTGTAGCTATGGGAACTTGCATGGGCCCTAGCTATGCCTGCCTCTTTGTTGGTTATGTGGAAAGTCTGTGCTCCAAACCAATTCTGGCACTGCTCCCCAACTTTTCCTTCGGTACAACTACATTGGTGCTGCTTCCTGCACCCATGCTGAGCTTGTCAATTTCATCGACTTTACTTCAAACTTCCACCCAGCCCTCAAATTCACTTGGTCTATCTCGTACACTTCTCTCCCCTTTCTCAATGTCTCAGTCTCCACCTCTGGAGAGACTGTCCACTGACATCTTCTACAAGCCCACTGACTCTCATAACTACCTCAACTATGCCTCTTCCCACCCTGCCACATGCAAAAACGCCATTCCCTATTCCCAGTTCCTCCGTCTCCGCCGCATTTGATCCCAGGATGAGGCTTTCCATTCCAGGACATCTCAATTGTCCTCTTTCTTTAAGGATTGTAGTTTCCCTTCTACCGTCATCAATGATGCCCTCACCTGCATCTCCTCCATTTCCCGCACTTCGGCCCTCACCCCATCCTCCCGCCACCACAACAGGGACAGAATTCCCCTTGTCCTCACCTACCACCCCACTAGCCTCCGGATCCAGCACATTATCCTCCGCAACTTCTGCCACCTTCAACAGGACCCCACCACTAAGCACATCTTTCCCTCTCCACTTTCCGCAGGAATCGGTCCCTCCGGAACTCCCTTATCCGCACGTCCCTCCCCATGGATCTCCCACCCGGCACTTACCCCTGTAAGCGTAAGTGCTACACCTGTCCCTACACCTCCTCTCTTGCCACCATTCAGGGCCCCAAACAGTCCTTCAGGTGAGGCAACACTTCACTTGTGAGTCTGTTGAGGTCATCTATTGCATTCGGTGCTCCCGGTGCAGCCTCCTCTACATCGGTGAAACCCGACGCAGATTGGGGGACCGTTTTGTCGAGCACCTCCGCTCCGTCCGCCACTACAGACAGGATCTCCCAGTAGCCACCCACTTCAACTCTGCTTCCCATTCCCATTCAGGTATGTCCAGACATGGCCTCCTCTACTGCCATGATGAGGCTAAACTCAGGTTGGAGGAGCAACACCTCGTATACCATCTAGGTGGTCTCCAGTCCCTTGGTATGAACATAGAATTCTCCAACTTCCAGTAATTCCCTCCCCCTCCCATCCTCTATCCCTATTTCACTCGGCCCCCTCCCCCAGCTATCACCTCCCTTATGGTTCTGCCTCCTTCTACTACCCATTGTGTTTTCCCCTATTCCTTCTTCACCTTTCCTGCCTATCACCTCCCTGCTTCCCCTCCCCCACCCCTTTGTCTTTCCCCTTACTGGTTTTTCACCTGGAACCTACCAGCCTTCTCCTTCCCACCCTCCCCCAACCTTCTTTATAGGGCCTCTGCCCCTTGCCTCTTCAGTCCTGACGAAGGGTTCCGGCCTGAAACATCGACTCATCGTTTCCATGGATGCTGCCTGACCTGCTGAGTTCCTCCAGCGTGTTGTGAGTGTTGCTTTGATCCCAGCACCGGTAGATTATTTTGTGTTTACGTTCTGCATAGCCTACCTTCAATCTGATTTTCATTCTGTTTTTTTTTGTTTCTGACTACGCTGGCCCGTAGTTCCTTTTCTGTGACTGATCTGCAGATCCCGATTAACATTTCATCTGCCTGCTTATAGTCACTTGTACTGTGGCTGCCAAAGCTACAGTGAGCTCCTTCAAGCACCATAGGAATCACCTGCTTCATGCTTTGGAACTTAAGTGTGGGTGCTGAATTTTCTTTGATTTATTTATTCCAAGTGTGGAAAACTATTTTTTTCTCACTCAAACATTTCAGAAAACTGTTGAATATCAGTTCTGAGTACCTCCAGAACATTACCAGCCTCCCATGTTACCAATGGCTGAAACAGCACACCATTCACAGCTGCTTTCAAACACACAGTCCACCAGTTGGTGTTTTCTTCAAATCGAATTAAGGCAAAATCAAATATCAACTCTTTTACATTCCACACATGCTGCCTAATTTGTTCTATGTTTCCATATGGTTGTGACATGCTTGTTTCCAATGTTTTTTTATTGGTGTAATTATTGATACATTTTAGAAGAACAGATTTATAATTTTAGTAGCTACTCAGAGAAATTCCTCATGGTGTGCTTAAAAATAAATTTACAAACACATCCTACTAATGCTTGTACATTTTACAGTACAGATCCCAATTCATTCTTGGAATAGTATTATAATTATCTACTTTAAACTTTTATAAGTTTATCATATCAATTGTAGAAAAAATTTCCTTTGCTGCTGTTAAGCATGTTGATGGTGAACCAAAACACCTTCATGTTCTAACAAACCATGCCCCTAGATTCTCCCGAATACAGGACAATGAAGTGGAAAGCTTCTGAAAGCAATCTGAAAATAACAAGTATTCTACAAATATATCAACACATGACAAAGTCAGCAAAGTAACGTTACTCCTTTCAACATTTATTATCGCCATGGGGGCATAGGATATTTTGAAAACAATGTGAAA